>NC_141373.1:6489408-6830387 GCF_963921425.1 Dryas octopetala | reverse complement strand
TTAATTCAAAAAAAAATTATTATTTTTTATTCAAAAAAAATTTTTTTTTTTAATTTTAGGAAAAGACGAAAATACCCCTGCTATTTTGACAGAAAAACTAATGGAGGTACTATTTTGACACAAAATGAAAGTTGAGGTACTTTTTTGCAAGGTTTTAAAGTTGGGGTACTAAATTGATACAAAATAAAAGTTGAGGTACTTTTTTGCAAGGTTTTAAAGTTGGGGTACTAAATTGAAACAACATATAAAGTTGAGGTACTAAATTGTTATTTGCTCTAAAAGTTATTATTGTTTGCACCTTGTATCTTGAGAGATAAAAGGTTACCAAATTAGGAAGGAGGGACTTCTCCTGTTAAATTAGAAAGTTTGATTTCAGATGACACAAACTAATTGATATAGAGGACAGGAAGAACCTGCATAATATTTTCTGGTTGTTGATAATTTGAATATGCTCGTGTAACTAACAAAGTAAACCTGAGCCGCTACATTTCCATGGCAGTTGATTAGATATTAAGAATGAAGATCAATGACAATAAAAGGTGATAAATTAAACTCTTGTTTGTATATTACTATACAATTAGGTGAAGGATGGTCACTGTTGGAATCCAACTACAGCAATCCCAGAATAAACTAGCCCTTGTCGATCAAACCCAAAATTTTACAATCAGATACTTTACTTGCATTCCATCAATAGACCATAAGTGCAATCAGTAGGCTTATGTAAATAGAATATTTGGAAAACAAAATTGGCACTTCCATGCTGTCGATTTGAGCCAGGCAAAATACATAAAGTGAGAAAAGAAATTAGACCTTTGGTTGCAGAAATCTATTCCCAGCCTAGTCTGCATTCATAAGTGCTTGTATACCTATGCGATTGAATTCCTCCATCTAACATATCCCAACAAAATCCAGAAACAACTAACCCTCCTGACATGTTTTTTAATAATTTCAACTATTGCAACTAAACTATGCTAGGGTATCAACCATTTCAAGGTTTCTTTTGTTGATGGAAACACGTGAAGCGGATCTTCCACTGCTTCATCTGCTGAGGGGTGAGAGAGAAAATATCTACAGGTGCTCTGGTGGAGCCAACTACTTCGTACTTAAATTTAAGTTTTGAGGAGCTTTTGTGTTGATCACGATAGACTAAAATAACTGTGATATCATTGTAAAATGTAATATCAACATATACATATATATACATGGCAGCATATACAAGGCAGAACCATCTAAACGCATATCTTACATACACTACTCCTAGGACTGTGAATTGCATAAATTGCAATTCACCATATATAAAATCATACTTTAGGTAGCAACAAACAAAGAAGAGCTTCATAACAAGAATCACACTTACCTGAATATTCATCAACTATACACCATAATATGCGAATTATCAGGATGAAGTGCTTCAACCTCCTTCATGACCTCCTCAACTCCCACATTATGATTAGTAGACAAGCGTTCTGCCACCACCAGATTCCTCCTGCTCTCAGATGCTCTCTGCCTGAGGACTGCTCGGGAGGCCCCAAGATTTGCCACATACAAAACATAATTTGAAATTACAGAAATCGTTGTTGTTGAGGCTTTAATGGCATTTGTAATTGTTGTTATTGTTAAAACTTAGTTATTTGAAAGATTGCTGAAGTGTTTTTTAAAAAGTCTGTCCTAATTTAAGCCAGATTTTTCTCAAGTCCTCCGAGCATTATACAACATTTCCAAGCAGTATTGTCCCTGCAATGGTATAAATTTACAATCTAACTGAAGGAAATTGAACCAGCACGGCAATAGTAACTATGAGGGCTAAAATGATCAGTAATAGTATATTTGAGCACATAACCAGGATGAAACAGAGGAGCTATATTTTTGGATAGCTATTAATTTTGGTCTTACAACAATTTCAAGTGCATTTTTGGAGCCATTCAAAGTGGACCTTTGTTTTTTGTGTTCAGTTAGATGCATCACTTGATGCATATGTATACCAATCCAGGCCAATCAGAACGAACAATCCAGATGCATTGGTAGGGTTCTTAGAAATTAGATATCGCACGAAACTAAAAACAAATCTCATTTAATAAGAGATATACCTGAGCCATTTGCTTCAGAAAGCATCAAATATACCAATCAAAATCAAATCAGTGCAAATTTTAAAATTAGTCACATTGAGCACAAATGAAGTATCAGGATGTAAATAATATGCCTAGAGAACACTTTAACCAACCATATAATTCCACAACTGAAATTATGAATTTACCCTCCAAGGATTTAGCTAAAAAACTGCAGTGCTAATGCCAAAATATTAAATATATCCTTAATCTCAAATTGAAACTACATCATTAACCTGAAAGATAAATTCACAAAAGCAGCAAAATAGGGATTCCATCCGTTCATATATAGAGGGAGGGAGGGAGGGAGGGAGAGAATTTCAGGTCATGTTTATACCAGTTCCAATCAAAGAATACATACATGTGATGTTAAAAAAGTGATCCTGATCTTAACACTTCTATATCCCATAAAGGATGCACTACATTTGTATTTCCTAGACCAATAATATTAAATTTCAGATCATGCTGGAATTTCATGTAGAACAAATAGACGAGCAGATTCAATTGTGACCTGCTCCTGTAGTACCTCTTAAAACTCCAAATGCCAAATTTTGACTCTGTCCACAGATATCAGAGATTGGAAAGCAGTAGAGCTAACTGCTCATCAGACACCTTAACTTCAGTGCATGCTCCCAATGATGCAGCAAGTCTTGCAGCTAATTGATGCTTACACTGGACAAGAAGAAAGATATTCAAAATAAGAAAAATTGTAAAACAGCAAAGTTCAAGGAACTACTAAGTAATGGAGAAGCAAGAGGGGAATCTCACGCAGAGCTGCTCTCCTCTGTTTACAATGTCATAGAAGAATGAATAACAAGCACAATAGTGCTCAGTAAAACAGAAGTACTCCTCCATCCTACGCGATTCTCCAACTACCTAACCAGACAACATAAAATAAGAACTGAGATTTCATTTTTCTTTTCACTTCAAATAAATATATGATTATTTCGCCCAAAAGAACATGAGTCACGCAAGTTTTCATTTTTTTGGATGAACATAAACCAAATTCCATAAGATAAAAAAAATCAAAGCAGCCGAATTTCTAAATGTTTGGTTTTTCATTTGATTTCACCTAATTCAGCCAGAGTTCCAAAATTTTGCCCAAACTGCTCAAGGTGCGTATCCATAATTAATTGTCCATGTATTAGTTTAATACAAGCATACAAAATAAACCCAGAAGCTGATTTGAAAAGAAGTTGAACCTGAAAGATAAAACGTCCACTGGGCTCACCGGAAATCCTCTTGACACCCCTTTGATCCACTATCCTTATTGCTCGCTCCAAGTTCTTTCCGAACAAGAAATGCAAGCTGAATTTGCAGTAACAAACATTCAATTACACACATTGTAAAAAATTTCAGCTTAGCCAAACGAGTTTAAAAGGAATTTGAAAGGAGACTAACATGGAGAGCTGATCATCGGTCACTGTCCCATTTCAATTAGTTGCCTCTCATCACCGATCAAATTAAAAGTGAATATTAAATACTCAAAATTAAAGAACAAAAAAAAAAAACAAAGTTAGGAATGGAAAAGAGTCAAAGGGAAAGACCTGAAGCAGTTGATTCAATGGCCGTCCACACTGCGCCTGCAACCAAATTACTCGCATTCATACTCTCACGGAAATAGGTTTGAGAATAGAGCTTCAGAGGGTCTCCAGTACCTGAATCTGATAGGGCAATAATTTTGTTTACGATGCAATGCAATATTGCAATATAGTGTTTTTCTCTAAAGCACTAAAGAATATGCTATTTGCTCTACACTTTTTTTTTTTTTTTTTAATAATTATTTTTACTTAAATTAAAATCGTAGGGTCTGATTGAAAGGGTGATTTTTTATATCTACATCGGGATGGAGTCTATAAAAAAAATCTTTTATGTCAACTTTATATAACAGATTTTTAATGCGTAAATAGTTCTCGTATAGAATTTCGAATTTTTTAGTATAGAATTTCAGATTTTCGTATAAGATTATGTCTAAACCAATAAAACAACTCTTCTTATTTCATAGAATGAGATCATCAAAATTGAAATTATAAGCAAACTTGACCAATAACACTATTCAAAATTTACTTGAAATTGACAAATTCGATCATAAAGGAAGGAGCCTAATCTAATTAAGATGCTCTATTGTACTTATTTTTGTATGTTTTAAACTTATGAGTTATGATCCATGTGTTCATTTGATGTCATTATTATTTAAAAGTGTTACAAATCTACTACTCTTTTAATCACCCGCTATTGAATTCATATTACAATGTTAAGATTAAAATCAAGCAAAAATAAGTACTAAAAAGCTAGCAGAGGATTCGTGTAGCCTTTCAACACCTATAGTAATTGGATTTTGAAAGTCCAAAAAGACCAATTACATGTGCCATAGTGGTCCATTTTTGCAACAAAGTTGATATCAACCATCACTAGTAGGTTCTAAAACACACAGATTATGACATACAAACTTTAGAAGCTCAGATCATTTTCAGCATATATTGACGACATATAAACTTATTGGGTTTAGTGCTGCCTTAACAGATGAAAAAACTGCTCTGATGGATTTGAAGGAAGGGAAATCCTATCTGTGAATGGGAATTTGAAGACTGTACATATGAATGCTTGATTTGCAAGATCCGTATACAGAATATGTAGTACTAGTACGTATTCTTTAATTTTGGTTAGTACATAGTCTTCACACAATGTGTTAGTAGGGGCTGCTTTTGTATTGCCATAACCAAGTTTGTCCAAAGCCATTAGTCAAGCTTTTGGCCGCTTGCTTGTGTGCAAGGGTATTTCAGTAATTAACAAATTAGTTATTTTTTTAGGATGAATTATGATTCATCGTACATTTTGATGTTTTTTGGTGTAATCATGAAAATGGCTCAAAATGCTCTTTACAGGCGGTGATTAGTCGGTGGAATGCTGGGCTAACTTACTAGCATAGGTAAAAGCATGCACATGAGCCCTTGTACTCTCTTGCCATCAATATAAGAAGCATATTATTCAATCATTTGTTGCACTGTGAGCCTTTCCTTTTTGTTTTATTGTGTGATTATTATTTGTTGTTTGTTTGGTGTTTACACGAATCTAATTATCGTGTGGATCTTTACCTTTCGAAGTACTCACTTGGCTGACTTGCTACCCAGAAGAAAGTTAGCAAGTACCACAATGTCCGTCTTGTGCAGTGAAAAGCCGGCCAGTGACACAATGCACGGCATTGGTAATTATTTACTTACAAATTTTCTCATTTACTGTAGCAGAAGCTAGACTCCACAAGCAGCATGTAAAAGTTGAAAAAGAAAAAAATAATACAAAAGGTGACCAAGCCTTGGAGGAGCCACTGGTAAATGGTTTTCTTGATGTAGAAAACATATATAGTTGCTGGTTAATTGTTTAGGACAAGAATTATTAGGATGAGGAAGAGGTCCAAGACTCCAAGTTGTAGTTCTTAAACTTGCTGTTCCTAAGACGACTTCCAGTGAATACATTTCTAACCAACATCACGTTTCCTTGAAAACGCATAGCATGATTTGACAAAACAAAAATAAAATAGAAAAATCATAGCATGATATGTACCAAATGAATCATAAATTCATCATGCCGTGCGTTAATGTTTACCAGTTGTTGAAAATTTGAAAATGAGGAGAATGGATTGGACTGGACTCGACGTCAACGGCCGGCAACCACTGTTGTTGATGTCTTGGTTCTTTGGTTGAAATCATGACTAATCCACGATTAAGCCGCAGGGTCAACTTTTCTAGTCAACATGCATATATAATATGCTAGGTTCGTGACCCAAGCTCGTTTCTAGTCTGAGATTGTAAAGGTTCGACATTGAAGTCTGGTCTAATCCTCCAACCTTTTAATGTCATCTTATACCAAACATGCATACATATAATGAATTGAATAATGAATAGTAAATAAGAACAGACAAGAGAAATAGGTAACAAAATCGTCCCAGTACAGTCTAAAACTGCCATTAACTGTGTAGAGGCTACGGATACAATGGTAAAAAATTAATTACAGCAATTGTCGCACTTCTACACTATGGTCATTGTTAGAAACCAACTACATCAATCCCAGAAGAAACTACCCCTGCTCGATCAAACAGAAAATACAACATCAGATATTTTACTTATGTTGCCTATGTACTCACCTTGTTGTCTGCAACCTATACAAGCCTCTGATGAATGCCGTGAAGAGAAGAGAACACAGTAAGCAATCAATAGAACAGAATTTGTAACTAGAATATTTTGAAAACAAAAGTCACAAAATTGGCACTTCATTGCTGTCAATTTGAGCCAGGAAAAATACATAAAGGGAGAGGAAATTAGACCTTTGGTTGCAGAAATCTATTCCCAGCCAAGTCTGCATTCGTAAGTGCTTGTATACCCCTATGCTACTGAATTCCTATATCCCAACCAATTAAAAAACAACTAACCTTCCTGGCATGTTTTTTTTTTTAATTATTTCCACTATTGAAACTAAACTATGCTAGAGTATCAACCATTTCAAGGTATTCTTTGGTTCACGAAATTATGTGATGCAGATCCTCTTCTGCTTCTTCTGCACTGAGCGAGAAAATATCTACAGGTGCTCTGGTGAAGTCAATAACTTCGTGCGTAGATTTACGTTTTGAGGAGCTTTTGTGTTGATCAAGATAGACTACAATAACAGTAATATCATCGTGAAAGTGACGCCTTATTCCCTTCTTAATTTTCTTTATGTCATCATATCTCATCTCCCTCTTCTCTGCAGCCACATGAAGAGCAGCCCTTACCAATCTCTTTGCGATACCCTGCAAATGTTAAGCCAATGAATGAAATTTTGTCACATTCTGACAGAGATGTCTACTCTTTTGGACAAATTCATATAATTTAAGTCCTACTTTTATTATTACATTTGAAACATTTTAATCTATTAAAGAGGGAAAAGAAAGAAGAGGGAATACATGGAAGGAAACAAACATATGCTCAGGTGCCTAACAAACTAAACTTGAACCATTACATTTCCATGGCATCTGATTAGATGTTAAGAATGAAGATCAATAACGGGTGAAAAACTAAACTCCTGTTTGTATCTACACAAATAGGTGAAGGATGGGAACTTACAGCTCTAGGGTTTTTGAAAACAATTTCTACTGCTGCCTCATCACTCAACTGTTCCCAGAGGCCATCTGATGCAAATATCAAAAACAAATCCTGTGGCTTGATGTTTCTAGTAATGATTGAGGGTTCTGCTGTCATCACTGGCCGCTTCATAGGGACAGGGTTCCCAAATTGCTGGTATATTGGGTCTCTGTTAAACTCGGGCTTCTTTAGATAAACATCCCCAATAGATCTTGACACCTGAAAAAAGAAAAAAAAAATTAGAGCAGCATCCTCCATTACATATAACTCATTTATTGCTATGTCTAGAGGTACAAACAGCCAAACTGAGGCACATAATTGCAATACTTTACACCAGTAATAAGAAACCAAATATCCACAACCTCAGCAACTTTACATAGTGGTAAGTCAAAAATAAATTCCCTGCAGGTACATAGGCTTCAGTTCTATGATTCGGAGGCCTACCTTACCTGTACATCTCATGCATGAAAAACAAACACTTCTAACGAACCTGCATGAGATGCTGGATCAGGAGGTGGGGCATAAGATTCCTGGAACATACAACTCTATTAGAAAACTAAGAATACAAGGAGCAAGTTGAATAAGTGTTTTTTGAATAAAGACAAAGGAAACAGAATACATGGGTTAAAAGGTAGATTGGATCACCTGCCTCACACTCTTTACCAATCTAAAGTAAAATGTAAAATTAATAAACCCTCTAAATAATGCCTACTTACATATACATATACATGGCAGAATACACATAGCAAAACCATCTAAACACATATCTTACGTACACAATGCTTACTCCTAGTATTATGAATTATCACATTGCAATTCATCTAAACTCATACTTTAGGTGGCACAAACAAATGTACCTGAATTATGCCCTTTATCCTCCAAACTCCGCGAGTGTACACCACGATATGCGAATCATCAGGATGAAGTGCTTCAACCTCCTTCCTGACCTCCTCAACTCCCACATTGTGATCAGTGGACAACCGTTCTGCCACCACCGTATTCCTCCTACTCTCGGACACTCTCCGCCCGAGCACTGCTCGGGAGTCCCCAAGATTGGCCACATACAAAACATCATTCGAAATTGCACCCACAAGGCAACACGATCCCGCTGAAGCAATTTGCGGCTTCACCGTAAACGATCGCTTCACCAAGCGCAAAAATTCCTCTTCAGTGGCACTGAATGCCTTCTTTATCACATCTGCTGACAACCCACCTTGCTCCGTCGCAAATTCTGCAAAATTCAATCTAAAGCATCAGAATTTTTAACCACAAAACACAAACCCAATTCAAAATCACTTGACCCAGTAAAAAAAACAAAAACCCAATACAAAGTCGAGGCGAAGAAGAGAGACATACTGTGCATATAAGGGAAGAGGTGGTTGTTGACGAATCTAGCAGCTTCGGGGCCGCCATGGCCGTCGTAGACGCCGACGTACGTGGCGAAGGGAGAGGTGAACACCTGGCCCTGATCCTCGAGGTTCGAATTGGCCTGCACCACAGCGATCGAGTAGTCACCGGAGGCGTAGGGCTTCAAGTCCATGTGCCAGAGCAGCCCATCGCCGCCGCCACCAGTCCCACATCGCAATCCGAAGCAGCGCTCAAGCGGCCTGTAACAAGAGCGCAGCATTTTGTCTCCGGTTGTGGATTTCGGGTCTTCGATTGTGGGTCACGGGTCGTGGGTTTTAGGTCGTGGTTGGGGTAGTTGTAGCAGCTGTGTTGGGAATGTGAAACAGAGAGACTCAGAGAGAGAGAGCAAACGCGTCTGAGAGAGACGAAAGCGAAGACTTGAATGTGAAACAAGGAATGAATCAATGATATCTTGTTTTTATACTCTACTCTACCGCGTCAAAATGAAGTGTCTCCCTTTTTCTTTTTCTTTTTTTGCCTTTATTTTCGGTCAACCAAAAAAATCTCACAAGTCACAACTCACCTCCTCGCCACTCCTTATTTTTTTGAATTTTTGTAAATTACATGTAAACATTCGAATTTATTAACCTACATACTCGCAAATTATATATAAATATTCAAATTTTATAAATTATATGTAAATATTCAAATTTACTAATTTTCTAATAAGTTACATAAAAATGATAAACAACCGAACCTATTAAGTTACTTGCAAATCACACATTAAAATTCAAACTTCAGCTATTTGCAAATCACACGTTAAAATTCAAACTTAATTACTAAGATGTGTGTGTTTGTAGTCTATCTAATGGTCATTATTTTTCCTTCACTTTCCTTTTTGTTTTTAATATTTTTGTGAAACATGTTTGCTTTGTTTTGATTTTGTTTTCTTAGTCAATAAGTTTTCTAAAGCTATTATATATAAAGTCACTTAAGAACAGGGGGCAATTCATCTACGAAAAGAAAAAAGGGAATTTGATACATGACTTAAGGGTACGTCCATCACTTTATTCCCTAACTTTTTGTCTTAGTCAAAATATATAATTAGATGAAAGAATTACAATTAAGTATATTTTAATTTTGAACCCCAGCTTAAAATTTTTAGAAATTATAAATACATATTGTGTTCTTGTGGGTGTTTATCATAATTCTGGTTATTTTTATTAAGAATTTAAAATACATGTATATCAACCTATAAATACATGTATGTTTTGAAAGGGAGTGGAATTAGCTTTAAAATGAGACATATACTCCTTCTCTTAACTTGGGGAAGTGACCTCTTCTAATAATAATAATAATAATAATAATAATAATAATAAGAGAAATACCATAAGACCAGTAGCAAGTTGGTACATATATTTCTTTTTTAATTTTTGTTTACTGTATATTTGTCTAACTAACTTTTTCAAAGAATTTCAGAACTCAAGATAAATGAAAAATTCTAGAAACAGAACATCACATTGTAATTAATTTGAAAACTGAATTCAAATGAACCCTCTAGTTGTAATTTTTCTCTATCTTTTTTATTTGTCTAACCTGCATATTCTACCCAAATAAATTGGCAATGAGTTTTCCACCCAAAAAAAAAAAATGGCACAGAATTTTTCTTTTATCTCATGTTATTGTGGACACAAAAACAAAATCAATGTAAATTTTTTCTCAATCTTAATTCCAAAATTTAGAGTAAGCCTATGTGTATTTCTCAAATTTTGAGGCTGTTACTATGAAGGGAGGAGGTGGGAAGAACTCCAAAACCTTTATGAAGATGCTGGAAAACAAAGATAAGGAAAAACTTCATGGGAAAGAAAACATTTAGATGCAGAACAAAATGCATGTCATGGGGACTAATTTGTTCCTTGGACACAATCACTTACCACAATCCATGGAACAAGTTAAGATGGTTGGAAAAAATGTCAACACTAAAGAAGAGTTTTACATGACTCATACTTCTTTAAGTATGTGATTGCAGTAAAAAATAACCAGAAAAAGCAAGAAAATGTTTGGTAATAAAGAGTTGTCCAGCTAATTTCTGCACACTATCTATTAATGTGGTGAGTGCAGAAATTAGTGAGTTGAATCAAATTTCTTCTTGACAAAGAATTAATATTAATAGAAAATAATTAAGTTGAACCAAATTTCTTGACCGTATATATGGAAGTGAGCTAAGCCTTTTTACAATGATGTATGCACAAAGGTGTGTACGTTGGAATGAAGTCTGAATCGGTGTATGTGTTGATCAAGTATTGACAATGATTGTGGAGTGATAATACTGTATCTATTATGATACCGCATATCATGTTACAGTTACATACAATAATATATAATGTACAACTTTAACTTTTTTTTTTTTTGTTACATTGGAATGAACTTTAACCACTATCATTATTCTAACCAAATAAAACTGCTTCTATTCGCAAATGGGGCATTGTCAACATTGATACAAATTAATATTTAATTAGCTAGCTTTCTCCCCACAATAGCAACCAAGTATATGCTAATTGACAACCCATGTACAGAGGATTAAAGCAAGTCACACGCCAAACTAGCAAGTCTAGCATTTACAGTTGGCATAAATCAAATACCCTTTTCGATTTGTTTTGGTCTAAACAAAAAAATGTATTGAAAACAAGCTGGAATTGGATGAAAATGAGGTAACAAGAAGTACACATCCACAACCCATACTAACCAAGCCAAACCAAACCACAAATTAAAACTACATAGTCCAGGCCCATGCCAACAATACAAACAACACAAACAAAGATCCAAAATCCTCGGTGTGTCCGAATACTATATACAATGCATTATCTCAAAATTCACTTCAATTTGTTGATGTTTACATCAATCCAATACAATCAGGTTCTTCAACTCTTCTATTGGAATTGCACATTTCATCACATCCTCTACCTTAGGAATAAATTTCAACACAGACAGTTCATCTATACCATAAGCTGCAAGGACCTGAGCTGCATAGGATCTCGAATCCGGCTCGCCTTCCAAGAAAAGACTGAGCAGAATGCTAGAAAACCCAGTTACAATCAGACCCACTTTGTGGTCCTTCTGCAATGGGCTACAAATCACCTGTGGCACACCAATGGAGCCCTTCAGATTCCAAAACACAATCTCTGGCAAATTTGCATACCCTCTTTTTCTGTAATTAGACCAAGCCTCTTTATAGTCTTCCACCCAATTGTTTTTGGAGGCTGTCACAAAATCCCTGTATGTGAACACAAAAATCCTCTTGGGAATCTTCCAATTGCTTTGCTTCTCTGTGATGCCAATCTGCAACACTTGGTTGTAAATTTTCAAGAAATCCACTTTCTCACCACACTCTATGTTCTGCTTCATGAACTCGAATTTGGATCCAATATTGTGTCCTTCAATCCTGTGAAGCCTTGGAGAATCACTGAATGAGAAAACCATTCCTTTCCATGGATTTTCGCCAAGTTCCGAAATCAATAACCCCATTGCAATGCAGACCATCTCCTTGAATGTCCCTCTCCTGCTCTGGTCCGGGATGTCACACACCGCGACACAATTCCTCAGCTTCCCTTTGCTTGACAACTCTCGGACAAGTCTCTGCCATTGAAGCTCTGCAATTTCATCATTCTGCACATTTTCTTTCTCCAACGAATCGATTACTTGGTGAGGAAGTTTTAACCCATTATTTACATTCTCAAGCATGTTGTCAATATTCTTCTTTGGTAAAATCAAGTCCACAATCTTCATGTACCGCTGAAATTGAAATTTTTTTTCTTTGTCACTCTCTGGCCTCAAGATCTTCCTGTAATTTTCCAAAGCAATCAGGGCCTTACGGGTTTGGAGCGATGACTTCTTGATCTTTATTCTTGCAGAAAATGACTCAAGGGCTTTGCGTAGAGGACTAAGGACCTGTCTCCTCAAACGATCACGGACCCTGTAAGCGTAATGAGCTTCTTCAACATCTTTGTATTCGATGTAGACATGGCGTGGAAACATCTTCTTTGCAATGTTTTCACATATGAGAGTTGCTTTGTCATAAGAAGAATCAATTGAAGGACAGAATTTGGCAGCAAAACTGATGCTTTCAATCTCACCAGACTCCAAAAACTTGAGATCTGATGTTAAAAACTCTGCAAACAGCTCTGATATTCGATCATGTAAGCATCGATATTCTGGGTCATTTTGGTACCTCTCAACCGCAATTTTAGCCTTAGCAATATTGTCATTTGTTGTTGTCACAACTACTGCAGCAATTTTTGCCTTCTCTTGCTTCACTCTTGAGTATCTTCTTTCTTCGTACTCTCTTTCGATCTCTTTTTTGTTTGCTTCATCAATGGAGTCCTGCAAAACCTTGTAAAGAATCCCCAAAAGCTCCTTGAACCACCCAAAACCCCCAAAAACCATGACATTCAAAGACAGGGTTAGAGGGTGGTTTTTGTGCACCCACAACAGGGCTTTGTAAAACCCTTCTTTGTTAGGCCTCCCCATCATTCTAATACAAAATATAAGCCTGAGAGTGGTGATTGGGTCAAGCTTCCAGGCGGACCAGGCCTCTTCTTCATAATTACTCAGATCCTTCGGCCGGTAGTAGTAGCTGTACTTGGGAGGGGTCTCTGGTGAGGAGGTATCATCATCAGTGTATGTGGTGGCCCTGAAGAAAAACTCAAGGCATGGGTTTAAGGGTGGGGGTGAAAAGTGGTTTTGGTATTTACCCAGTGGAGGTGGATGGTTTTCTTCATAGGTTGTGATAAGGGTGCTCGTGGGGTGGTTTAGGGAGGGGTTGGGCCGGCGGAGCTCCGGTGGGCCTAGTAGACCAAATGGGGGAGCCATAGAGTTGGTAGTGAGAGATATGCAAGACTGGTTTTATAAGATTCAAAGGCAAGATCTAGGATGAAATTTTGTTGGGTGAATGAGAAATATTAGCCTTCATTGTTGTGGTCCATTTTTATAGTATGAAATTCCTTGGGCATCAAGGTAAATATTGGAGGTGATAACATAACTGAGCTTGGAGAAATATCAAGATGTGTCTTGCCTTTTATTTTTAATTTATTCTAATCACCTGAAATTTAAGCTGATACAATTTTTTGAAACCAAATCTTAAATAGAGTGCATCTTTTTGGTAGCACAAAAAAAAAAGGATTTAGATAAATATTTAGTTCTTCCACTAACAATAAACCTAAATATAGCAATATTTTAAAGATTGAAATAGTCAATAAAAAATTGATATTAACTTTCCAAATACTCCTTTTTGTGAAAGGATCACATGAGTTGTAACATAAAAGCAAAATAAATATAAAACAAATGAGTTTTTATACAATACAATCACTAACGTGATAACAATACTTGATGCCCAAGAAATTTCACCCTATAAATGTGCCACAAACAAGGCGAAATGTATCTGTCAATCCCAACCAATTCTCCATCTCTCTCACTACCTTAATGATCAATGGCTCCTCCATATGGTATACTTGGCCCACCGGAGCTCTTCCGGCCCAACCCTTCCACAAACCACCCCACCACCACCCCTATCACAACCTATGAAGAAAACCATCCACCTCCACTGGGTAAATACCAAAACCACTTTTCACCCCCACCCTTAAACCCATGCCTTGAATTTTTCTTCAGGGCCACCACATACACTGATGATGATACCTCCTCATCAGAGACCTCTTCCGATTACAACTACTACAAGCCGCGGCGACAGAAGCCCAGGGAACTGTACTGCTATGAAGAGAAGGCCTGGAAGCTTGACCCAAGCTCCACACTCAAGCTCATATTTTGTCTTCGAATGGCGGGGAGGCCTAACGAAGAAGCCTTCTACGAAGCCCTGTTGTGGGTGCACAAAAACCACCCTCTAACCTTGTCCTTGAATGTCATTGTTTTCGGAAGCTTAGAGTGGTTCGACGAGCTGATGGAAATTCTGTACAGGGTTTTGCAGGACTCCATAGAAGAAAACAAAAACGAGGAAATTCACCCAAAAGACCGAGAATATGAATTCTTGCGTGATAAGATATCTGACTTGTTCAGACAGATTCTAACATCAGATCTCAAGTTTCTAAAGTCGGGTCAAATCAGTTTTGCTGCTGCCAAATTCTGTAATTTAACTGATTCTTCTTACATCAAAGCAACTCTGACATGTGAAAGAGTCAAGAAACCACAAGAGAGAAGAACAGATATTCACATTGCCAAGGCTAAAACCGCGGTTGAGAGGTACCAAAATGACCAAGAATATCGACGCTTACATGATCGAATATCCGAGTTGTTTGCAGAGTTTTTAAGAACAGATCTCAAGTTTTTGGAGTCTGGTGAGGTTGAAAAAATCAGTCTTGCTGCCAAATTCTGTCCTTCAATTGATTCTTTCTACGACAGAGAAACCCTGATATGTGAAAGCATAGCAAGGAGGATTTTTCCGCGCCATGCCTATGTGGAGTACAAAAATGTTGAAGAAGCTCATTACGCTTACAGGGTTCGTGATCGTTTGCGGAAACAAGTACTTAGTCCTCTCCGCAAAGCCCTTGAGTCGTGTGCTGCAAGAAAGGTTGTGAAGTACTCGTCTTTCAAAAACCGGAAGGCCCTGATTGCTTTGGAAAAATACAGGAAGGCCCTCATGCATGAAGGTCAGAATGGTGGTGATGAAATCAAGTTACAATTCGAGTGTTACATGAAGACTGTGGACATGTTACCACCAAAGAAGAATGCTTTAAGCATTGGTGATGGGTTGAAACTTCCTCACCAAATTCTCGCTTTGTTGGAGAAAGAAAGCAGGCAGACTGATGAAACTGCAGAGCTTCAGTGGCGGAGACTAGTCCAACAGTTTTCGAAACAAGGGAAGCTCGGCAATTGTGTTGCGGTGTGTGACATCCCGGAGAGCATGAGAGGGACAAGCAAGGAGATGATCTGCATTGCAATGGGGTTATTGATTTCGGAGCTGAGTGAAGATCCATGGAAAGGAAAGGTCTTGTCATTCAGTGATTCTCCGAGGCTGTACGAGATTGAAGGAGACAGTCTGCGGTCCAAATGCGAGTTCATGAGGCAGAACATAGAGTGTGGTGAGAAAGTGGACTTCCTCAAGATTTACAACCAAGTGTTGCAGGTTGGCATCACAGAAAATCTAAGCCAAGAGAAGATGCCCAAGCGGATTTTCGTGTTCACATACAGGGATTTTGTGACAGCCTCCAAAAACAATTGGGAGAAAGATTATAAAGAGGCTTTGACTAATTACAGAAAGAGAGGGTATAAAACTTTTCCAGAGATGGATGGTTGGACTTCATACAGAAAGAAAGGGTATGAAACTGTTCCAGAAATTGTGTTTTGGAATCTTAAGGACTCCATTGCTGAGCCAAAGGCCATTGCTGACCCAGTGAACAACCAAAATGGGGGGCTCATTGTGACTGGGTTTTCGAACAATCTGCTCCGTTTGTTCTTCAGAAGAGAGTGGTTTTATGCAACATCTGGAGCTCGTATCCCTGCAGTTCATGGTATCGATTTACAGTCAGTACTGAAATTTGTTCCCAAGGCAGAGGATGTGATCAAACCTGCAGTTTCAATAGAAGAGTTCAAGAACCTGCTTGTACTGGATTGATGCAAAAATAATGTAATAAGTTTTGTTTCATCGATAATGAATCTTTCAATAAATTTTGTTTAATCATATTCTTTATGGGGTTTCCTTTCCAATTCAACCAAAAAGGGCATCAACAGCTTCCCTATCCCTCCATCTCTAGCCATTTTTGGCTGATTTTGGTATCAAATTCATGTTTCTTGTGACTAGTTATTATTTTCTTTTCTTTCATTCAATGGCTCTGTAGCTCTATTGTTTTCACAAGCATAAATTTGCATCACAGACAAATATGCAAGTGGGGATCATGACTCAAAAGGGCAAGATGGTTTTGAGAAAAACTCTATACTTTATAATAGAAAAAGGATTTAAATCTGAACTAGTAAAAAAAAAAAAAAACCAATCTTGTAAGTCTGTGACCTACACAAAACTGAAAATTTGTTAGAATATAACATATATAATCAATAAGCTCAAGCAGAGGACTTGGGGTAGGCCAGTTGGCCAAGCAGTTGTGCTGCCCCCCACCTCACCGGGTTTCGATCCCCCCCTCCCCCTCTAGGCCTCTTTCCTTGGCCTCCCTTTGTAATAAAAAAAAAAATAAGCTCAAGCAGATAAAAAAACATAACAAACAATAAGGTCTTTTCAGTTGATCAGGCTTGAGTTCAAACACCAAACACTTCCAGGTTTTTTTATTTCATCTTAGCAACAATCCATTAGGTGCATCTAACCTTTAGTTCAAACTCAGATCTAGATCACAAAAGGCAGTGAAAAGCTAATCCAAATCTCACTCAAATTCAAATACCAAAGATGCTCAAATCTCCTCAATCCAATACCACATACAGGACTGATACCCAATTGCAATTCGAAGTTGTGAGACAAAGCAAGAGCTTTATCCAAAATAAGTAAGCTAATTGAGTTTTTAGGGGCTAAAACAATGAACAAACACAGCAACTACATACATACACATAGTTTTTCACCATTTTCTATAAAATAAGAAAGAATTACCCAGTAAATTAATCATTATCATCTTGATAGAGGTTGAAAAAAGAAAATTACTTGTTTCATTTGTAAATACTCTGAGAATAAAAAACAGCATTTCAACTGTGTAAACTTGGAACCATCCCCCCCCCCCCCCCCCCCCCCAAAAAAAAAAAAAAAAACCAAATCATATAGTCCAAACAGAAAATGTTTCAAAAAATTAATTAGAAAATAATTTTAAAAGGTCAAAGATAAGTAAGAGAGTGGTGCCACAGAGGAAAGAAGATGGGAATTGGATAGCTGCTCTCCTCTAAGCCTCTGTTGGATTAGAAAAAATCAGTTTTAATGGCTTAAAAGAAGAGGCAGGGAAGCTGATGATAGCCTTTTTGATTAAATTGAAAAGAAAACCCCAAAAAGATTCATACTTGGTCAAACAAAATTTATTAAAAGATTCATTATTGACTAAACAAAAATTGTTTCATTATGTTGATGTTTACATCAATCCAATACAAGCAGGTTCTTGAATTCTTCTATTAAAAATGCAGATTTCATCACATCCTCTACTTTAGGAGCAACTTTCTGAACTTGCAGCACATCGGTTCCATAAAGTGAATAAATCTGAGCTGCACATGTTTTCGAATCCGACTCTCCTTTCAAGAAAACACTGAGCAGAAGGTTAGAAAATCCAGTTATAATGATCCCCCCATTGCGGTTCTTCACTGGGCTACCAAAGGCTTCTGGCTCAGCAATGGGATCCTTTAGATTCCAAAACACAATCTCTGGCACAGTTGCATACCCTCTCTTCCTGTAATTAGTCCAAGCCTCTTTGTAATCTCCCACCCAATTGTTCTTCGAGGCCATCAAGAAATTCTTGTAGGTGAACACAAAAATCCTCTTTGGCATCTTCTCTTTGCTTAGCTTTTCTGTCAAGGCAACCTGCAACACTCGGTTGTAAATCTTGAGGAAATCCACTTTCTCAGCACACTCTATGTTCTGCCTCACGAACTCGCATTTGGACTGAAGACTGTCTCCTTCAATCTTGTGCAGCCTTGGAAAATCACTGAATGAGAAAACCTTTCCTTTCCATGGATTTTCGCTCAGTTCCGAAATCAGTAACCCCATTGCAATACAGGCCTTCTCCTTTCTTGACCCTCTCATGCTCTCTAGGATATCACAAACGGCAACACAATTACTAAGCTTCCCTTTGTTCGAAAACTCATGTACGAGTCTCCGCCATTCAAGCTCTGCAATTTTATCACAGCCCTGTTCCTTCTTCTCCAAGGAAGCCACTATTTCTTGAGGAAGTTTTAGCCCGTCACTAAGACTTAAACTTCCAACCATGTCCACAACATTCTTCTTTGGCAAGAGCATGTTCACAATCTGCATGTAAAGCTCAAATTGTAATTTTTTGTCATCTCCACCCTGAACCTCAGGCCTGAAAATATTCCTGTATATTTCCAAAGCACTCAGGGCCTTACGGTTTTGGGATGATGAGTACTTCACAATCTTTCTTGCAGCTGAAGACTCTAAGGCTTTGCGCAGAGGTTTAAGTACTTGTTTCCACAAACGAGCACGAACCCTGTAAGCATAATGAGTTTCTTCAACATCTTTGTATTCCGCATAGGCATGGTGCGGGAAAACTCTCCTTGCTATGTTTTCGCATATCAGGGTTGCTTTGTCGTAAGAAGAATCAATTAAAGGACATAATTTGGAGGCAAGACTGATGCTTTGAATCTCACCAGACTCCAAAAACTTGAGATCTGATGTTAAGAACTCTGCAAACAACTCAGATATTCGATCATGTAAGTGTCGATATTCTGGGTCATTTTGGTACCTCTCAACTGCACTTTTAGCCTTAGCAATGCGAATATCCGTTATATTGCCTCTTCTTTCTTCTCATCCTCATTATCACTTTCTTCCTCCTCCCACCCTTTCCACCACCTGTACTCTGTCTCCCTCTCCTTCTTTTTCTTTGCTTCTTCATCTATGGAGTCCTGCAAAACCCTATACAGAATCCCCAACAGCTCCTTGAATCACCCTAAATCCCCAAAAACCATGACATTCAAGACAGGGTTAGAGGGTGATTTTTGTGCACCCACAAAAGAGCTTTGTAAAAGGCTTCTTTGTTAGGCCTCCATAACATTCTAAGACAAAATATGAGCTTGAGAGTGGTGATTGGGTCAAGCTTCCAGGCCTCCTCTTCATAGCAGGTCTGGTCCTTGGGTGGCGGCCAGTAGGAGTACCCGTACTTGGGAGGGGTCTCTGGTGGGGCATCAGGGTATGTGGTGGCCCTGAAGAAAAATTCAAGGCATGGGTTTAAGGGTGGGGGTGAAGACTGGTTCTGGTCTTTACCCAATGGAGGGTTTTCTTCATTGGTTGTGATAGGGATGGTGGGAAGGTTTATGGAGGGGTTGGGCTGGTGGAGCTCCGGAGGGCCTAGTAGACCAAGTGGAGTAGCCATTGGAGAGGTTAGTGATGACAAGTATGAGGAATGTAGGGATTGGTTTTTGAAAGATAAGAGATGCAGAGGAGATTGTTGGGTGAAAAATACTAGCTTTGTTTGTGGCACATTTATAGGTTGTAATTTCTTGGGCATCAAGTATTGGAGGCGGTGATAACATACTCGAGCTTGGCCAAAGTATATCTTACTCTAACCACTCTCATTTAGATTAAAAATAAAGCTTTTTAATATAAATTGATTTTACATATGAAGAGGAGGCCTTATTTAGCAACTAAATAATGATTCGGCAATATTTATGGCTTTTATTTTCAAGACTTATCACATCTAGACTAGCAATAGAGCCTTTACGGTTCCAAAGCAGTCTCAAACCGTTTCAATACCACCTTTTCTATAACTCTGCCACAAAATAGCAATGGATTGTGCATGAACAAAATTTCTTAGTACTGTAGGACTGGTTTTGGTTAATGTGATTTTTTTTCCAGTAAAAGGTTAATGTGATATAAAATAATAAAAATATCACCGAATCCATGCAAAATAGTGGTGTTCAAAGTGCAAAATGTGAGTGGGCATTCAAAGGCTCGCTAGCATTCAGATTCCACAATTTACATTCCGCACCAAAGATTTCTTCCGAAGATTATTCACTATGTATTTTTTACATGGAACCATGTGGATACCACAAAAATCCCATTTAACTGGTTTCTTACCCATGTGGTTAGTAGTTAGTACTGTATGACTGGTTTCTTACTCATGATTAGTACTGTATGACTGGTTTCTTACCCATGTGGGCATGTCAAGAGATTCAAGAAAATACATCCTAAATTTGTAATAAAATCCAGACATCATCAGGAACTTGACCGACTGTCCTCAGAACAAAATACAAGCAGAACATATATTGTTCTCACACAAAAAGTCTGGTGATAGAACAATTTCTATTCAACCCCCGATACATGTTACAAGGCTTTAGCAGTTCAATTATCAAGAAGTTGGGGAAAATGTAGATAAAATCTGGCTGACCCTTAAACATTGTCTACAACTACAGTATATTTACAAAACATGGATTCAAAGTATAAACGAGGTATACAAAACATAACATAACACAACAATGATGCATTGCATTTAATTAGAAAGCAAACTGTTATGCTCCAAAACTTTTCCAACAGCATGAGAACCCAATTAGTAAAGCAACTCTCCTCAAAAGAGACTACATAGTCCGATTGGCTGTGTGACTATCTACAACGATAACTCTTCGGCAATACGGGCAGTCCCCTCGAATTCGAACCCACGGACTCAAGCATGCAGTATGGAACCTATGTGCACATGGCAAGCATATAAGCTCATCTCCCTCCATGAAACCCTCCAGGCAGATACTACAATCTCGGGATGCTCTTGACACCAACCCGTCGACACCCATTTCTGTGCTGCTAAAAAGCTCAGGGGTCAAACAATCGAGAACCTCTTGAGTGAGACCTGGAGGCTTCTTGTTCACTTCTTGCAAGCCTTCCAGCCTCCCAATTTGAGAGCTCAAGTCAGTGGAGGGAGAGCCACTGGCTGACTGACCTGTCCACAGACCTGTCAAGAGTTCAGTACCTATCAGGAGTTCAGGACCTATCAGGAGTTCAGGACCCCGATCCCTTTCATCAACAGGACTCAAGTCATCACCAATCATTAGCCCCATGTGCAATCTTCTATGCTGCCTGAATAAAGCCAAAGAGAAGAGACAATGTCATCAGAGTCAATACACTGGCCAGGGAGGCAGGTTTTTCAATTTTGACAAAGGTTTTGCTATTGCCAACACCCATGCCACAAGTGTGGGTGACTGATAGCCATTGATTATAAGTCCCACAACCATCAATAGCCAGTCACACACAAGCGCCTATGCACAAAGGTGATTGACAGCCGTTGATTGTAGGTTTCACAGTGAGTCCCAACCCAATCAACAGCTGACAGTCACCCATGACACACATGTGTGACTGACAGCCATTGATTGATTACAGTTCCCACATTGAGTCCCACACTAATACATAGCTCGCAGTCAATTGCCCCCATGCGCATGGAGATAAACAAGAGCCTAACTCACACACATTCTATATTATTAGTAGATGAAATGGAAGCGGAAACACCCAAGATCGTCATGGTATATAAGTTTCATATAATTTCACAGCAAGGTGATAATTATGAAGTCTGAACTCTCCAAAACAAGATTAGCAGACAAAACCAATCTCTCCAATAACTGGGCATTAATATCCATTCAGAATCCAGATTAAAACTCTCAGTTACATGTCTAATCCATTTGGGTTTCTATTGAAATTTCCAAACAAGCAAAGAAGTTAAATTTCAGCAGAACAATTTGGAGGCATGCAAACTGACCTGGTTCCTGAAGGAGGCATCCCTCTGAGCCTCTCAAGAAGCCTCTCCCTAGCAAGCAGAACAGCTCCAGGAAGCCTCTCATTCCCACTCAACCTGGGACTGCTTGCTACACCCACCCCATTGCTCGAACCCAGGTGAGTACCTTGGTCAAGCCCCAGTGCAGCTCGCTCCTAAAAATACCCAATTGCAAAGTAAGCAAAAAATAACCAAATTTTCAGAAATTTCAGAGATTTTGGAATTGAATTGCAGAAAAGGAAAGAAATTTTCGAAGAATACCGTGAGGGAGACGCGGTGGCTGAGATGGCGGGAACGGCGGAGAGGATCGCAGCCGTCGGAGTCATGGTGGCGACGGTTGTGATTGTGATTATGATTGCGATCGGGAAGTGGAGGTGAGAGAGGATCGAGCCCTAGATCGCTGTGGGTGGTTCGGCTGTTATAGCGAGACCTCCTGTTGTAGAAAAGCTCCGAAGCGGTCGTCATGCACACACCAAACACCACCTAACTCTAATTTTGCCCTTAACGATGTTTGTCCAATTTTTTGGAATTTTTATAGTTTTTTTAAAGAGGAAGAAGAAGAAGAAGAAACAGCTGGGAGGTGGAAGGGAAAATACTATCTCTCTTTCTCAACCTGTCGAGTTTCAGAGAAACGCGGTGGGCGGAAGACCAAAAGTGCTTTTAATGCTTTGATATTGATAATATCTTTTTTTGGACTTTTGGCTTTTTTGGGCAGTCTTTCTTTTGTTTTTTTTTTTCTTGATTTGGAACGTGAAATGAGGACATGTCAGTTAGAGAAGGAATGCGTGGATCTTGGGCGTTGGATTCAGATCGGTTAGGTTCGCTAATATTTATATCGTTAGCTAGTCAGTATTTTTCGGAGTACAAATTTGATAAAAAATTAAAAATTAAACCTCATAATCCCATTCCATACTGTAATAAGTAATAACCTCAATTTAATAAGCAATAATTTTTCGAGTATGAGAATGTCAAATATGGTTGAAATTAAAAAACTAGCATAAATTGGCTGAGAAATAATTAGGGTTTAGGGTTAGCAGAGGATTTGGGTTTTGGGTTTAGTTATGTGACATTACCAATAATTTTTCAGAGTATGAGAATCTCAATTACTCTAGAAACACTTCCATAATTAGTGATGTGGTATTACCAATAAAGAGGAAGGGAGATTGAGGCCCACTTATCTCTTTGCTTTATCTTGTTGGCGTTACATGAGATATTATTCTATATGATTAATATACTGCTATGTGAACCATACTCTAATTTTGCCCCTAACGATGTTTGTTCAATTTTGTGGAGTTTTTATAGTTTTTTTCAAGAAGAAGAAGTAGAAGAATAAGAAGAAATAGCTGGAAAGTGGAAAGGAATATACTATCTCTCTTTCTCAACCTGTCGAGTTTCAAAGAAACACGATGGGCATAAATCCAAAAGTGCTTTTATTGCTTTGATAGGGTTTAGGATTAGCAGAGGATTTGGGGTTTAGTGATGTGGCATTACCAATAAAGGGTTTAGGGTTTATGATATAGTGTATAGGGTATAGGGTTTAGGATTTGGGTTTAGGGTTTAGGGTATAAGGCATAGGGTTTAGGATTTGGGTTAAGGGTTTGAGGTTTAGGGTTTAGGGTTTGATTTAGGGTTTAGAGTTAACAGATAATCTCAATTACTCTAGATACACTTCCATGATTAGTGATGTGGTATTACCAATAAAGAGGAAGGGAGATTGAGGCCAACTTATCTTTTTGCTTTATCTTGTTGTTGTTACATGAAATATTATTCTATATGACTAATATACTGCTATGTGAACCAAACTCTAATTTTGCCCATGTCGAGTTTCAAAGAAACACGGTGGGCAGAAGACAGGGTTTAGGGTTTGCAGAGGATTTGGGGTTTAGTATGTAGCATTACCAATAAAGGGTTTAGGTAAGGTTAGGGTTAGGGTTACGGTTTAGGGTTTAGGATATAAGATATAGGGTTTAGGGTTTAGGGTTTAAGATTTAGGATTTAGGATTTGGGTTGAGGGTTTTGGGTTAGCCAAGAATCTTAATTACTCTAGAAACACTTCAATTTTGTGGAGCTTTTATGAATTTTTTACAGAAGAAGAAACAGCTGGGAAGTGAAGTGAATAAACTATCTCTCTTTCTCGACGTATCGAGTTTCAAAGAAACGCGGTGGACAGAAGACCAAAAGTGTTTTTAATGCTTTGATATTGATAATTGCTTTTTTTTTTTTGCTTTTGGCTTTTTTAGGCAGATTTTTTCTCATTTGGAATGTGAAATGTGGACGCGTGTCAGTTAGAGAAGGAATGCATGGATGTTAGGCGTTGAATTCAGAACGATTATCTTCGCCTCCGTTCACCTTGCTCAAATGTCGGTGTTGATCCACTCACTTAACTTCTCTGTATGAACTGATATCGCCATTAATACCCCTTGTCAATATATACTAGGAATATTTTTGCATGCAACATGTATATATACAAAGGAGCATGAATTGGCTTCTCCATTAATCCTTAATCCACTTTCTAACATCCACTTAGAAGTTTTTTGAACCCACAATTAGTTTAGGGTTTAGGGTATAGGGTATAGGATTTAGGGTTTAGGGTTTAGGGTTTAGTGTTTAGGTTTTAGGGTTTAGGGTTTGGGTTTGGGGTTAGAGTTTAAGGTTAGGTTTTAGGGTTTAGGGTTTAGGGTTAGCTGAGAATCTTAATTACTCTAGAAACACTTCAATTTTGTGGAGCTTCTATGGATTTTTTACAGACGAAGAAATTGTTGGGAAGGGGAAGGGAATAAACAATCTCTGTTTCTCGACCTATCGAGTTTCAAAGAAACGCTGTGGACAGAAAACCAAAAGTGCTTTTAATGCTTTGATATTGATAATTGCTTTTTTTTTTTTTGGCTTTTGGCTTTTATGTGCATATTTTTTCTCATTTTGAATGTGAAATGTGGACGCGTGTCAGTTAGAGAAAGAATGCATGGATCTTAGGCGTTGAATTCAAAACAGTTATCTTCGCCTCCCCTCACCTTGCTCAAATGTTGGTGTTGATCCACTTACTTAACTTCCTTGTATGAATTGATATTGCCTTCCCCTTGTCAATATATACTGGGAATATTTTTGCATGCAATATGTATATATACAAAGGAGCGTGATTTGGCTTCTCCATTAACTTTTAATCCACTTTCTAACATCCACTTAGAAGTGTTTTGAACCCACAATTAGTTTAGGGTTTAGGGTTTAGGGTATAGGGTTTAGGGTTTAGGGTTTAGGGTTTAGGGTTTAGGGTATAGGGTATATGGTTTAGGGTTTAGGGTTTAGGGTATAGGGTATAGGGTTTAGGGTATAGGGTTTAGGGTATAGGGTTTAGGGTATAGGGTTTAGGGTTTAGGGTTTAAGGTTTAGGGTATAGGGTTTTGGGTTTAGGGTTTAGGTTTAGGGTTTAGGTTTTAGGGTTTAGGTTTAGGGTTTAGTATTTAGGGTATAGGGTTTATGGTTAGTCGAGAATCTCAATTACTCTAGAAACACTTCAATTTTGTAGAGTTTTTATGGTTTTTTTTAGGTATGAAGAAGAATAAGAAGAAGAAACAGCTGGGAAATGGAAGGGAATAATAAACTATCTCTCTTTCTTGACCTATCGAAATTAGGGTATAGGGTTTAGGGTATAGGGTATAGGGTATAGGGTTTAGGGTTTAGGGTTTAGGGTATAGGGTATAGGGTTTAGGGTTTAGGGTTTAGGGTTTAGGGTATAAGGTATAGGGTTTAGGGTTTAGGGTTTAGGTTTAGGATTTAGGATTTAGGGTTTAGGGTTTAGGGTTTAGGTTTTAGGTTTAGGGTTTAGGGTTTAGGTTTAGGGTTTAGGGTTTAGGTTTTAGGGTTTAGGTTTTAGGGTTTAGGTTTAGGGTTTAGTATTTAGGGTATAGGGTTTAGGGTTAGCCGAGAATGTCAATTACTCTAGAAATACTTCAATTTTGTAGAGTTTTTATGGTTTTTTTAGATATAAAGAAGAATAAGAAGAAGAAACAGCTGAGAAATGGAAGGGAATAAATTATCTCTCTTTCTTGACCTATCGAATTTAGGGTTTAGGGTTTATGGTTTAGGGTATAGGGTATAGGGTTTAGGGTTTAGGGTTTAGGGTATAGGGTATGGGGTATAGGGTTTAGGGTTTAGGGTTTAGGGTATAGGGTTTAGGGTTTAGGGTTTAGGTTTAGGGTTTAGTATTTAGGGTATAGGGTTTAGGGTTAGCCGAGAATCTCAATTACTCTAGAAACGTAGAGTTTTTATGGTTTTTTTAGATTAGAAGAAGAATCAGAAGAAGAAACAGCTGGGTAATGGAAAGGAATAAACTATCTCTCTTTCTTGACCTATCGAATTTCAAAGAAACGCGGTGGGCAGAAGACCAAAAGTGCTTTAAATCCTTTGATATTGATAATCGCTTTTTTTTTTTTGGGGCTTTATGCTTTTTTGGGTAAATTTTTCTAATTTGGAATGTGAAATGTTGACGCGTGTCGATTAGTGAAGGAATGCGTGGATCTTAGGCGATGGATTCATAACGGTTATCTTTGCTTCCCCTCACCTTGCTCAAATGTCGACGTTGATCCACTCACTTAATTAACTTCTATGTATGAACTGATATCGCCATTAATACCCCTTGTCAATATATATATTGGGAATATTTTTGCATGTGCAACATGTGTATATACAAAGAAGCATGAATTGGCTTCTCCATTAACCCTTAATCCACTTTCTAACATCCACTTAGAAGTGTTTTGAACCCACAATTAGTTATTTTTAAAAAAACCATATATGATGTATACATCATGGTAAACCATAATTAATGTCTTCTATGCTAAGGTTTATACTCCACAACTATTAATTTCACTTCCCTACCTGGTTTATACTTTTGAGAATAAATATAAAGTTGACTCACACCAAGAATTTTATGCCCACTTATTATTATTAATCAATTTTGAGTTGGATGCTATCTGATACCCAAATTGTTACCAATATATGGGTAACACTGAGACCCAAACCCATTTGCACTTGGGCTCGCCCCCGTGAGAAAAGAAAGAAAAAGAAACCGATTGACGCCCCCTGAAGACGCTAGCCCCACATGTCGGGTAGACTCCCATGGCGTGCGTGTGGCTGGGACAAACGAAAGAGATGCATTGACAATTAGCGGATCAACGGTTGTGGTTGATCCGCATGAAAAAACTACTCAATCATACTGCATCAAAAGAATACATCATCATAAACCAAATGAATGTGAATCATTCAATGCTTATCTCGAATGTATGTGTTTTCTTTATAAATACTACTATATTAACCATGTTACACTCACTCTCTTTTCAGGATAATATCTCATTCCATAAACACAAAAATGAATCATTTGTACGTGTATTCATCATCCTCCTCATCTTTCAAACTCTGATAATAGTTATGATAGGGAAGAGGATGGGAGAGAGATGGTGAGGTGTTTGATCATGTCCATATATAGGTCATACCG
The DNA here is from genome assembly GCF_963921425.1 of Dryas octopetala. Lineage (NCBI taxonomy): Eukaryota > Viridiplantae > Streptophyta > Magnoliopsida > Rosales > Rosaceae > Dryas > Dryas octopetala. Next base: position 6,802,918 of record NC_141373.1, on the reverse strand, counting down.
TCGTCGCCGGTATGGCCCAAATAGAAAAATTATTATTTTGGTAATAAAATCATCAATTCAAATATATTCAATATAGCAAATTACAAAAATGTTAATAAAATTTTTTAATATTACAAATAGGTCAATACAAAATTTTCTATCTCATATTAATTAGTCAATGGATATTTTGAGAAATTACATTTTAGTCAATGGCCTATCCCATTTTAGTCACTAAGTCCAATCCACTTAATGATGTCATGTAAAATTACTTTTCATTACTTATGGCCTCCCTTGTTTTCACTACTTGTAGACGTAAAATTATAACGTTGCCTTTAATTTAGTTTAGGGTATAGAAATAGAGTGCATGGTATATAAATGAGGTTTAGGGTTTAGAAATGGTGTTTAGGGTTTAGAATTAGAGTTCCAAAGCTTATGGCTTAGCGTTTAGGTCTCCGGGAGCTAAAACATAAGTCGTTAATTTTGCTGCGTAGGCTCATCTTTATATATAATATCTAATACTGGGGAGTCGGGCTTCTATTTGAAAAATAATACACAAAATGATTAGATTAGTAAACTCTTATATATCTACTTGAGAGGAACTTACTTATCCTTTGTTGTATACAATAAGAGATAGATAAGTTTTAGTCTATCTATTTTAGTGGTATTAAATAATAAATATTTACTTTATAGATCTTTCATAATGTTTACGTACATATGGCTTGTGTTTCGAGAAGCTAGCAAATACATAGTTGACTTTGACTACCATACTTTATTGGGCACAACTATCATTCTACTATTGTTATTTGGTTGCATCCGTTTATAGTATATTTTCGTTTTGTAAGGGTATGAAAATTTTAATATATAAGAACCTAATGTCAATGATTTCGTCGAAAGTTCGATAATTTCGTTGAAATCTTAAAAATTAATTTCGGTGAAATTTTCGGCGGGTGAGATTTTACTGGGAAGAGAGGGACTGGATTTTTTAGGGAGGCTGAGTTTTGGGAAATCGAGGGAGAAAGAGAGGGACTGGTTTTGGGAGGAGCTGAGGTAGTGAGGGAGGAAAAGATGGGGGCCTGGGTTTTAGGTGGGTTTCGGCAGCAGGGGGAAGATGAGGGCGAAAGAGAGGAGGGAGAAAGAGATGAGGGTGAGGGTGAGGGTAGACTGGTGATGGAGATGTAGAGAGAGAGAGAGAGAGAGAGAAGCATAGGGGATGAAATGAGAGAAAGGAGAAGAAGAAAAAAAGAGAGAAAAAAAAAAAAAAAAAGACTGGAGAGTCACGGGGGAAAAAGAAGAAAAGAAAATGAAGGAAAGAAAAAAAAAAAAAAAGAGAGAAAAAAAAGGTTTAGATTGAATTGATTAGGGTTTAGGGCTTTTGGGCAATTGAAAAGAAAAAGAAGGGTTTTGAGTTTCGTTTGGGGTTTAGTTTGGCCGTTTTAGGGTTTCGTTTAGTTGTTTTTAAACCTTAAACCAGTAAACTCTAATATATTTTTATATAAAAAATAATTAAAAATACCCTAAAGGGCCTAAACCCTATCTAATATCATATACCATATCCTAAATAATATAGAGTATAGATTATAAAATATGTAGGGTTTAGTATATAGATTATAGAGTAAAAAGAGTATTAGGGTATATAGAGTTTAGTATTAAGATTTAGTGATAGATCATAGAGTATAAAGAATATAATAATTTCATTTATTCATTATATTAATTTTATTTAATATTATTTGTCTCCAGCGAGCATTATATTCATCTTATATCACATGAAACCTACTATATAATTTGGTTTCTTCAATATTTTTTATCAATGTAGTAGATAATCTGTTAAATAAACATATGGACATAATGATACTGAAGATAGCGGAAATTTTGAACTTATTAGAAACTCTATGTGGTATTAAATACTTATTTAATTCATGATTTAATATTGTAATATAAATAAATTTGAGGTGTTATTTATATAATTATTAATTAGTGACCCATTTTTTTAACATTATTTACCTCCAGTGCGCATTATATTCACCTTATATCACATAAAGCATACTATATAATTTTATTTCTTCAATGTTTTTTTTTATGTAGTAGATAATATATCAAATAAACATATGGTCAAGTTTCATTCAAAATTTTCGTATTTTGATAGCAATTTTTGTGGTTTTTATCTAATTTTATCGAAATTAAAATTTTAATCGAAATTTCTGCAAAAATTTCCTTGAAAACGAAATTTTACTCTTTGATTACAACTTACAAGGTGGCAAGCTTATTACACAACCAATACACGACGATATATATACGTACTGCTCCTTAAACAATATATAGCTAGCTCTGGCCACAATATACACAATCATAGAGCTTTCCAGGCCATATTATTGATCACCACCCTTTATCTAATAGATCATCTTCCTATTAGCTAGCTATATATATATATATAATAATAATAATATGTTTAATTTTAAACATATATATATATATATATATATATTGATGATTCATTATTGATGATGACCATGGAATATTGCTTTCAGATGTGCATTTGATGATAGTAATGACTAATGATTAGGAGGAGTACGTATCCGGGTCGGGTTTCTCAAGTACTAGCTCCATCCACGTTTCTAAGCCAGAAAATCTGGCTAAGAGAAGCAGCTCCCTTGGGCACATCATCCATCACCCACTCATGCCCTTTTGGAAAATATATTCCTGTTCGTGGATCCGGAACCCAGCTACTCCCCCTTTTCATCACCTCATCGTCACTCTCCTTGTTTTTGCTTGACTTTTCTATCGCCCAATCTTCGGCGCCCCTCAGCTTGCTCAAATGCCGGGGTTGATTCACTCTCTTAGTTTCCCTGCATGAACTGCATGGCATCATCCATTAAACCCCTTATCAATACGTTACGGAAAAAAAGAACATTTTTGCATATAACAAGCATATATATATACAACTCGATCTAGCTCTCACATCTGTGATCACTCAAATAGTCACATATATATTGATCAGGAATATATTATAGTACGCCATGGTATATAACAGTTTATTCTATACTAGAATTTATAGTACATATTAGTACATATTTCTCTTAATTTATGTGTGTGAGTAAATATAAAGTCAATTCTACGCTTTATATATATGGACCGGCCAGTTATTATCCATTATCACCTATTATGAATTAGTTTTAGATTGAATATTTCTAACGCGTGCATGCATATGCTTAGCATATATGCAATTGTACGGCAACTACTAAATGAAAGGTAGTGCATATATATACCTCATGAGCAGAAATATCTTTGATTTTGCAACCGCAGCTCTTGCCATATCAGTGATAAATCGATCACCAATAATATGCAATCCCAGAGTTGGATGTATGATATATATATATATATATATATATGGCAAACAGCTTAATAATTAATATATAATTTTCATGCAAGGCTCATGAAAGAAATGTATGGTTTGAAACTTTGAAAACCTCGATCAAAAGCCTGAAGGAAAATGTCATGTTCCATTGATCATCAGCATGCATATATAATATATTAATATTGATCTATTTACTATCTAGTGAAGGTACATATAGAGAAATTAAAGGCACTACCCATGCCATATATGATATATGCAAGTTATGCAACCAATACAATTATATTATTCATTCAAATAAAGCTAGCTAGGTACGTACCTAGGCTAGCTAGCTATATATATATAGCAAAAGTCAAACTCATAGGACTTTTATTTCTTTACATTTTTGGGAATTAATAAAAATTGGGTTCGACCAATGTGTGTGGCTCTAAACCATGTGTACGTTTATACCCCATTTAACACCCATATTTATATTGATAATTAAGAGTAGTTGTTGTTGGTATTGGTATATATATGATTTATGGTTGTTGGCATTGGTATATGATTTATGGTTGTTGTTGGCATGCCTTTTGATTAAGAGAGCTGCTATTTGCACACTTTTTTTTTTTCTTTTTGCACACTTTTTTCTCTTACACACTTCTCATTATTTTTTAAAATGTAAAATTTCTCTTTAATACACCTCTCTCATTACCAAAATATCATCAATCTCATTAATCTTACTAAATTTCTCTTACACACCCCACCCAATTTATTCAAACAATACACACCCACTCAACCTTTTCAGACAATACACACCCTCACCCCCAACCTCATACCCACCCAATCCTAGCCAAAAACACACCCTTGTATACCAACATCATCATCGGAGCCGTCAGCTCAGCCGTCGAAGTCGTCGTCAACTCACTACTGTCAATTTGCCGTTGGTGGTCTCACCACCTTACTACAACATCATTAGCCATTGTTGTCAACTCATAATTATGCCTTAAGTTAAATTATTTTTAATTCATATGCAAATTTAGGTTTTTTTTTTATTAAATTTAAATTGGTTAATCCATCTCAAGACCTTTTTTTTTTTTTTTGAGATAATTTGGAGTGCGGGTTTTCTGGGTTTCAAGATTGAAATTTCGAATTTGAATTATAGGGTTTCGCAGGTTGTTCAGCACTGGTCTACCGAATATTTCGGTTTTATTCGATAGTAAGCTACCGAACATTTCAGTTTCGTTCGGTAAGCTGTTGAGTTTTTCAGTTTTGTTCGGCAGCTTACTACCGAACGAAACTGAAATGTTCGGTAGACCAGTGCCGAACGATCTGTGAATCCGAAAATGAATAACCAGAAAATTCACTCTTGCACTCTAAAAAACATCACTCCAAATCATCGCAAACAGACGAAAAAGGTATTATGATTGATTAATCAATTGAAATTAGATAAGAAAACATTAGATTTACATTCAAATCCAAAAAATTTATGTTAGGGCATGCCTCCAACTTCCAATGGCTATGGTGGAGATAGGATGCATGGGCAGCAATGAAGGCAGGTTGATGGCGGGAGGTAGGTGTCGACAATTTTGGGATGGAGGTGGGGTCACGGGTGGGGTGTGTTTTGGTTGTAGTTGGAGGTGAGGTTGAGGGTGGGGTGTGTAAGGAAAGTTTTTTTTTTTTTTAAATGATGTGAGTTGTCCTTTAAGGTAATTTTTCTTTATGTCAATTAAGTAATTTCACAAAATAAATTGGTGGAAGTGTGAAAAAAAAAAAAAAAAAGTGTGCAAATAGCAACACTCTTGATTAACAAATGAAGAATGAGATAAAAAATAATGATGAGTGTCTTGCATGCATGTTTTTGGCTTCTTAAGTTAATTCTTTACCGAGAGTTGGGTACGTAGCTAAAGAAATTGAGGGCTTGAAGTAAATCTTCGATCAACCACGCACATTCAAAGCCTCTCGGCTAGGCATGTTTGATGCATATCTCTCAGCTGGACAACTTGCAAACCCAAAAACAAAAAGTGACTCAGTTATTCAATTCTCAGCTCAATCTTATCTCATTCTCAACTCTCCACCTTTTGCCGTCATAATTAAGTATATATGCTTCTGAACAAGTAACATAGAGAGCTACCTGGATACATATCTTTTACTTTGTTCATCGTTTTCTCCCCTTTTAAGCCATTTTCGTTGGATCATATGATTTTGATAGCAAGTTATAGAGTGTTGGGTAACACAAATTTGTTCCTTAAGATTAAGTTGTAAAGAGGGTAATACACGTACTAATACTAAATATTTACATATTCCTTGCGATATTTTCTTAATTAGATTTTTCTCTTTGCATGCGTTCTTTTGATTCAGATCTTTATGTTCAAGATCTGGTCTTGGATTTTCCTTCAGCATAATTTTTCCAAAAAAAAAAAACTCAATTTAATTAAAAAATCAATAATAACAAGTTAACAACCAAGGAAAATCCTGCCTAGTCTGCTTGCTGGAAAGATTGCTAAACTTGAGGTTGAAGAAGAACAAAGATTTCCCAGCCTGAAGAAGAGCAATCGGCAGATGCAGAGAACGAAATGAGAAGTAATTTTTTTTTTTTAATTAAGTTAAGAAGAAGTAGATTAATGAGAGAGAATGGGCAACTTTTTCAGATTCCATTTCCCCATATGTACTTATTTTAAAGTGAATAAAAAGTAATTGTCATATCAAACTTAATCTAACCCATCCAAAATATAATGATATCTAAGGTTTAGAAATTGTGTCAAAAACAATATGGATCCGCCCTATAAGTAATAACCTCAGTTCAATAAGCAAAAACTATGCGAGTATGAGAAGGTCAAATATAGCTGAAATTACAAACTAGCATAAATTGGCTGGAAATAATTAGCAAGGATTTGGGTCATTTATTAAGAGAATCTCAATTACTTGAGAGAGAAAATTCCCATGATTAGTGATGTGATATTACCAAGTTACCAACAAAGAAGACATTACAAGAAAAACAAGCAAAGCAACCAATTTTTTTTAGTAGGCATAGAGGCAACTGCCACTATTGCTAGTTTGTAATGTCCCTTGCCACACTGCAGTCACCATATATCATGTTGGAGGTTGGTGTTGGGGTGGCAAGGTAGCTAAGGCCACCCACATGTAAGCATGGTGGAAGCTTCTGCCAAAACCTGCAGTGTCAGTCTGACATGTCCGGTCCTCACTAATGCTGTAGTTAGTGGGTTTCACTTGTTCACCATCTCTATTGGGGTTGCTAAATTGGTGGAGGATTGATATTATTAATTAATGTCATGCCATGGTTTCTTCTACTATCTTGTTAACAGTGGGTATGAATGCTCACTAATAACAACCATTGCTTACTGCACTCCCACCTTATTGGTATTAGTTTCTGATTTGGTTTCAGAAATTAAATATCCTCCACCATGCAAGAACTTTGGTGACTACTTATATGAGATTGAAAATGCTATTTTCCCACCAAACAAATTGCTGCAGTGGGATTGAATGTATGAATAGTGTCTAATTAATCTTTCATTTGCATTTTCAATCCAATGTGCTCTTATAATACTAATGATGCTTGCAATGGCTGTTACAACATATTGTTCATAAAATGTGAAAAAAATTCCCTGTTATTGGAGCTAGCATGCTTAACTTTCAGTCCAGCAATCCCATTAATAGGAGGGGTATGTAGCTGAACCTCAAAGCCATATCAGAAAAATGAAAAACAAATAATGGACAACTCAAGTTGCACAGTTGAACCCACAATCACTGACTTTCTTCATTGATGCAAATACGACTTGCTATATACATTGAAATTGCATGTTTAATTCAAGTAGCGGTTCAAGTGCATAGTTACAACCACTCTAATATCCTTTCCCCATACTTTTCACATTTTGTAAAACAAAATGAAACTTAGATACCAAAAACAACAAAAGCTTAATCATTAGCTGCAAAACACTTAGTCATATGATCCCAACAACACTTGACCACACTTCCAAACTTGGTGATATATATCATAGTCTAATCCATAATATAACCCACCAAGTTTATAGTTGTATCACAAAAGCTGTTCAAAATACCAGCAGTATATTACTCAAAACAACAAAAAGTATTCTTACTGGCAGCCATGATTTCTTTTGATATGTCGATCAGTTGTGTTGTGACCTCCCAACCTTGCTGCTTGAAGCGCCTGCATCTCCCGCACTACCATCCTCTGCTCCCGTGTCATTCCTAGCATGCACTTGCGCCAACTGTTGGGGACCAGCCATTCCTGCTGTAGAAAATGGCGTCATCACACCTGACATCTGTGGAAGGTGGAAGGAATTTATGCCAGTCTAAACTGGGGGCAGTGGGGGTGCCAAGGATGGAGTGTTGCCGGTGCTTGTGCCAATGCTGCCCCTTAAGTAGCTATCTAAAGATGTGGTAAGCCTCTCATTCAAGTTGAAATCCATGTGGGACTGCTGCCTTTGAATGTTCAATATATCTTGAGTGTTTACCATTGCAATCCTCTCCAATTCAACCATATACTGCTCCATCACATTGCGGTTGTGCTCCATCTCAAGCTTTTGAAGCTCCACTTGCCTGGTTGCCTCAGCCACCAGCAGTTGATTAGCCAACCTCAGTTGTTGAAGTTCTGCCCCAACGCCACGACGCTAAATCACCAGCCCAGGTATATCTGCAGGGGTTACCCCAATTCCATAACCCTTTACTCGTCCATTGCTCTCAGGTCCTACTACATCTGAAAATATCTTATTGCAGACAGCATGAGTGATAGGTGGGTTTTCTGGCATCTCCTCATACTCTGCCACAAGCCTATCCATCTCATCTTGTCAATCCAACGAAATGTTGTTACAACATGTACATGTTTATGTCAACCAATAGAAAAATCCCACCCGCCTAATACTATTTTTTTCTCTAATGAAGTAACGTTAATGTGGCTGCATTCTTGGTGAGAGTAGTTAGTGCATCACCAAACTTACCATGATTTCCCGAGAAGCCTCGTCAATAGGGTTGCCATTTGTTCTGCGGTGAGTTAATTTGAATAGCTCAATTCTGTTTGGTTCCTGACCATCGTGATCCTGAGCCTGCAAACAAAAACGCACTCTTTAAATAATAAAACCATATGGCTTTAAAAATGCATTGCTTTATTCAGATAGCATGTAAGGTGACAAAGTATTGGGAGTCTATTTACTTACGTATTCATCCCTCACTTGCGCGTGTGACTTCGTTCCACTAGTGTGTCCCATTAGAAGCTTCCCTCTGTTAACTGTGTTAATTGCACAGCGTTTCTATTCCATACACACCATTAGAAGCTTAATTAATAAAAGCACATTATCATGGGGGTCTTTCTATGACTATCCATATCCTAAACTCAGATCACTGCCAAATCCATGATTTCCTTTATGAAAAAAAGTGATGTAAGACAAGGTCAGGTTTTGAAGATTGGGGAGTTGACCTCACTGCATGGTCCGGTCTCCTAAACCTCCCCTAGTAAAAATATAGCTCATGTATAATTTTCCCGATTAGAGGTCCGGACTTTCCTGCATGAAATCCCCATTTCAAGCTGCGTCGTCTCAGGATATCCGGTTCTCTCAATCTTAGACCGGACCTCCCTGCGAACAAATTCCATTATACTGATTCTACATTCTCCGACGATCCGGTCCTCCAGTGTAGAGTCCGGATCTTCTCCCCTCATAATATTGCATTTCTGTTTGTTTTCTTTTCCTTTCTTCAGCCAACTATGCCTACCTTGGTGATCTGAAGCTTTTTCTCCTTATATATAAATATATATATATATATTGCTAAGGGAGATTAATTAAACTTCCTATATCATTAAGTTAAAGCTCTCTAATGTGTTGATTCGTAATATATTCTAGAGCAAAGACAATTTATTGAAGGCATACAATCAATTAAGCATCAGCACCATAGTGAAATTAATAAACAAAACTCCATTATGAAGGGTAATTTTATGATCAATTTTTTCCATACTTTATACCAATGGCAGCGGATTTTACTTCTTAAAAATCCAGTGTTTCTCACCTTTCCCATGACTGAATCCCAGTGAGCAACAAGCCTCAGCCATTGGTCCGGATTGACTTGGTCATCTCCACACACCAACCTCTGGTTTGTGTTGCTGAAAGGCTTGTACCACTTCTTTTTCAAATCACACTTATGGTGCTTCCATCTCTCATTCATCTTGGCCTCTGCAATCCAACGGATTCTGTCACTCAAAACCCTTGTCCTTTCATCGCTCCAGTCAATGGTTGCCTGCAATACAGGGTTATGTCAAAAATCATGTTCAGTAAACAGTTTAACTCTACCATGTGCTAAGGATTTTCGACAACATTAAACATATGCAAATTTACTAGAAGGTACCTCAATCTTCCCCCATGCACGGTCTAGAACACGTCCCCTAAAATGTCTCCAGTCCAGCATGTCAATCGGGAAGAGGCCGTGATCAATGGCTTGTTGCCCAAGAAACCTGGCATACCTTGCCACTGTCTTTGAAGGAGCAACAGCCTGACCATGACTATTAAATCTAACCACTTCTGGCCTCTCTATGGCCCATCTCTCTCTGTTGCGCCCTCTGACTGTCCTCACTCTATTTTCAGCTATTATGCCACCCCCATTAACCTCAACCTCATTGACATTTGTTGCTGCCACTTCAGCTGGCATGACAACATCCACCTGCTGCTCAGCACCCTCCCCTGGCATGTTAGGGGTCTCCTGAACCACGTCAACGTCCACGAAGGGTTGAGATATTCCTTCTGATTGGGAGCTAGCCATTGAGGTGGACTCACACTAAGCAAAACATATCCAAACATGGTTAGCTGTATTTGGCACATGATATAATGATCGAAACCAACAGGATTCCTTCTATGGTTGCTTTGATATAACAATAAATATTTCACAAGATCCACCTCACAGCCAATATAACTAACATTCATAAGGGTTTCTAAAGATTTCATTGGGAACTAAAATAGAATAATCATATAAATCCACTACTCCATTTAATACTTCATATTATTAGATTATTTCTTAAGCGAATGCTCATATATTGTTCTGCCACATGCCATTTGTTTTTAACAAATTATCACTGAACAAATTTTGTAAAGTTTTTCCTTTTCACACTTGCATAATAAACGCTTATTAAAATTTTACATCTCCCAATAGCCTCAAATAAGAACACACAGAGGCATTCACACTTTTTGTTAGTTTTATTTGGTCAATTTCTAAGGCATACCATCTGGGTCAACCTCCATGTGTATCCTAACAGCACCAACTGTGATAATGTATGGTGGAACATGTAAAAGTTTTTTCACCAACTCTCTGAACCGAATACTTCCAGTAGTGATGCTCTGGAAAAAGTATGTCTTTAACTATATAAATAACGGCATATCCTAAGTTCCATTACCATTCAACAGTCTTAGGTCAAACTCTGTTCATTAATGTTGAAAGGTACAACACAAATAACCTCAAGTAAGGTCTAGACAGTTTGATATTTATTGCAAATGACAAAAACTGAGGTTTGTGTTACACCTACATGCATGACTGTGGGTGTGTGTTCAACTGAAAATATCGCAACAAGGCTTAACTATGGAAAGCCGAAAGTCAAGATTGCCATAAGTGCATGGAATATGTCATACCTTACAGTGTAAAGCTTGAGAATCTTCGGTAGAGCAGTAGATGCAGATGATATTCCCTCTGCAAAGTCTCCTCAGTGTAGTAGTAGGTCTACCTGCTTCACTGCAGCCTTGTAAATGCTCTTGAAAATATCTTCAACACTTTATGGAGGATCTCCTTACTGTATACAGTATCCCTTGAAGCCTGTCAGCAGCCACAAGTAGTTGACACATAATCAAGTCAGTCATGGGTAACTGTGATCCAACCTACATGGCGCCATTAGAAGGAGGGAAAAAAATTGAGCATGGGCGGGAGATGGGTTTTTAAGTTTGTCTCACTGACTGGACTTGCTTTATTGCAGGCTTTAAAGACCCTATAGTTGGATTTCGATTGTATGTTAATAAATGGAAAACCTGGTTACTGTTTTGTACAATTTGGGTTGGCTTTCAGTTGCAACCCCAATTACATAGTTGGAAAAAGTTGAAAATTATTAGGTATTATATATTGCCCCACCTTTTTAAGGGGGAATAGGAAATTGGACGGGTTGCTACTGTACCTGATTTGTAATATGGGTTAATTTCCCACTTTTCAGCATATATAATTTAATTACCTTTATTGCTAACTTTTATATGTTTATATGTGGTTAACATAATTTGGCCAAAGAATGTTATACCATGTTAATATCTCTTTGGTGTGTAGCGTTATATTAATTATAAGGGTGTTTGACTGTTTATCTTAGATAATTAGTCAAATCATACACTTGTTGAATGTTGGGTTTAATTGAGTTGGACTTCATGAAATTAGATAGTGGGTGAAGTTAAATAAAACCTCAGGGGAAAGCTGTCAAGTACACTTAAACATTTAGTGTAATGGGAACTATTGGACCTGGCCCCTTGCACTGTGAAATGACTTAATATTCAATGCTTTCAATATGAATGTCTGTAAGATTGATATCATATCCAACTTTACTGCCCCCCTCAATTATCAATATTGTTTGCAAGTTTACTGTCCCAATACATTCATAATGATCCATAGTGTTTCCAAAATTCACCACTATATGCCGATGGAATAAACACACCCCAACAATTTACACTTTATTCATGGTTATGAGTTACAGACATAACTATTGTGGCAGTGCTAAACCTCACACGACATATATAAAAATTCCTTTGCGAGCATCTCCAATAAGCAAAATTAAACTGCAAAAAGTCTGAGGACTTGCATATGACTTCTAACATAACTGCTGCTGTATTGATCTGCCTTGCATTCCCAATTTGCATTGATCCCCTGTATGCTAGTGTAATCCAATGTAATTCACATTGAAAATTGACATACACTTGAACATGTATTCAAATGCTTTTCGTTATACATGTATTTAACAGAAACTTGGCCTGGGGGGGGCAGACTATTTGAGATACTTTCTGGAATACGTAGTATATGTCGCACTCCTCAGTTTTAAATTAATGTGCAATCTTATGTACGAAAATCCCACAGCGATGAGAACATATACAAAAACCTGGATCATGACTTGATAATATACTGCCATATAAATTGAAGCATCAAAAGCATGGGTTTAATCAGTGCTGTTCATTACAAATATTGAAATTGATTCGACCAAATCATCCACTACTGCACAGAGAACCAATTAAAATACTTGCATACATGAGGGTTCCTGGTCATTATACTACCAACATCAGAACATGAATGCATTACAAATGTTTTTTTTTTTTGTCCTTAACCAAAGGATTCCATTCAAAAAAGCCATAAAGGCAGCAACAAAACAAGGGAAGCAAACATTGCTGAAAATTCAAACATAACCAAAAAAGAAAGCTACATCATATAGAAGAAAAAATCTTTAAAAAAAAAAATCCATGCAGAGGGAGTCCATCAGCCACCAAAACTCCAAACACATTTAAACATACTGCAACCACATAAGTTTCACCTTGGGGACACCCTACATAAAGCAGTTACATATCTTGCTTAAAACTAAGTCCTACCCATGATGTCTAATAACCCTTACTGAAAGAGGAAATACCTACATTTTCTGCAACATCTTGGTACACTAATTCAGTAAAACTTACATTCATGGTTGTTGTCCTTGGAAAATGCTCGGAGTTACCCATGATTCATCAAACGTGTCTGGCACATACATGTTCTCAAAGCTGCGCTGCCCATCATTCTGTTTGGAATTACTGGAAGCGTTCAAATTGGTGGCCCTAACATCTTCATGATCCCCATGCATCCCCCCAATTACTTTATTATCTGGGGTAAATAGCATCGGAATCATGGGGGAGCAATGACCAGTGCTAATGAGATCCTGCTCATTACTTGGGAAGTATTTGTTGATGATACGCTTGGTCTCTCCATCTTCAATGTCTGGGGGGATCATCACAGTTTCAGTTGCTGGTGCAGGCATGTGAACTTGGGGTGCCCACTCCATATCATTGGGTTGGCCTTCAGTTACAAGTGCTGGTGGGTTATAAATTAACTCACCTTTAGAGTTTCGAGGGACTCTAAGCACATATTGGTTCATTGGCACCCAAGTGTTCACTATGGTGTTGACAAAATCTGGATCAAGTTCATTTGTGGGTGATGAGTCAGTTTGAGAGCAAGCATCGTCTGCAGGGACATCCCATTGTGGAGGCTCCTCACAGAACAATTTCCTATAAGCATTAAGGTTGACAGGTTTCCTAATTCTCCTGGGCATTGTGGGTATGGTGGAGCAATCTAATTAAGTAGGGTGGGCTAAGTGGCAGTTCATATAGAGCATTACGGCACTGGAGGACCAAGTAAACTGATTGCTTTACATTTTATACTGGAGTGGATCTCAAATAATGGCGTGGTCTTGGGATAAGATTCTGTTTGATTGCTGAAAAAAATTTTTATTTAAAAAATTTCCAACACCCAAGACTGGTTCCCAATTTTTAGGACGGACCCCAGGCTACCTCTGCCCTCTCGGGTCTGGACTGCGAACCGGACACATATTGAGAGAACCGGTCCTTCAATTAATTAAACCCCATTTGTAAAAATCCCCCCTGTTTTTTAAATGTTTTTTTTCCCCGGGTACCGTGCCTCTCCTTTATTCTTCTTGTAATTTTTTTTTCTCATTCTTCCCCTTCCCCTGCGCACATGAGGTCCTTCTGCCTCTTCTCATCTTCTCTCTTCCTCTTCCAAATCCCTCCTATAAATCTCTTTTCAACTCCGAAAAGCTTCAGAAATTCTTCCTGATTTACCATTTTCTGCCGCCTACGAAGATTACCCATTGCTGTTTGAGCGTTCAAATTGGTGTTTTTCACTGATTTTCCAAGTTAGGGCTTGAAAAGGTATTTTCTTTAAATATTCGGCTATTCCAACACATTTCCTTCAATTTCTGTTATCATTACTAACTTGCTGCTCCTCTTTGTTGTTGTTTCTTCATACTTTATCTTGGTTGCTCATCATTTTCGAAATGGGTGATGCTCTTGCTCGGGTATGTGTCCTCACATTCTCCAAAATTCAATTTTTTGTATCTTTGGCTTATATGTTTGTTCTCTTGTTTGGGGTTGTGGATAATTTCAATGTGACTGTGTTGGGTTTGGTCTGTGCTGTTTTTGTGGTTCCGGTCCTTGTGGTTTGCATGTTGTTATGGTTTATTGTCATTAATTGTTGATGTCTAGAGTCATGGCCCCTAAGAAAGCATCCTCTGTGCAACCCACCCCTAAGAAACGGAAAGCTCCGGCGAGTTCTTCCGAACCCCGGGAGGAGCCTACTCCTCCTACGGATTCCGTTCCTGAGTTGAAACGATTTCGGAATCCGGACTGTGAAGCACGTTGGGACGTGATAGAAAATAGAGGATTTATCTCTGAGCGTGCCTTTGTTATTGGTGACATGGATAGTGATTTTGTGAATATACTGTCCGCACGTGGTCTGCTATCCTTTGTCCAGGCATTCCCTCAATTCAATACCAATATTGTTGGTGAATTTTATGCCAATTTCCCTGCGGATTTCAAACCATCTACAAATTCCCATGTGTTTCTTCGAGAGCACAATTGCAAGATCACTCGTGATGATATTCACCATGTCTGTCAGCTGCCCACACCTGGAAAATCTGATTACAAAAAATATCACAAGTTCACTTCCTCCTTGTCACGGGAACAAATTATCACCACTCTTTATAATGCACCTTCGTTTGTTCCCCCTGCATCTCACCGCGTCATCTCTGGTTCTTGCACAAAACTTTTCGCACGCTGTTTATGTTTGTTCGATACAATGTTTTTCCCACGAGTCAAAAATCCCGCATCTCTGATGAAGCATGTAGGTTGATGATTGCCTTGAGTTCCTCTGATGTTCCAGTTCCTTTGGAGCACATCATTTACAATCATCTTGTGGAATGTGGACGCACGGTAAAAAATGTGCATGCTCAACTTTCGTTTCCATGTCTCATCACTCGTCTTGCTGAACGTTCGAAGATTCCTGTGCTGGATGGTGATCCCCTATGGGACCCGGATAGTCCGATTGACAAGAGGGTTCTGCGCATAAGTGATGCTAGCTCCCGGTCTGTTGTGCCTCAAGTTCCTCCTGAGATTCCTGCTGGTCCTACTGCTCCATCCGATCCGTCTTCTTCTGGAGGTCCTGCTACACCTGACTTGGTCTCCATCATGGAGCGTCTTGACCTTGGTTTCTCCTCAGTTGACTCTCGCCTGGATTCATTGTCGGCAAGTCTTGCTGCTTATGATAACCGCATGGATGCATTTGAGCAGCGGTATACCGGGGATTTGCACGCCATCCACGCGACTCTAAGCGAACTAAAAGATCGCTTACCTGATAGTTCTTCTTAGTGCCTCTTGTATTAGGCCTTTTGGCATTTCCTAGACAACATGGGGGAGCTGAAGTGTTTGCAGTTATAGGCTAGGACCTTTTTGTAGTAATTCAATGGTTGTCGTACCTTGATGTAATTAAGTTCTGAATTCAAACTGAATCTGTTCTATCTTGCTTTCCATATATTTATTAAAACTTGATAAGATTATGGTTGTGTTTGGTTGTGATATGTATTGTTTGCAGGTACAAGACTTATTACAGGTTTATGTCCCTTGTTGTGTCTTTTATCGTGTATCTTCATGTATAGAAGTTTTGTCTAGGACATGCCAAAGGGGGAGATTGTGAGTGCAACTTCGTTATTGGCGAATTCCCTACACAAAACGCTCATGTGATTGTAACTAGTTAGGATGTTTGGAAATCAGTCCTAGTAGTTTGTGACACAACTAAAGCGATTGAAGCTCGAATCAAAATGCACACAACATCTGAAGTTATATCGCAATGCATTGAGCATGTATTTTAAGGAAGGTAAATTGACCCACAATACCTTATGCAATCGAGGTTATAGTGAATAGTATATTTTGTAAAATTTTGGTGTGTGTTAAAACTGTGCATAGAGGTCGGGACATCAATTTGCGGACTGGATCAACAGTGAGGTTGTTGTTATGAATCAATGCTTGAGGTCCGGACGTAAAAAATTATGACCGGATACACAGTAAGGTGGTCTAGGATGTTTTATGAATGTGGTCCGAATCTCTAAATTGAGAACCGGACTTCCATCAAATTGGCTTTGAAACTGATAGTTCGAAGTCCGGAACTTTTTCTTGAGTACGAAACCTCCAGTAAGGTTCCTAAAAGAATTCCGGGGGTCAGTTCCGAAACTCCATGTGAGAACCGGACTTCCAGTAAGGTAATTTCAAAATTTTGGCTTCAGGTGCGGATCCTATTGTCAGGGAGCGGACCATGTGTAACGATTCCTCTTTTTGACACATTTTTAATATGACTTAAAAAGTGATCTCACTGGTCCAAGAGTTGTTTTAAATGATTTAAGTTATCACCTTCGGTTCATACATTAATAACTCAGATTGGATGTGAGGTCAGTTGCTTCGTTCAAGGCAAGAGTCTAGAGAGGAATTGGATCGCGCTATTGGTTGTATGTTTTTCAGATAATCATAGTGGATTCACTACTCGAATATGGTCCCGCTGTTTTTACCCAGTGTTGGGATTGTTTGTGTCAACAATTATAGTGTTATTTATGTGATTGATTGTTTGATTTATTTACTTTAGTTGATTCAATTGTGTTAATGTTTTCGCTGCTTACTCAATTATCTTGGCAAATTTGAAATTGGTATTTTTTTTTTTCAAAGCCTATTCACTCCACCCCACACTTGTTTAGTGATCTAATAGGGAATTACACATGCTTATATCACAAAGTTGATCACTGCAAAATACATCAGTACATGCCCCAACATATTCACATAAGCATGCATATATACAATGAAGTTTTCAAAGTAAGGCCACAACACAAAGTTGAAAATCAAAAGAATCTTTAGTTTTCAGGGACCTGGCAAAATCTAACCTTAATATTCAATGGTGGGGTGGCGTTAGGGGACAATCTATTGTCGTTCCATCAATATCACGTCCACGATCCAATAGGTTTTCGTCTGCCCCAAGTCTATCTAACACTTGTGCACCACAAACATCCCCTGCACTCACTGTTGACATGTCGTATAGATCGCGAGGCTGTGTATTAACTGCAACTTTCCACCCAATCTCTAAAGGGTCGTCAACGTAAAAAACTTGCATAGCATGTGATGAGATGACTAAAGTGTCATCAGACCGGAGCAACCTTTCAAAAGAAACCATATTAAATCCGAACTCATCCTTTTTTACACCACTTGCCGTGTCAGCCCACTCACAGTCGAATAGCACAACAGTTCTTCGGTCCTCATATTGTAACTCTATAATATCTGTTAACACACCGTAGTATCCAACGGGACCGATCCGGGGGTTCCGGTCCCGTCTACTGGCATAACTATTAGTGTCAGCTACAACAAAAACCCCACTTTTTTGGTTCTTCTTATTAAGGTCGATTTCTTTGATCCTGAAACGGAATCCGTTTGTGACGAAACTCTTGAACCGGGTGGCCCAATTACTTGGACCATATGACAGCGCTAATAAGTCAGGGTCCACTTGAACTCCTAACTGGACTTGCTGCTCCACCTATATGAAATAACGGTGAAACCAAGCGATGTACTAGTTACAACACACTTGTGGAAAATGGCATAACACCAAATAAGAATAGAGTATTGGACCTATAACCATCATTAAGAATAAAAAGTAAAACAGAAATCCAAAGAGCATACATGATTAGCCATACTTACATGGTCCTTAAAGGCCCTGGTTAGTGTATTATCTGCTAGGGTGTCGGCTTCCAAAAGAGTTGTTTGCCTATTCCGGGCAGCACGCACTGCCTCCCGATGTTGACTGCAAATAACATTGACAAATAAGATAAGATGTAGGGGCGCTTGATCAAGTAAAAGTGGTTTTATGTATGAAAACCCTTTACAAAGGTACCTGATAAATTCTTGAGCTTCTGGGCAATTGAAAAGGACCAAGCGATGCGCGTGTTCCCTCAAGGCACTATCTAAATAAAATTGTGTTCCTGCACCTTTCGCATTGCCTTGCCCTTGGAAAATGGCATAACCTGGCCGAGGTACATTCTCACCGTCGTAGCTATTTCGGCCCAAACGGTTGCGACGGGTGTCAACTCCTTGCAAATACATTGAGCAGAAGGAAAGACACTCCTCCGCAAGGTATCCTTCTGCTATGCTACCTTCTGGCCGACTCTTATTTCTCACATAAGACTTGAGTGTATGTAGGTACCTAATGATAAACAAGAACATCATTTATTCACTCAGAAACCAAATCAATCAAATGAAATATAAAACGAATATCTAACACTCAAAATGATTTAATCACTTTGAACATCGTAAAATTAAAGTTTGGGACAAACTTCTCAATTGGATACATCCATCTATATTGTACAGGGCCCCCAATGGACGCTTCAGTGGCAAGATGTACTGTCAGGTGGACCATAACATCGAAAAATGCCGGAGGAAAGATACGCTCCATTTGGCACAGAGTTAAAGCAATACGTGGGTTCAAGTCGAGGAATGCTTGCGAGGTGGACGTTTTGTTGCAAATATTCTTGAAAAAGTTGCATAGCTCAAGGAAACGGAAGTGATAGGTTTAGGAAGAACCCTCCGTATAGCTAACGGAAATAAATGTTGTAGAAGCACGTGACAATCGTGACTCTTCAAACCATGGATTTTTTTCTCCTGTACATTGATACACCTCGAAAGGTTTGATGAATAGCCATCAGGAATTTTCACACTTTTTAACACCTGGCATATCATGACCTTCTCTATGTTGCTAAGGGTGAAAGCCGCAGGAGGTAAGTATGTTTTACTCCCACGTCTTATGGGGTGAAGGGTAGGTTTCTAATTTAGCAATTCCAAATCAGCCCTTGCATTCATGCCATCTTTGTTTTTACCTTCGAGTCCTAGAAGCGTACCAACCAGATTGTCGCACACATTCTTCTCGATATGCATGACGTCCAAGTTATGACGAAGAAGATTGAACTCCCAGTACGGTAAAGAGAAGAAAACATATTGTTTCTTCCACGGACCAGTGTACTCTATCAAGTCACCTGTACTGGTGCGCACCCTCACAAGTGGCTTGGACCGACGTTTGCCAAATTTGAATCTTAGGGTGCTCAGCTGTTGCAAACAAGCAGACCCACTTAAGGGCATAGGGGTTGTCCTTCTCTTCACATAACCATTGAAAGCACTCTTCTCCCTCCGGAACCGGTGGTTAATTGGAAGAAATCTCCGGTGACCTAAATAGCAATGCTTGTGACCCCGACGCAAGTATTGGGATTCGGTATCATGGGCGCATTGTGGACAAGAAAATTTTCCTTTCGTGCTCCATCCGGACAAATTAGCATATGCTGGAAAGTCATTGATTGTCCATAGCAAAGCTACCCGCATGGTGAATGATTGGTCACTTGCAATATCATAAGTACGTACACCCTCGGACCACAAGAGGCGTAACTCATCAACTAAGGGTTCCAAGTAAATGTCAATGTCATTTCCTGGTGCCTTAGGTCCAGGAATGAGCAGAGATAGGAACAAATAGGGCTGCTTCATGCACATCCAGGGGCAAATTGTAGACTGTAATAACCACAGGCCACGTGCTGTGTTGGCTGCTCATGTGTCCAAAGGGATTAAAACTATCGCTTGCTAGACCGATTCTGACATTTCTTGGTTCCATGGCAAAGTGGGGGTTTCGATTGTCCAACTCAGTCCAAGCTGGAGAGTCAGCCGGATGCCTCATGACACCATCTTTCACACGCTTAGAAGCATGCCAAGTCATATGCTCAGCAGTGTGCCTAGACATATACAACCGTTGAAGTCGAGGAGCAAGTGGAAAGTACCTCAAAACCTTAACAGCAACATTATGACCACTTCCACTATCCTGACTGGTGTACCGGTCTGCCCCACATACACTGCATGTGACATCATTACTATGATCCTTCCAAAAAAGCATACAATCATGTCGACATGCATCAATCTTTTCGTAAGTCAATCCAAGCTTACTGATCAATTTTCGGGTATGATAAAATGAGGGAGGGAGCGTTTCTTCTATTGGGAAGGATCTCTTGAGCAAAGTAAGAAGGTCAGAAACAGACTCGTCGGTCCAACCGTGCAAACATTTGATATGATAAAGAGCAACGATGAACTCTAGCTTTTTAATGCGATCACAACCTGGATATAAAGGGGCATCAGCATCCTCCACAAACTTATAGAACTGTTCGGCTTGAGGAGTGCAACCAGCGGGATTTAGAGGTGTTGTTCCACTGTCTTCTCCCGCTTCGCGGGGGATTGTTGAAGGGAACAGATCACCAAGTAGACAGTGCATGTCAGATGCATTTGTGTTGTGGTCCATCACACCAATGTCATTGGGGAGTTCTGCCAAAGTTGGGTTCGAGATCGCCTCGCCATGATTGATCCATGGCAAATCCATGTACCGGGGATCCATCCCCTCAATTGTAAGGTGTTCCTGAATTTCAGGTCTGGATCTCCAATATTGATTGTAGCATAATCGACAAGGACATTTAACTTTGTTGTCAACTGAATGGTTTAGGAAACAAGTATCTAGGAAATCCGTGAGGTGAGTCTGATAATCATTGCTCAAGCGGTGAAGCTTGACCCAACCCTTATTAATCATGATAAACCTGAATGAAGAACTCGATGAGTTATGAAGCACGTACAATCCCTGGTTGATACACTCTAGCACGCCTGGAGTATAAAAATCAGTCTATCCACCTCTAATCTGCCCCATTATGAGTTACATCATTGTACACCAAATCACCACTTGGCCTGTAGTGTTCCTGAAAATGAAGTGCAAATATATTGTTGTCAGTTGGAATGAGTACACGAACCTTGAATGATAAGCTATATATTGACTGCTAACTGAATATTGAAACCAACTAACTAAATCTCTAACAAAACAACAAAATGGGGTAAGAGCACCTATAGTGTATAGACTAACTAGAAGAACTAATAACCACAATCACTGAAAAAACAGACACGCCTCTGATTCAGCAAAGACATGAATCAGAGGAACGGACTTCCACCTTCAGGACATGACCTCCATGACGCACACAAAACCCTGAGGCCCGGACCTCCTAATTGAGGTCCGTTCCTACATAAACCTCCAGCAATTTGCACATTTTACATCATTATCCTCAACACAACTAATACATTCAAACCTACTGCAAGCTTAACACAAGAGACAGTTATGCCATTTAAAGTCTTAATATAATGACAAAGAATAAGCTTGTTGGTAGCAGAGCAAGACTTGGAAATTGTATCATTACTGATTATCATATTTTGCAAATATCGCTTACCCGATTGTTGGAAGCTTCAGAACTTCCACAGTCGGACCAACGCAGAACTAAATTATACGGAACAAAGCCGACCCCTCTGGTTTGGGTAGCAGGTGCAAGCTCATTCACGCACAGCCGAAGCACAAAGAGGAACCACAATTTCTGAAAAACCCAGGTCCAGGTGCCACTAACATGAATTACTGTAGCCATAGAAGCAAAAAAAACCCATGAATTCCCCCCACCCATCGATGCCCCATCAGTGGTAGGATGGAACCCCAGTTATTGGGCGATAACCAACCCCAAGGGAACCCACTTTCCGATGGTGACTGGAGGAGGAGCAACCCCTTAATTTGGGGATTTGAGCCGATCGGCACTTTCAGGCGTGACCATCGACACCCACCGATGCTGGATCCCGTTTGGGTTGGGGGTGGGAAGAAAGAGATGCTGCCACAAGGGAACCCCAGTATCTTGGTTTAGCAAGTAGGAGCAACAGGACAAAACATTGAACGCCCTTATTAACTCATTTTTTTAGTCCCTAAATGAATGGACCCCCTTTTATTACCTTAAAGTAATGGGCTGCCACTGTGTTATCAACTAATCAGAAGCAAAGGTTGGATATGAATTCACTGTTGCTTTCTGACATATTAATGTGGCCACTAATGTTAATTATTGGTGAACACCGTCCTTAGCAATTGGCACGCCCCCAACTTTAGTTGCCTTCATTGGAGGCCTTTGGCCAAAATTGTGGTAGTGAGAGGAAAGATAGCATAGGGCCTTTGGCCCCCATATATTCTAACCAAAAAAAAAAAAAAAGGAGGGGAGATTGAGGCCTACTTATCTCTTTGTTCTATCTTGTTGGTGTTACATGAGATATTATTTTGTATGATCGATCACTAATATATTGATATGTAAATTAGTTACACAACACGGCGATATATCAATTATACATAATAATTTTGCGCACTACATCATGAATTTTTATCCTTATATATTGCAATGAAGTTTTTCTTCAATTAATTATCTTGTATACTATTTCTAATAAAGGTCAAATCCATTCTTATAAAGCTTAATATAAGTGAGTCACACCTCAAATTAGTATACAAGATGATTAGTATCTACTTTAGTGATATTAAATAATTACTCGATCTATAGCTCTAGCTTTCACAATGTTTGCATATGGGGCCTGTACTTGGAGGAAGCTAGCACATACATAGTCGACTTTGACAATTCAACCATACTTTCTTGCGCACAACAGTCCTAGCTACTACTTAATTTGTTTGGTTGGATACGTTTTATATATTACAAAGGTGACAAAGCTTAATTATTGCACAACAGTCCTAGCTAGATGTATATATTACTGTTCTTACACAATAGCTAGCTACTGTGGCCACAATATACACAATCGATCATAAGAGCTTTCCAGCCCATGTATTTCATCACAACCCTTTATCTAATAGATCATCTTCCTATTTGCGAGCCATATATATATATATATATATATGTTTAATTTTAAACATATTGATGATGACCATGGAGTGCTTTCAGTCTGTCATATGTGCATTTGATGATAGTAATGATCAGGAGGAGTATCCGGGTCGGGTTTCTCAAGTACTCCATCCACGTTCCTGAGCCAGAAAGTCTGGTTGTTAAGAGAAGCAGCTCCTTTGGGCACATCATCCATTACCCGCTCATGCCCTTTTGGAAAATATATCCCTGTGCGTGGATCCGGAACCCAGCTACTCCTCCATGATGAACTACTACTCCCCCTTTTCACCTCATCATCACTCTCCTTGTTCCTCCTTGATTTTTCTCTCGCCCAATCTTCGCTTCCCCTCACCTTGCTCAAATGTCGGCGTTGATCCACTCGCTTAACTTCCCTGTATGAACTGATATCGCCATTAATACCCCTCGTCAATATTTACTGGGAATGAATATTTTTGCATGCAACATGTGTATATACAAAGGAGCATGAATTGGCATCGCCATTAACCCTTAATCCACTTTCTAAAATCCACTTAGAAGTGTTTTGAACACACAGGTAGTTATTTTGAAAAAAAACCATATATGATGTATACATCATGGTATACCATAATTAATGTCTTCTATGCTAGGGTTTATACTCCACAGCCATTAATTTCACTTCCCTAGCTAGCTGGTTAATTTATACTTTCAAGAATAAATATAAAATCGATTCACATCGAAAATTTTATGCCTACTTATTATTATTAATTAATTTTTGAATTAGATACTATATATGTGTATGTAATTGTAAAAATGTACGAATTTGGCAACTACTAATGAAAGATACTGTACCTGAGCAGAAATATGTTTGATTTTGCAATCCCACTTCTTGTCATGGCCTTCAATGATTGATACCAATAATATACAGAGCAGAATCAGTAGAGTACGTACTATCGCAAAGTTGGATATGTATATATGAATGAGTAGCTAGCTATACTATCACGTACAAAGTTCGATATATATGGCAAACAATTGTATATATATATATATATATATATTTTTCATGCAAGGCTCATGATCAAAAAGCA
Organism: Dryas octopetala; assembly: GCF_963921425.1. NCBI lineage: Eukaryota > Viridiplantae > Streptophyta > Magnoliopsida > Rosales > Rosaceae > Dryas > Dryas octopetala. Next base: position 6,778,695 of record NC_141373.1, on the reverse strand, counting down.
ATTAATGGTTTGAAACTTTGGAAAGCCTCAAAAGGCTGTATGGCATGTATATATAATACATTTAACAATGGAGGAATATGTTCCATTAATGAGAATATTGATCTAGTGAAGGTTAATTTTTATATATTGACGCATGCAACAATGCAATAATATTAGTCATTCAAATAATTAAAGCTAGCAAAAGTGAAACTCATAGAGCTTTCATTTCTTTACACTTTTGGGAATTAATTCAAGTTGGTTCGAACAATATGTGTGGCTCTAAACCATCATTGTGTGGATACTCTCTAAATATGGTTAAAGAAATGCATGCATGCATTGTGTTTATTAATTTGGTGCTCTTCATTTCAAGTAACAATTGGAATATATTACTACATATATAATATGTTCCGATCTTTTGCATGGAAACCGTTGATCTTATTCTCCAAAGGGCTGACCAAAAAAATATTCTCTAAGGGACAACTGGTAGGTGCTCAAGTACTATACGTGGCAGTTCCTCTTTGGTGCATAACCCTTACCTTTGTAAAGTTAATAAAGAGTTAGGCCCCTCTCGGGATGCCCAAAGGTGTGGGCTTAATCTATATGAGATTTGGACTCGATGGCCCAAAGCTCCAAATTCATGACCATGTCCCAAGCTTGTGAAGATCCCAAACACCCCATGTGCAAGGCTCGTTGCTCATTGGACCCGAATGATGGAAAAAGATTTTTTTTTTTTTTTTTTTTTTTTTTTAAGATTATGAGAACTTTGTGTTTGCATTGAAGACTTTTAGTCAACCGCATGTTTTTGAGAGCAATGCTCAAATCGCTCTTCAGCAGTATTCGAGTTGAACAGGGTTGGAACACTACTCGAAGCTCGAAAATTAAAAATTATTATTTATAAAAATATTGGAAAAGGGTTATATATCTTTAATATCTCACATATGGACTAATTTTTTAAATTTCTCATTTTTATCTTCAAAAATACTACCATGGTCACAAAATTTAGTCAAAAAATAATATGGTTGGTGACAACATATGTAAAAAATTCTACAGCCACTTTATATTATACAATCACATTTTTAATTATTAAATATTAACGAGTTCAGTCAGTCTTAAATTTGAATCTATCTCGTAATTTAAATATAGGGTACATGTTGTTCCAACTTATTTAATACAACTAATTATGAGTTATTAATTTCAATACTTACAAACTCAAATCTTTCGGTCCAGCAAAAAAAAAACTCAAATCTAATGGTCAGCACATATAGTTGCTGAAATTTGTCACTAGTTTTTCTGATTAAAAAAAAAAGAAAAAGAAAATTGTCTTTAGTTTGATCATCCAATTAGGTAGCATAATTAAATTTTCATGATAAGAATCCAATAATTAAGGACTGAAGACCCATGCTCGTAGTCGTAGCTCTTCGTTGAACTGAAAAAGCAAAGCAAAGAAACACAGAGAAGAAGCTCCAAAAATTTCCGATGAAATTGAAAGGAAAGACCCCCAAACCAAAGTTGGGGTTGCTCACCGTCTTCCTCCTCTGTTCTCTCTTCTTCATCGCTGGCTTGTTCTTCTCCACCCTCTTCTCTCAGGTCTCCGTCCCTCTCTTTCTCTCCGGTCCGCGCTCGGCCTCGAGAGTGCTATCGGAGGAGGAGGAGGAGGATCACGGTCCAATGCCTCAAGGCGAGAGCGGAGACAGTTACATTCAATCGATTCCATTCCAGGTTTGCCTAATCGAATCAGTAATCAGATTAACTGCGATTTGTTTTTGTCAATTCGATCAATTGGGTTCGTGAAAACTGTTGAGTTGCTTGCAGGTTCTGAGCTGGAAACCTCGGGCTCTTTTTTTTCCGAGATTCGCAACTGCAGAGCAGTGCGAAAGCATAATTCAAACGGCCAAGTCTAAGCTGACGCCGTCGAGTTTGGCTTTGCGGGAGGGAGAGACTGCTGAGAGCACCAAGGGGACTAGAACAAGGTACCCTTTTCCCATTTTTAGCTGATGAGTGGAAAACAGATGGTTGAGATTGAGAATAACTATTACTAGTTCTAGACCTGTTTAGTTTGCAAGTAAATCAATGTGGAATTGGAAATGGGAATGTAGTTCCGGATACGTTTTCATTTCTGTGTTTTCTGGTTTGCATCTTTGTAAAATTTGTGAAATGGCTAGTTTTAATATGTTTTATGAAAAGTTGAAAACCCATTTACGAAAAATGAGAAATCTTTGGCAGGGAAGTTTTGGAAGAGAATTCACAGTTAATCATCATTGGTTGGATTTTTTTTGTGATGATCGATATATTATTGTGCCAGTTTGAACTTTGAAGGTACTTTTACGGAGAATGTTTTTCTGCTCGTGACATTAACTCTTAGTCTACACTTTGATTATAGTTCAGGCACATTTGTCAGTGCATCAGAAGACAAAACTGGAGTCCTGGATTTGATTGAGCAAAAGATTGCCAGGGCTACAATGTTACCAAGGAGCCACGGAGAGGTATGTTTTATCGTTATATATTCTTCGGGCCTTCTGGGGTAGGCATAAGTGTGAGGGTGGAGTTGTTGAATTCAAAAGCGGTTAAGCAGATGGTTTTCATTGTTCATATAGGTCTGAATGCTGTTTATTAGTTTTGCTGATACATCATACATAGCTGTGTCTTTTCTTTTCATAAATAGGAAATTGTGTATCTTATGATGTTTCTACTTCTACAAAAGTTTTTAAAATGTTAACCTTTCATTACAGGTAAAATTCTAAATTAATCTGAGTAATGCGGGGATATCATCATATTGCAGGCATTCAACGTTTTGCGGTATGAGATTGGCCAGAAGTATGATTCTCATTATGATGCGTTCAACCCAGATGAATATGGCCAACAGACAAGCCAAAGAGTACATACTTAACTATCTGATTTTATTATCTATGCTGTCATTTGCTGCTGTTTTTTATTTTGGGAATTCCCTCCTGCCAATTAGAAGATCCCTGATATTTTTGGGGTAATACAATTTGGCTATTGTGCACCTAATAATCATCACTGTCCACCAGCCAAAATAAATAAATAATAACGAACTAAGGTATTTCTTATAAGTTGTGTAATGGTCAGTAACCTCTATTATGTAATGCCTGATAAGCAATATTTATGGATTTACTTGAACATTATGTCACGTCCAAAATAGGATATCTTATTTGCAGAATGGATGACCATTTTACTTTTTTTTTTTTGGCCAGGGATGACCATTTTACTTTGAAGAAAGCAGCTGTGCTAGTCATCTTCTGCTTTTTATTTCTCTTCTTGTTTTCATCTTCTATAAATTATATATAGTTTAAATTAAAAGCACTGAGAATTAAGCACCACATTGCTCATTTTATGTTTATTCACTTGAGCAAAAAAACATATATTGGGGCTGCAAAAACTTATTATGATAGATGCCAAATGGTAATTCCAATAGTGCCTTTGCTAGTTTTATCATTTGAGTACATTTGTTACTTATGAAATACTGGGTTGAGGACACCTTTGCTGATATCCCGAAATATTATTGATCTTCCAATTTTTCAGAACTTGTTATCATCATCTGGCTGTAAATTATTTCAGTAACTAAGAGGGATGGCTGCGTTCTTTATTGTCATGTTTTCTTCAGCTCTTTAGAAGAAAAATAAATTAAAAAAAATTAGTAGCATAATCCCATTATTCTAATCGCCATTTCTGTCATCAAGCCTTCTATGATGATGTGATGCTGAAAATGCATCTCTATATGAGCCTTGCCTACATTGTCTAATTCTTTACCCTTTATACCTACTTGAACCAATTATAGATTCTTTTCACGTATCCTTTACATTCAGCCTAATTTATATGTGAAACTAACTTATAATTATAGGTTACACAGAAATTGCATATTGTTTTTTTGAGTTCATGATTTCAACTCTGTAAATGTTTTATTGATGTTGCTTCTTTATCAAACCATTGATACTTAACCTTCACAACATTTTACTCCATTATGCAGTTTGCTTCCTTCTTGTTGTATCTATCTGATGTAGAAGAGGGTGGTGAAACCATGTTCCCTTTTGAGGTAGGATAGGAAACTTCATATTTTATAATCTTATATACTTTCAATAAGCAATACATTTGCCAGCACTCACCTTCACTTTTATTATCAGAATGGCTTAAAGATGGACAAGAACTATGATTACAAGAAATGCATTGGTCTCAAAGTTAAGCCCAAACAAGGAGATGGACTTTTATTTTATTCAGTGTTTCCAAATGGCACAATTGATCAGGTAATTTACTTTATTTTATCATAAATCACGTCTAATTCATATAAATTGCTCTTCCTGTTCTTGTGAAGGATGTGAAGTTGGGCAACTTATTTCCATTTCCTTTTGCATACATATTATTAGATATAAACAATTCAACAGCTAATTAGGGCTTGAAAATTGGAATGGCAATTTCAATTCTTGTCCTTTCTCACTTTTGACTGATGATTAAACGAAGAGGCTATGGTGGTGCTTATCTTTTTGGCTTTGCTCATCTTGACTTTGAATATAATACACTACATGCAGACATCTCTTCATGGAAGCTGCCCAGTGATCAAAGGGGAGAAATGGGTGGCAACAAAATGGGTTAGAAATCAAGATGAAGAGTATTAAGAGTTATTTCATTCGTAACAGTTTTCTATCAGAAACGGGTGATTCCGGAACAGCGTAACAAAATGGATCACCTGGTTTTACGACTGTAATGTAGTCAATGACATCCATGTTCTTGCAGTAGGCAGCACTGTATTTTCTCTTGGATGTATAGTTTTACAGCTAGACCAACTCTAATCCCAAAATTTGAATCCTCACTAATGTGGCAATGTTTCATTTGTTCTTATGTGAACTCACTTTGAACTTCCATTTATTTTTACAAGATATTCTCATATCATCTACCACATCACTTGGTATACATTATCCTCATTATTCACAACCATCGAGCTTACAAATTAAAATGGTTAGGGTATGTCTTCTTGTTTTTCTTACGAAATTATGAGGGAAAAAACCTTTTATATTCCTGTCATATTAGCTTCAATTTCAATATGCATCATGAATTGAAATTGAATTTATTTTTAAAATAAAATTTGAACAAAAATGGTTTTTTGCTAGTGAGTACTGGATAGTCTCATTACGTGAATATGATGACTTAATCCTCCGGATCCGGTTCTTCATCTGCTCCATGATGAACATTTGTGTTTAGTATTTTCTGATTGGTCTCACTGCACATGAACTCATGATCATGATGAAATTGCTCATTGTATTAACGCAGAGACTGATTTGTTATAGTTGGAAAATTGAGAGGCCAAAAAAGGAGAAAAAACTGAAACAGGAGTTATAATTACAGTAATACATTAGCCAAGCGAAAACATCACCAAAATGAAATGGTGATCTATATAACTATGGAAAATAAGAAAAAGAATCAAACTTTTCATCATTAGGGGAGTTACTTAGATACCTATCAAGTTTTAGATAAGAAAGAGATGCGGGTTTGTTATAATAAATTGGCTAAATAATTTTTGATCTGACTATTTTTTGTAATGGTAATATGTTTATAATATAAACGGTTTCGATTATTGAATTGTAGGTACAATGAGCATGTTAATACTTTTCTTAAAATAAGACATCCTTACTTGAAAATTTCTTTATCCAATTTAATGAGAATTAGATATATGACCAAATAAGGGGAAAAAAAAATATCAAAGGTGACAGTGTGACACGCATACATATTAAGCAACTCATTTTAAATGACCGTTAGGGTCCAAAAGACACGCCTGTAACGGCTACTTTCCATTTAAACACAATAAACCCTCTCTTTAGTCTTTGCATCCAAACCAAAATTTTCACATTCTTCTCTCCAATTCACTCAAATCTCAGATTTCCCACCATTTTGAATCTGAATTCCCACCATTTTCTTCTTCTACAATTCTCGATCCCTGTGCTTCTTAGAGGCTGGCCATGGACCTCGGTTGCTTGGACTTGGGTTGCATTTCTGTGTCAGACAAGCAAGGCACTACCACCGAGCCCAATCTTGATTCTCAGAACAAAAACAACGAAGCTTGCGAGCCTGTTACAGCGAGCTCAAAGATCGGAAAGGTGAATCTCTCATTCAGATTCAAGACTCGCGTTTTTCCTTAGTTTCTTATCTTTGCTCAATTTTCTTGAACGGATTCTCAAATTTTCTGTTTTCGTGTTTGGATTTGTTTGAATTTGTTCGGATTTGAGTGGATTTGAAACCCCAGGACTTCTAAAAAGTAAGGTTTATTGTATGGATTTGATTTGTTATTGTCGATTTGTGGTGTGTTGCTGATTTAGAACCCTAAAACTTTTATTGTTCTTAATTGTGGGGATTTAAGCCAATTGAAATTACAATAGCCCTAGAAATTGAACTTTTAGTGTACGTCGTTTATTTGGATTTCAGTGAAATCAAATCTAATCCCAGACCAGTATGATTTTTGGTTATTGTCTGATTATCAGTGAGTTAAAATCCCAGAAATTATATTTTCTTTTAAAACAAATAAAATTTGTCTGTTTGTGGTTGTATTGCTTAATTCCACTATTCAGTGTTCTGTTTTAGCTCTACATTTGTGTTGATAGAAGTTGATTTAATTTACTACTTTTGAGTTCGTTTGGCTAAAGACATAAAATGAAGTGGTTTATCATTCAGGCTCGATAGTGTGGTGGTATTATCTATTATGAAGATCTTACTGCAGATAGAACCCATTTATAAATTTTTGTGTTGATGAATCGATTTATTTATTTAATTTGACATTTGAAGTTTGGGCCTTACTGGTTGATTTTTGTGTTCTCCATTTGCATGAAATGTTGTGATATTTATATGCCAAATGACAAATTTTGTCAAGTTCTCTGGTTGCCATCTTGGTTCATTTTACATCCTGTCTTTATTTTTCTTTTTTCTGAATACTGCAGAATAAAAATTCAAAAGAGACTAGCCAGTCAGTATTGAGTTCTCTTAACAAATTCACATCACAAATTAAGAAGCCTGCTCATCGTAGGACTTCTCCTATCAACTGGTTCCCACGGAAAAAAGTGGACTCCTACTTGAATAGGAAAATCAAAATGCTGCAGGTTTTCCTTCTCTCTCTAACAAGCACACGCATTTAATTCTCCTAATGTCTGCTTTAATTTCCATGTTAACCAAAATACTGATGCATTGGTTTTTTTTCAGGAAGTAGATGGCATGAATTTAACTCTTGATGAAACTCTAGGTGATTCTAATCCGCATTACTCAAAAGTGCTAAGGGAAAAGATGGCAGCAAAAGAAGCTGCACAAAAGGCAATGGAGGCACGAAAAGCTGCACTGGTGGAAGCATCTTGGTGTCGTATACTTTGGGCAGCCAGGTAAATATCGAATGCATCTTGGTGTTGTATACTATGGACATGAATATTTTTAATGGTTAATTTCTCAACTACAATTATTTTTTTTTCTCTTTATTTCAGGATCCAAAGCAAAGAAGCAGAAGCCCAGCTGTTGAAAGCAGATAAAGCTGCAGCCGAAGCTTTTGAAGTGGCAACAGCCATGGGAGTTATCATGTATGACATACCAAATTGCCCTCAGAAGCCTTGTAAAGTAGAAACATCCACTGTTAATGGAGGAGGGTCTACTACTCACACGGTCACAGCATCTTTTGAGACTGCATTCGAGGTTGATAAAGAAGTAGCTGCAGCTGTAAAGATTGCGTTAGTTAAGCTTGGAAACTGCCCTTCTTTTAGTAAAGATGAATTCAAAGAACTGCTTCGAAAAATTAGTGAGAACCCTGATACAGGTGAAAATAATCAGGAATTATCTGAGTTTTCTGCAGAGTGTGAATCAGAATCTGGATCAGAACTTGAAGCAGCAGTATCCCAGAAAGATATTATCATTTCCCAAGATTTGGATCATAAGATGCCCAGTTTAGAGGGAAGACAGAGGAAAAGCAGAAGGCAGTCTTTTGGAAAGCTTAATAAGGAAACGATAGTGGCCATGATTCTTGAGAGGCTTCAGTGTTTGCAAGAAGATGAACTCTCTTCTCTTGCAACTATAGTTGCTACTTGTGGTTTAAATGCTGCCTTAGCAGAAGTTGAAAATAGCAAGCTGTCTTCTGTAGGAGCGGGGAAGCTTGATTACGTCAGAGATGGGCAGATGAGAAGGAAGCAAATAAAATCAGAACTCCCAAGTCTAGACAAGTTTTTAGTTAAGCACATGACTAAGCTTGAAAGAGAAGTGCAAGAAGCGAAGAATAGAAGGAATAAGTCTAGGGAAGGAACTGCAGAAAATTCTGATACAGCTGTTTATGAGAAGGCTAAATCAGATAAGAATGAAACTACCTCCGAGAACATTCCAGACTTGGGAAGCATCCTATTAAAGCATGGTTCAAAGTTTGAGAAAGAGATTGGAGAGGCAAAGAAAAATTCAGGACAGTTTGAAATGCTTCAAAAGTATTCACAGAGAAACAAAATATCGTCTGAGGCCATTCCTGATTTGGAAAGTATACTAATTAAACATTCTTCAAAACTTGAAAGGGAAGTTGAAGAGGCCAAGAAGAACTTTGCAAAAACATCTTCGAAGAGTCACAGAGAAGAAAATGTACCAGAACTTCCCAGCCTAGATAAGTTCTTAGTGAAACGTGTCTCAAGACTTGAGAAGGAGGTACAAGAAGCGAAGAACAGTAGGAAAAATGATACGCATGAAGGAGTTAAGTTTTCTTATCTGAAAAAGAAAGTTGATTCATCTGCTTCAGTTGCACAACCAAAGGAAAATGCTAGTTCCTGTCCTAAGGAAGAGTCAGAGGGGAAAGAAAATATCGACTTAAATAAGGGTGCTGAAGAAAATTCCAGGATGGAGCAAAATGAAGGTAAAATGAAGGCTGAAATTAAAGAGACTGAAGATAGTTTAGACAAGATCTTGCTCAAACCAGTGCACAGATTGGAAAAGGAGAAAATGCAAGCCTTGGAAATCGGAAACAATTATGGAAATCGTAAACTCGAAAAGCAAAAGGGAGGAAACAGTGTTACTCAATGTGAGGGCTTGGACAAGGTTTTAGTAAAGCATGTTTCCAGACTGGAGAAAGAGAAGATGAAGTTCGGTGTAGAGGAACAAGCAATTGAAGTGAAGCGAAGTAATGCAAAGCTGCATTCATATGTGGATGAAGCATGTGGTTTGGATCAAATTTTGGTTAAACACAAATCAAGACTTGAGAGAGAGAAGGTGGCTGCTGCTGAGGGACCAGAAGAGCAGATTAGATTCTCTGTAACTCGTAAAGAAGCCAGGGAGAGAGAACTACAAGAGCTGTGGGGAGGTTTGGGCTTAGGAAACTCCATGAAGCCACATGTCTCAAAACTTGAACGAGATAAGGTGAACGGTCTTATTTTTTGTGCTTAATGAATTGCTTGCATTGCTTTGCTTAAGTACTGAAATTTGATTGTTTGTTGGTTCTTATTATGGGTTTGTTGGTATTTCCATTTTGTATAGGCCGCTTGGATTAAAGCTGAACAGGAGGAAAAGAGGCAAGCTATGATTTTCTCAGATTAAAAGCATGAGACTAGAAGGATGATATGCAGTGGCGAAGGCATGGTGGGGGCTATGGGGTCTCTACCGACCCCCCTATAGTTTTTTTTTTTATTGATAATGAAGTTGATATGTAGGACAAATTTGGGTAAATTTGTATCAATATCAGATTGATCATTTTGAGTTTTTTTTTGACAATGATCTCTTTATCCACTTAATAAATGTAATTAGGATTTTGTGAAATTGACATATGTTTCACTTCTGCTTGAAATACTCCATGTGAAATTTTATAATTCTAATCGGGATTATACGAGTTAGGCTTAAAGGGCATATAATAGGAATTAATACTATGTTGCCGCCTTTATATAGGCTGTCCTTAAAAGGTTTGGTCAAAGATTTTGAGGGCAAATTACCATTTTAGTCTCTATAGTTTTGACGTACCACAGCTGACATCGGTATGGACCCAAGTGACTAATCAACCATGTATGGTTCTAGTTTTGACATAAAATCTGTTTACTGCTAAAACAAGCATGAAAGGTCTTGATCTTCCACCCAAATGATCTACCACAAAATGGAATGACACCTTAGATACTACAATTTTATTGCTCAAGTAACTACACCCTCTCAAGTTCAGTGTTGTGCTTGTCCAATTGGTCTTTCAGCTCCTTTGTCCACCCTTGGATTAATCTTTCATGCTTCGTGATAATCTCAGTCTTTATCCTCAACTCCTCTTCCATCCCAGCAATCTCCTGGAAAAATGAAAATGGATCATCATTAAGTAAACAATAACCAATAATCTAAGGACAAGCTGAACAACACGGTCTTTAGATAAACCTTTTTAAGTTGTTCAGCCTTTGTGGGCTGATCCTCACGTTGCAGACCAATAAAAAACAGTTGAAGCTTTTTGGCAGCTTCCATAAAATCTCTGGCATGCCTCTCCACATCAACTGGAGCAGTGACAAAGTAAACACCATTAGAGGAAGTACAAAAATAAAGGCATACCCTTGTGCACTATTGTTCAGTGTGTACTTCAAGATCAGAGAAAACTTTTCAACTTCGTTCACTACTTTAGCAACGGACAGTTATACAGTTCAATAAAACCATTGATAAACAAGATATTACCAGCAACCTCAACCTCAAACATCAGGACAAGGAAACCTGGTTACAAAGGTAAAATGAAAGATCCATGGCTCTTTGTAGCCATTAGAAAATGATAGCATTCAGTTGGGTACACAAGATTTGCCCAAAATCATAACCAAGTTTTCCAAAATAATCCCAATCAGTTATTAAAACTAAAAAGATCAGATTAAAGGAACAGACAATTTCATCAGAGAGGGATCTCAAGTACTGGTATTTCCAAAGTCTAATCGAATGTAAATATCACCATTTCCAGTATAAGATATGCACAACAGGTCAATATGCAGTAATGCTTGACATACTGCTTGGCTGGAAGAGGTGATGACTACTAGGACATAACCAGTTTTTTTTTTTTTTTTTTTTTTTTTTTTTTTTATAAGAACTAGGACATAACCGTTTTGAATACTTATGTCTGCATTACTACCCTGATCCCCAGCAAAATTATTCTCCAGCCACATTCAAATATAAACAAATGACTATCTTGCTTTTCAAATCTCCCAAATCCTCTGTTGCAATATAACTTGAATGTTCCTTTGCCGCAGCTAAAGCAAGAAACTCCAAAACTGAGTGTGTTTTACCAGTTTAACATATTCCTTATTCTCCCACTTTAGCAAGATACACAAGACATCCTCCATTGTGATCCCAATTTCTGACTCATTATGTAGCTATGTTACAAAGTTCACTCTATTAAAGTTTATCATTACAACATAAGACGAATGTGAAACATACCCAAAAAATTATCATTACAACTGTGGCTAATCATGCTTGTGAATCAAAGAGAACTCGCATAAATACAAACAGACATAAACAGAATGGCATGTAGAGGTATTGGTACTAACTTTGATGAGAAGGGTGGGGAGAACGGTCAATTGCTTGAAGCTCTCTGGCAGGCAAGCATGGCAGCAAAGCAGCTTCCAGTGCCATCACACATGCAACCATGTCTTCCCTTGGAGCCACTGGGGATTGCATCTGTGCATCAACTTGATGCTGCTGATCTACCACTTGTCTCTCAGCCATGTGAAAATAAATCAATATCTGCAAAATACCAAAAAAAAAAAGTAAGAATTGAAAAGCAAATGGGCTGAAAAGAAAGCAATTTGCAAAAAAAGGAAGATGATTTGGTGGAAAAAAATGTATTTAAGCATCTGGGTATAACCAAACAAGCATGAAATTTTCAAGCTAAGATTCAAAAGCTCGAAGAAATCAAATAATAACTAAAATTTAGTAGCTTTTCCGTATCAATTAATCATACAACTAACGAGGATTGAATTGAATCCATAAAAGAGAAAAGCTTCACGGTACCAAAAAAGAAAAAAACTTAGATGAAACCCAGATGCGTATTCACTCAATTTCAGACAAATTATAGCAAATTTCGCGTTACCTATAACCTTGAATGAGATTGAGAGCTTCAATCAGAACTTGGTATGACGAAGCAATCTCATTTAGTGTAGAAAGTTCAGCCTTTCCCGTTCTTTCTCGTTCTGGTTCTGTCTCTCTTTTCTCCTCCCTTTTATGAAATTGTTTCCCTCCTCTCCATTGTTTTTACCTTAGAATTTCCCTCCTCCACTTTATTCAACAAAAAAAGAAAAACGTTTTATTATTACTCGGCTACTCGGCTCCCAATTTTTTAACCTAAAAAAAGGGCATAATTTCAATTTTCAAGTCCAATTCTATATTATTTATATAGAAAAATTATGTTTATTTAATTTAAATAATATGCTCCAACTGAAGTAAAATATACTTAACTAACCAAATAAACTGGTCTCAAGTTCGAATCCTCCTATCCTAAAAAAATAAAAATATCTCAATGTTTTGCACTTCATCCATGGTCTAAGACTCTAAATACTCAATAATGTCAAATATGTTTTTTTGTGTTAGGCTCCGTTTGGGATTGCGGTGGAGGATCCAAGAGCTACTGTAGATGATAATTCTCAATCACTTACAACAATTTTGGTGTTTGGTAAAAAAAATTAAAAACTGTTTTTCCCCACAACAAAAACATAAAACAGGTTTCTATGTGCTTTTGAAAGCTGCAGTGAATCACAGCAATAATGAATATTTTATTTTACCCATAATACCCTCATTGATTTCTATAATTTTTATTTGTTTATTTTAAATTAAAAAATATATTCATTGTTAGTTATAGTTTATATTGTGGTAATTAATTATGATATTTTATTTGTACGATTAAAATTATAATATACCTAAAAAATAATAGGCATACTTATTTAAATGTTGTTCTTATAAAAATGAATGCTAATAAAAATTTGTAGTCAAAAATTTCAAAAAAAAGTAAAAAAAACATTTTATTTTTACCAAATAAATAAGTAAAAGACATTTTCAGCATCATATCCATTTTAGTAATTATATATAGTCACAGTACTTTTACATTAACATTTACCAAATACTTTTATACTGTTTTTTGTATTCACAGCACTTTGATACTGTTTTTTACATTAAAATTTATGTAAATTTTCAAGCATCAATTGATCAATATTAATTACAACTCCAAATCTAAAAATTAAAGGGTTTTTTTTTAATCCAGTTAAAAAAAAAAATGCCTACCACCAAATTTGGTTGCTTTTGGTACTCAAAATTGTAACATGTCACAATATATAATAAGTTTGATAGTTATTGTATCTGACAGGATGCTGTCTTTTGAACTAAAACCTTTCTTCAATATATAATAAGTTTGATTGTATGTTTAGCCTGTCTAATTGTTTTTGCTTTTCTATTTAATCCAATGACTCTACTTTGATTTCAGCTCCTCCTAGCAGTAGGCCTTGCTGATCAACAATTGCTATTATACGTATCCGTACCCAATCATGGGAAGAAACTAACTTGCAGTGAAATTTCTACAAAGAATTTATTCAGATAGAATTGAGTCATGTCATATGCATATTTTTATGCTTTAATACTTTTTGGAATGACATTATTTATCATTTTCCTGTGCATATTTTGTATTTGGATTTTCCATGCCAATGAGTTTCATACATTAATTGTTAATATGATCAATCTTAGGAGATGCTTTGTTTATTTGCTTATTTGTTGTTTATAAGTTACCTCAAATGAATTGGAACCTTCACATGTACATTTAATATATTTCTCTGCTTTGGACCAGTGATCTCTATGGGCGTTATGAGACTTGTTTTTGGACAAGTATGACTCCTACAAAGATAATTCTTGACACAAAACACTTTACTACAAGAACCACACAATAATTGAAGAGAAAACAGAATTTATGCATTTTAATCTTTCATCTTGCATTCTCTTGAGCTCTTATTCTTGGTCTGTTGTTTGGTGTGATTCCATTCTTTGATCACGATAAGTTTTGAGAAGCTATGGCTGTCATTTTGTGCTTGCTTCACTTATTCTTACCTTCATGGTGTTAGTGCATTAGAGATAATTTTTTAAATCCATTCACAAAGGTTGTGACTTGGTTTGCTCTTTGTTATAATTGTCACCGGTGTTGTTATATATCTCTGGTTCCATCGTCGATTCATCTTGGTTGGTAATGGGTACCGAATGCAGTGCAAGGTGTGCATGCAGACATTTATATGTACCACATCAGAGGTGAAGTGTCGGGAACATGCTGAAGCAAGGCACCCTAAGGCTGATGTTTATTCTTGTTTCCCATATCTTAAAAAATGATCCTTAAAACTGCAAAACTTGCAGAGTGGGATTGGCTGTAGATTGTATCTCATGTATCTTGCTACTCTGTTATGACCTTCTTAGTATGAAGCTGCCTATTCCAGCCTTCAGCATGCCAGAAAAAAAAAAAAAAAAAAAGACTAGAAAATTATTTAGTGGTGCATTTTGAATGTTTTAAGTGATTTTTTGTTAAATTGCTAGGCATAAGCCATAGAACTCTTTTAGATATATGTATATGAATTATGAATTGATGGTCATTCTGCTTGAATCTCATAAACCATAATGTACTCTGATTAAAGGGATATGATTTGGCCAGATCTTATTTGTCTTGGTCATAGTTGCTCTGAAGTCTGAACTACTGTACTGGTAAGTTAATGGGACATCATCATCATCATGAGTCATGACTGCATGCACCAATTGCATTTGCACCAGGCCAGTCTTTGCATGTAGGGCCAAGACCGGAACAACCTAATTTTCCTATTGGCCAAAGGCAAACCCTAATATTTCCACCCACCTTCCCCATGGTCAGACAAATTTGTTGGTAATGATTGTTCCAAGGAAAAAAAAAAAGTCTTCTGCTTTAAGCAATCCGAGAAAAACTCTCATGGGATGGTCCTGTACTCTCATTTTGTTACATGATGAGATGAGAAAGATAAATATAAAATATATAGAATTGTGTTATAGAACTTTTTCGCAATCCCAGATCATCCATCAGACATCATCCAACAAATAAATCGGCAAATTTCCCCTCCAGTCTACATATCCAAGCGATAGGCCACATTCCATTCGTTTCTGTGAGGACTCTAGTCATCAAAAACCACGTGCTCTCTAAAGACCTTTTGAGCCATTCTTAGTCCATGTATCCCAAGTTCGTGACCCTTGAATTATCAAGGCTTCAAGGATAAAAGAATCTGTTCCACTCTTTAAAATGGACAAAAGGATTTAAAGGGAATGGTGGCAGCTCCAGGTACAAAAAAGATGGAAGGGTTATTTCATAACATAACTCGAGGGTCATTAGAAAATTAACTCGCATTTTCAAAGGATTAAGATGAGGTCAAAGTATGGATTTAGATCTCTTATTTTTCTTTCAACCTCATCCTGACTATGACATGGTCTAAATATGTTAGTTTTCTAATTTTTATTCCTAAAAAGGTTAATTTTCTAATGAATTTATGTATGGTAAGAAATCGAAAACTGAAAAACAACACCCTTTATCATTCAGACTTGAAGGGATTTTTGTATATGATAGTTACATAAAATATCTCTCACAATATGCATGTGAATCTTAGAGTCTTACAATACAAAAGTGAGTTTTACATGCATATTCATCATGATGTGAAGATCACATGTGAGCGTTACATAGAATAAAATTGGCTCAATTACAAATGCACTTACCAACTATAGGAGGTATTTCAGATTGGTCCATGAACATAAAAATATTTCAGATTAATACACTAATTAATAAAAATTTACAAAATAGTACATCCGTTACAAATTTCGTTAATAGAGACATTAAATGTCAGTGTAGAAAATACTAACGTGGATTTTTTAAATAATGTGGACACCAAATTTAAATCACATGGATTAATAATATCATATTTAATTTTATTTTTAGAAGGTTTAAAAGTTTTGTTAGTTCTTTTTTTAATCAGTATGACATTATTAATCTATATAGAGAAAATTTAGTATCCACATCATTCAAAAAATTCACATTATCGTTATCCAAAGTGGCATTTAACTATCTTTTTTAACGAAATTCATAATGAATGTTCTATTTTGTAGCTTTCTATTAATTAGTAGATAAATTTAAAACATTTTTTTGTTTATAAATCGATATGAAATACCACCTATAGTTGGTGGGTGCATTTTATAATTAAGCCAATAAAGTTTGTGGAACTTTGACATGAAAAAGAATATGAACAGTGAACATGATGGGGGCCCAGCATAAATGGGTCAGTCATGCACTCATGCGTGCCTAACATGGCAGGACATAATTGGCAAAAGCCAAAAACTAGTTCAAAAGAATCAAAACTCAGCCCAACTACTTACACTGTACCCCAAGGTCTTCAGTGTACTGTTTGGTGTTTCACTGTTTCCCAATAGTCACACCCAGCTGGCTACACTGGGTCCTCACCAATTTCCTTGATTCCCATCAAGTGGACCCCACTCTAACGCGGCAAGGAACCAAAGGCTCCATAGTTCTTCAGATTCACAAGACTCACAGAGTCACAGGTCAGCCATGCCCATTGCATGAGTTTCCCACTTGCTTCCAATTGCCGTGCACACTCTGAAAGACTCTGATGAAAGTGAAACCCCTAAAAGGCTCCAAAGTCTTCAACACTATTATATTACTATTCCTTCAGCACACCACCACAAATGATGTTTGACTTGACTCACTGACTTTGCCCCTTCAACACTTTGAACCACTTCCTTCCCTTCTTTACTTTGTTTTCTTTGTTTTTGTTTTACTTCTCAAACTTATCTCATTTCCTTTGCTTTCTTCTTTTTTTTCTCTCTAATGGCTCCTCTCTCCATACTATCCTTCTTCCTCAGCTTCCTCTTCTTTCTTTCTCCTGCCTTCTCTACAAACTCTGAAGGTACAAATCTTTTGGGTTTCAGTTTTTCCCTTTGATTTTCCACTGGGTTTCTGTTTGGTTGCTGAGAAACCCAATAAGAAAAAAGTATCAGCTTCCAATTTCTTTTTGTGGGTTGGGTTTAAAGTTTTGTAATTTTGATTTTCTTTTTTCTTTCTTTCTGATTTTTGCTTTCAGGAAATGCTTTGCATGCTTTGAGAAGCAGACTCAATGATGCCACCAATGTGCTGCAGAGCTGGGACCCAACTCTGGTCAATCCCTGCACCTGGTTCCACGTTACCTGTGACTCCGATAACCATGTGATCCGTTTGTAAGATTCTCTCTTTAGTTTTGTTGAGAAATTCAAATGCTTTTTGGGATTCTTTTTGGGTTTGATTAACTTTCTGGTCTTCAATTTCAGGGATTTGGGCAACTCTAACATTTCTGGGACTTTGGGGCCAGAGCTTGGGCAGCTGAAGCACCTACAATACTTGTAAGCTCATTTTCCTTATACTAGGTTTTGCTCTTATGCTTTGTTTGATTGCTTAGAAAAGCAAGGAAAGAAAAAGATTTCATGTTTATACTTTATACTGTCTTGAACTTTAGAAATGTAAGCTCAATTAGACCTAAGTAATTGTGGAATTTGACCCACATGACCGAACATTATTTTCCAGGTCCCATATCAAGTTGAAAAAGAAAATTTCATCAAATTTTGATTTTAATCTACTCCTACATGTTCTTAAGAATCTTAACCTTCATGGGTCATGACAGATTAGTTGTAGAACTTGGTATTGAAATAATTCTATGAATAAGTGATTGAGTGAAATTCTTTGGATGAATTTCAGGGAGCTTTATAGAAATGACATTGGAGGTAAAATCCCAAAGGAGTTGGGGAAATTGAAAAACCTTGTTAGCATGGATTTGTATGGCAACAGATTTGAAGGAAAAATCCCAAAATCTTTCTCCAAATTGAAGTCACTCAGATTTCTGTAAGTACTTTTGGACTGATTACCCAGAATATTTCGACATTCACAATTCACGATTGCAGCTAATTTGCATTGGATAATTGGGTATGATTAAATTGATGATGATGCAGGCGGTTAAACAACAACAAACTAATTGGATCTATTCCAAGGGAACTCACCACCCTCTCTAACCTCAAAGTTTTGTAAGTTTTACTTCTCATTCTGAAATTATCTGTTTTGTTTTTATTGTTTTATTAGCATTCTTATGAGATTTTAATGTGGCAGTGATGTTTCCAACAATGATCTATGTGGAACAATTCCGGTCGATGGCCCATTTGGAACTTTCCCAGTGGAAAGGTACCACTTCTATCGGTCGCCTTTTTTGATCTTCTCAATTATATGCCCCCAGAAACATAAATGAAGTGACTTATTGCTTGTTGTTTCCATTTCTCCTATAACTTACTGAAACCAATCATTGCCTGAAGAGACAAAAAGTTTATAAATGAGTTTTGAGTTTCCCAGCGGTTTGATATGATGGTTTTAACCATTTGCCATCAGCAGAGGCTATTATTTCAGCATTCCTAGATAACATGGGCATTGAAAATGTGTTGTGTGTCAAAAAATTATCATGGATTTCAAATGGTCTCTGAAAAAACCAAAGCTTTATAGCCATGGCCATGCTGATACAGGTCCAACATGAGACCAGATAGTGAATGAGATCTGGTTATTGTTTATGGCACACAAAAACTGTCATCATTATATGATTATATAGCTAATGGATAGTTTTAAGTTTCAGATAGTGAAGTCACTCTGTAGTCTGGAGTATTGGATACTAATAAGCTAAATCCCAGACTTATTTAGGATTCCTTTTCAAAAATTAATTCATTTCGTTTTCACACTTAAAATTACTCATTTAAAATCATTAGAGAATTCATGGGAAGCAATGCATATGATGATCATATTCGACGGTCCAGGCTCGTCCAGGCTCCAGAGTCTTTTGCAAATAGGTCTCCAAGTGTAATGCTCTATAATCTCATTGTAAATCTAATGCATTTGCCTCCTGCTTCTGTTTCAGTTTTGAGAACAACAAACTCAGTGGGCCGGAGCTGCAAGGACTGGTTCCCTACGACTTTGGCTGCTGAACAAGGCTGGAATTCGTGGATCATCCTTTAAATTAAAGACAGTAACATTGTATGACATGATAAAGGAGCAGGATTGTATCTCTAATTATATTATCTGACAATAGCACACTGTTAATGTGTGGATATGAAAGCAAGTTAAGTTACACTAGCAAGCGAAAATAAAATGATTATGAGATTGGAACCTTAAATATTATCTTTGTGCAGTAACCTGTTGCATTAAGCCACGGTATATTTCTGTGGACACAGCTAATGTAGAGTAAGACCATGATTAAAGACCAAAGTTGTAATTTTATTAGAGCTCTACACTCTGGGAAATAAGGTGAGCTTAGAAGGTATATTGCATTAGAGCAAAAGCCCACTGTGGGAGCATAAGGTTTAGGAAGATGAAATAGTTGGAACTCAGTTGTCTTTCTTTGGTGGCATGCAAAGTGAAAAGTCAATTAGTTTTAACAATTCTTTTCCTTTACCATTATTGTTCAAAATGACTTGTAAGCTTCAAAGCCACTATGCAGTAAACATTGGGGATGGTTGCAGCTTAGGTGATCAGATGTTTTAGATTCAAACTCTTACAAGTATGAAAACATTCAAATTTTATTATTTCAAAATTTATTATAAAAAGGAAATTTGGATATTTGAGTACCCAAATTTTTTGGCCAGATGCATGAATATTGAATACAGTTGCAGAACCAATAGAAAGCAGACGCCATTTTGGAAGAAATTCAAAAATATAGAAAAGTATAGTCAAGTGAAAACTAGGCATATATGTCCAACAGTCCAAGGACCAAGGACATCACTGCCAACGCAAAGGCAACGTGTAAAATTGCCACACACGTGGCAAGAAGAGGTTGGCACTGGGAAACACGTTTCGAAAAAGCGGTGGCACACCTGACTTCCTGGAAACTGCTCCAATTAAATTTGGGACTCAAAAACGTCGGCATGTAATGAGACGCTCTCTTCTTAGTTCAGTACTTCAGTTTCTAAACTTCCTACTCGCTCCGCCGTGACAAAATCACACACTCGCTTGCAGCTGCCTAAAAAGATTAAAATTAAGTCCCTAAAAAGCGAACAACTAAAGCCTAAATCTGAAGCCACATTTTAAGATTGAGGCTGTCAAAATAATATACAAAAACACTACCAATCAACTTGTGTATTAGTAGATTGATTGGTCGGTTGCAAAATAAATATGGGTTTTGTACATGATTTTTGGCCTAAAACTAATTACATTAAATGATTAACTAGTTCACTTTGAAGTTTGTCGTGATAAAATAATCTACTTGTGTTTAGTGTTCAAAATCTCCACTCATTTGTGTAGCATGTTAAACTAGCCCACGTTATAAAAATGAGCGGTGTGTTTTACAGGGCCAAGCGCTTGACTCCTTTTCCAAGTGCTTAGTGAGTCTTATTTTTATTGCACCAATTGAAACTGCCAAACAAAAAATAGAGTGAATGTAATTTCGAATGATTGTACTTTTATATTTTATGTTGGTTTATGCATTTCACATGTATATGTAGCAAAAAGACAAAATACATTTGTATAAATATCATTTTTATGAATTTTAGAATTGAAACTGTCCAATAGTTTCACTGAGTTTCAAAGACGTTGAATGTTCGGCCACATATTGAGTGCTTGCTCATAAAATTGAGTTTCAAATTGTCTTGATGACATTTTGAGCTTGTTCAAGTGTTGTTATGTGAATAGTTAATTGTTTTGGTTTAAGGCTTTTGACATCCATTTAACCTAAACAAAAAATCACTATTTAATCTACATTTTCAAAAATGAAAAAAAGAAAAAAGAAAAAAATCATTTTGATTTTGTTGAGGAAGCGAGTACAAACTTCATTTCCAAACTCGAGAAAACACAACCAAAACCCACTTCATTTCCACATTTTAAAACAACACCCCAAGCTTGCCGCCAAATGACCAAAAAGCCCAACTCTCTATATAAAAATCCGCACACGTTTCCCTCTCATGTCTCGTATCTCCCTTTCATAAACCCCTTTCTCTCCAAAACCCCACGACAGAGTTTCTCTCACTCAGAGACCAAACCCAAGCCTCCCTACCAACAACAACCAAACCAAACCATGACGGCCGCTCTCAGAAGAAACCACACGAACCTCACCCGCCTCTTACACAAGCACTCCCTCACCGACCCGATCGGAGCTCCGACGACCCTTCTCCAAACCCAACACTCCAAGGCCTACCTCCGCTTCCCCCATGTCTTCCGCAAAGCCAAAGACTACGACCTCTCTCCCTCTCTCTTCTCCTCTGCCTTCTACTCCTCCAAGCCCTCCGCCTCCACCGCCGCCACGTCATCGTTTTCCTCTAAGTCCGGGTTCGTGGGCTGGTACCTGGGTATGATCCAGGCCCGGCCCGTTCTCACCAAAAGCGTCACTTCCGCGCTCATATACTCCGCAGCCGATTTGTCTTCCCAGGTGGGTAAAACCCTGTAATTAAATCGTCACTTTTGGGCATTTTGTCAATTGGGTCTTGCTGGGTTTTCATTGTTTCAACTTTCATATGAATGTTCATCAGACATTAGCAAAATCATCTTCAGAATCTTATGATCTTGTAAGGACATCGCGCATGGCCGGATATGGGATGTTGGTTTTGGGGCCTTCGCTGCATTTTTGGTTCAATTTCGTGTCGAAAGTGTTGCCCAAGCGTGACATCTTCTCTACATTGAAGAAAATGGCTATGGGGCAGTTGCTATATGGACCTACCATGACTGTTGTTTTCTTCTCCTTGAATGCTTGTCTACAAGGTAATGCATAAAGCATGTTCCTTTATGAACTATTTGGATTATATGTGCTTTACCTCAATTTTTGTTTAACTTTATATTTTTATTTTCCAAAAATTTATATGAACTGATGCTGCATTTTTTCACAGAGTAATCACGTATATAGTACATAATAATGTAGTTATGATTGTTCAACAAAGATGTTATATCACTATGCACATTTTAAAGCTGCAAGGATTGAATTAAGCAGGCAACTAGACTGGTTTTTCTATGGCTGTGAATAAAATTGTGCTAAATTTTATTTTGTGAAGGTCTTGGAAATTGGCTTTCCCATTTTTATGTGTGAATATTACCCATTGTCATTTTTGAAATCCAAAAAGAATATCAACTTGACAGAGAGTTGATCATAGGATGTTGAAAAACATTAAATAAATATATAAAGTAAGTCTGGTTGTACTGAGTTTTAATCTTGACCTATGTGTTTAACTTTTGGGAGATGTTTTCTGTTTGTAGGCAAGCCTTTGTTGCATATTTTGAATAATGGTAGAAAATTATGTCTCTGTGTCAATTCATTCTTCAAGCAAAACCTTTACCGCCAATTAAGAAAATTTTCGGTTTTTTTAACAGAGAGAGCTGAGTTGAGTCTGCATAAAGATGTTTTGTACCATACAATGTGTTTAATTTCAAGTTCATATAGTCTAAGCAGTTTCCATGATTGCCAAGCTCAGGTGAAACCGGTACAGAAATTGTTGCCCGTTTAAAGCGAGACTTGTTCCCTACTTTGTTAAGTGGTGTTATGTACTGGCCACTGTGTGATTTCATCACATTCAGATTCATTCCTGTCCATTTACAGGTATGTGGAATTATTTTTGGTTTTTCTCAATTGTTTTTGGATTTGGGCACCCCTTGAAATTTCAAAGGGTTTGGGCTTCTGAGTTATTCATGCTATGAAACCTGTCAACTGTCACCTAAAACTTGGTATAAGAGTGTGGATGATTTCTGATTTGATCAATTCCCCTGGTCAAATGTCCATCCTACATATTTGACACAATCTGGCAATTAACTTGTGAACTTTCTTTTTGATGTTTTCATGTGGACAGCCATTAGTGAGCAATGGATTTTCATACCTGTGGACCATTTATATTACGTACATGGCTGGCCTTGAGAAAGCAGGTAGCACAACTGCTAGCTGATTTGACTGTAGATGCCAATTCTTTTACCTCATGTTCAAGATCTAGATTTGTCTCCACGACCCTGCTAGGAAGTTGCTCATGGTGCATTTAAACCCTCCAGATGCCTTTGCAGTTGGTAGAAATGCTAATGTGACATCCACAGCCAACCATGGTTGAAGCGGAAGCCATTGATCACACCCTAACTATGAATTACATTGAGAAACACTATTTATGAATTAAATTCATTGGTGTTCATATTTAGCTCAATTTTTTTTTTTTATGATACTTGTAAAACATTCATACACATTATGTATTATGTCCTTGGATCAACTTTTGAGGGTTCTGTAAAGTAATGGGTTGATGTTGTTAAAGACACACTGGAAGTATCAGGTACAATCTATTTTCTCGGAAACAAATGCCTTCAGAATTTCAAATTTTGGTTGTATGTTAAAGTTGTTTTCTCCAGTCCTGGAAGGGACTGTCTTTCTACTGGGTTCACTGATAATTAATTCTACACAACAAAGATCAAGGGCAAGCAATTCAAGTTATTTAGAACAGGTTGCCAAGTATATAACCAAAGGCATCTTCAGGTTTGTTCTTTGGTGAGTTTATAAATATTGGTACACCTGGAGCTGCATGACACCCACCTCAAGCCTCAAGGTCCTCATATAGCTCTTGCGCTTGACAAGTATAAGCTTCTCAAGCAATTTTACCCTGAATGCAAGCATCAGCAAGCTATATTTGTGTATTTGTTCATTTTTCCAATATTGTTAGCAGATTTGGTTCCAAGATGAGAGTTGATGAAATTAGATGGGTGAAAAGGGAGCTTAAATACTGTTGATACATAATTCTAATCTGGAATCAAAGTACAAAAGTAACTATGCTATAAGTCACCCAAACTTGTTATCAGAATGTCATTGATTCCAAGAGTTACTGCTAATAAACCAAGACAACATGTAAGAGAAGTATTAGAGGATTCCCAAAATAATGCTCCCAAAAAAATTATCAGTTACAACAAATACATGTGAAACACCAAAAACAATAGGGAAAGACTAATATTGCAGTCATTTGAGAAAATTTCTTCAAAACTTGGCAGACCAACCCAACCATGACCCATCTTTTCTCTCCTTCTCCAGATGCCAGCTGGACTTCTAGGTGCCACATATGCCCTGGTGAGGTCCATGTTAGAAAAACCACAAACTTCGGATTTCACAAGCAAGGGTTTCTTCAGATCAGAACTGATTGCTATTGACTACAGTTGACTAGTTGAGTGCCTATAGACTCTTCACTAGCTTGTTGTCAAGAAGGCTCTTTACATAAATACATAAAAAAACACACAAATAGACAACAGGTATTTGGAGATTAGGTCAATTGTCATATAAGGCAGATATTCATTCTTAAGGAAAAAGTTCCATAATGTGAATAAATACAACTTGGCAATAAGGAAAAAGGGAACTCAAACAAAAATTAATTTTAGAATAGGGTCAAAATCTTCAAACAGAAGTGATACCTTCTATCAAAAAGTTTACATATTTTCGTGTTAACATACCCCCTCAACAACAATTATATAGCCTACATCTAAATGCAACCTAATAAAATTTATCCAAAACTTCCCATAGAATCTACAACATATTCCCCATGGCAATGCTTTGAAACAAACAGGCAGGGACTAAAACACCATGTAAAGTTAAAGAATTGATCCAAAACACTGAACTATGAATAACTGAGGGTGTAATTTCATGTCTCATGATCTCATCAACTGCTGAATGTGTGTAAAAGGTTTTTTTCATTCTTCGGAAGCACGCAAGACAATCTTCTCAAGCTGTGTGGTCCAATCTTCACCGAGTATTTGGGGGTTTAACTCCAATGCTGCAGAAAAATCTAACATGGTTGCACAAGTAGATTTTGTTTCTCTTTGCGTATGTCGTCCGTGCAACATCCCATTCAAACCATGTATGTACAAACCATTTAGTTGTTTTAGGTGCTCATTTCCATGCCTTATCCCAGCTAACCCAATACAAGGTTCAATCAATCTCTTCAGATAAGCATCTAATCCATTATTCAAGAGGTTAACACAGTCTACAGAAACCCTTATACCCTCCATCTCCAACTTCCGCTCCAAACGACTTCTTAATGACCTTGTATCAGGTAGCTCACCACTGTTTTGACAGGTCTCAGGGTGGTAAGTACTAGATACTGATACATTAGGTAGAGCTTTACGTGATCCACCCAAATTCATGGATATACCAAAAGGAGCTGTAACTGGGCTTCTACTCTGAATAGCTGGGCTTCCTGCATCTTGTTCAACCTCTTCTCCATCTTCTACAGAGGCAACTTCAATGGGAGGCCTGCTGCCAAGAGAAAGCAATTCACTAGCACTATGCTGCTCTTGTGCTCTGGAAATCAATTCCTCACATGCAATATTTTGGGGCTGCCCATTTGGCCCCAAAGGACTTGGGCAGTCCCTAAACTTATGGTCTCGCTTAACTGGAGACCTGGCCTTGCGAGGGGAAGGAGGAAATGCATCTGCATAATGCGATTGAACACAATTCCTCTGATGGCCAGTTGCAACTTGAACACAAAGGGTACTTCCTGCCTTCCTAATACCTGTCAAGGGTGGAACTTTTGCAAGGCGTGCATTCTTGATAATTGATCTAATAAGTCGGTTATGAAGATGGACATTTTCCCTCCCAATTGTTCGACTGCAAAACTTGTCGAATTCACACTTAGTAATCTTCAAACTAAACAACCTTCTTAGCAGATCAAAGTATTTCTCTGCTCTCTGTTGTCCAATCTTTTGCAAAATCAGAGCTTTCAGCTCCAAACTGTCGATACGAGAATAGCTTTGATTGGGCAACATCTTTTCCAATCCACTTCCTATAAATCAGAAAAACCAGATCCTCATTGAGATGAATTCTCCAGCAAAACCCAGATGACAAAATACAAGATCTTCAATCGGAAACTTAAAACCCTAAGTTTTAGACAATGTTTTCACCTGCGTGTTTACCAAAATGGCATCAGAAAACAAAATTCCGAATTTCTGAATCAAAATGAACAAGACCCATCTACAATTCTTGCTCAAATCACTACAGCTACAAAGATAGACATTGTTTCGAACTAAACATCGACTATAACAAGAGTTCACAAATACATAAAGATTACTATTTCTTTGTGAAATTCAGAAATTGACATGAAAGTGTAGCAGAAGCAAAAATTTAACAAATTTGATAGATTTCAGCAACAATTTACAGAAGTGACAGAAACCCAATTGAGAATTTGGCAAGAAATAGAAACCCAAAAAGCGAATTGACCAAAGAACGAAGGTAGAGAGAGAGATACGCACCGGACAGGAAGGAGGCCGATGTTGGATTAGCTCTCGAGTTTGTTTGTGTGTGTGTGTGTTTTTTTTTACCTTTTTTTTACTTGTGACCCCAATTGTTATTTCGTGATTGATTGAATGATTGATGTGTTTTTTCTGTTTTATTTGGAAGCTATTGAGCCTATTTCTGTTCTAGTAAGGACAGACCAAAAAACCAAACAAGGATTAAGAAGTAGGCGGTTTGTGTGCTTTTCGAACCTTCTTATGTGAAAAAAACACGTGCGATTTTGTGAGTTTTGAGGATTGAGATGTGAGGCTTGTTTAGGACCCGTTTGTTTGCGCCCTTTTTTTTTAACTGTCTTATGTTTTTCTATCTTTTCCCTCCTGTAGTAAACAGAAAAACTCCCACTATCAGAAATAAAATATATGTACTTTATAAAAGAGTCGGCCCAAAATGGGTTGATATTATTTTTCAGTCTCGCTCTTTTTTTCAGACACTATTATGGATTAAATTACTTGGTAATCATCTTTAGCTCATGCCTTTCTGGTACTATCTTTAAAGTTTGCGAACGACAGTAAATTATTGATTGATTGTTACAACGTCTGTGAAGGAGGGTAAACTATTGTTTGATTGTTATAGCATTGTATTGCGCAAAGCAATCAAACAACTGTTAGTTGTTGTGGTTTTTGTGTGCACGAAGGACTGATGCTAGCATACTATGGACTAACTTTTGAGGGCTTTGTAAATCTGTGGGTTGATGTTGATGAAGACACACTGGAGTAACACTTACAATCTATTTTCTCAGAAACAAATGCCAGCAGAATCTTAAAACTTGGTTGTATATTAAAATGGCCAAGTTTTCCAAAACAGGTTGACAAGTGTATAACCAAAGGCATCTTCGGCTTTGTTCTTTTGGCGAGTTTCTAATTACTGATACAACTGGACCTGCATGACACCCACCTCAAGATCCTCAAACAATTTAAACTGAGGTTTAAGTACATATTAGGATTCGAACGCAAAACCCTATTAAGGGAGATTCCTCCACTTAACCAGGTTGAACTTGTAAGGTTTTTGCCAGCAGATTTGCTTTCAGAATTGTAAGATTAAAACTAATTAGTGTGGAAAAACAGGAGACAGAAGGCAGAACATATGAGAGAATTATTAGTAGATGTCCAAATAAGAAACCCAGAAAAATATTAGTTACAAGAAAATCACCAACAATGATATCTCAGACATTGAGAAAATTTCTTCAAAACTAGTTAACCAAATCGAAATTGTATAGCTGAGCAGAACCAACCTACCCACCTTCTCTTTCCTTCTCCAGATGCCAACCGGACTGTCTGGTGCTACCATGAGGTCCATGTAGGAAGCACCACAAACTCCGGACTTCACAATCAATGTGGCTTTCTTCAAATCTGAATTGATCCCCAATCACTATTCTTGATTTAAATGGCCACTGACTACAGTTGAGTTCCTATACAGAAGTGGAATACCAAATACTACCGCACATTGTTGTCAACAACTAACTTGAATAAATACAGCATTCAAACAACAGGCTCTTTCCCCAGCTTGTTATCAAGAAGGATCTTCAATAAATAAACACGTAGACAGCAAATATTTCTGAGATCAGGTGAATTGTCAAATATTGCAGATATTCATTCCCAAGAAGGGAAAAGTCCCATTGAGCTTATACATATAATATTTTTCTGTCTTTCTTTTTTGATAAGTAAGACCAATAGCGATATATCATCAATATAAGCATCACGGAACAACAAAGGCATTGAATAGACCACACTTCAAGCCAAGCACAGGAACTTAACATTGAATAGGCTGAACATTCATTTATTTTCAGGTTTTTTGTACACTTCTTTTATGTGCGCTTATAGAAATGCACTAGACTCTCAGATTTTTTCTTATGCAAAAGTCTGAAAGATTTCTCTCGTGCTTATGTAATTTTTCTAGTCTTATGGTCCAGATCAGATGGTAATAACCTGGTAATTCGCTAGTGATTTGTTAGTTTCTAACTAAAGAAGTTTAAAGCAGAAGGGCTTGATGAATTTTTTTTTACTACAACTAGTCAACTCTAAATGTACCATTGATGAAAACATTATCTTTCTAATAGCTGCTTCACATCTAATAGCAAGCAGGGTTTTGAAGCAACACACACACACACACACACATGTTTTATATCATATAAGGCAAAGAGTACTTAGCTCAAAGTGATGTTGCAGCTTACTTTGAGCAACTAATACGCTTGAAAGTAGTCAAAATCTCACCTGTTAAAGATTACAGCTGGCTTGCAACTGCATTCAGATATGCATTTCCTCACTAAGAGAAAATTGAAAGAACCCCTCAATCAAAAAGACGCCTTTTGAAGAACCGCAGTCAGAACTTAGTTCCCACTGACATGCCTAGACATTTGATTATGTCAAGGACTGCACATACAATTATGTCAGCTCAGGCCAAAGAAAAACATTAATTGTATAAAGTGAAGAAAAAGTGTCTAACAGACTCAGGAAAGTAAGTTGAGTTTCAGACACTTCATCAATTGAGAAGAATGAAATACTCAAAATGAAATTAAGGTAAGTAAGAAAAGTAAACTGCATACAAATTTCTAAACTTACTAAAGATTTGTAACTGTGTCTAACTGACAACTGAAGTCAATGCAATAATTGAGAACACTGAAAAATGAGTTCTCCCATAACTTTCTATTTCTGATAAGTTCTCCAGTAACGTTCTGACATCACTTCTGTACGGAAAAAAAAATGAAAAAATGAAAAAAGGAACAAAAATAAAATTAATTGAAGAATAGTGGGGAAAACAGTGAGGTCATACTTGTATAAAAAAGTCAACATTACAATCGTCTTAACATTCCCCCTCCATAACAATTATCAAACCTATATCTAAATACGACATGATGAACTTTATCCTAAAATTCCCACAGAATGCACAACTTATTCCCTATGGCAATGCTTTGCAACAGGCTGTGACTAAAAATCTATGTAAGGTCAACTAATTGATTCAAACTACTGAACTATCGATAATTAAGGTTGTGAGTTCATGTTTCATGATCGCATCAACTGCTGAATGTGTGTAACTGTGTATAAGGTTTATTTCACTCTTCAGAAGCACGCAAGGCAATCTTCTCGAGCTGTATGGCCCAATCTCCACCGAGTATTTGGGGATTTAACTCCACTGCAGCACAAAAATCTTGCATGGTTGCATAAGTAGATTTTGTTTCTCTTTGCATATGTCTCCCACGTATCACCCCATTCAAACCACCTATGTACAGATCATTTAGTTGTTTTGAGTGCTCATTTCCACGCCTTGTCCCAGCTAACTGAATACAGGGTTCAATTAATCTCTTCAGATAAGCATCTAATGCATTATTCAAGAGGTTAGCACAGTCTACAGAAACACTAATACCCTCCATCTCCAACTTCCGCTCCAACCGGCTTCTTAGTGATCTTGTATCAGGTAGCTCACCACAGTTTTGACAGGTCTTGGGGTGGTAAGTACTAGATACTGATACATTAGGAAGAGCTTTGCGTGCTCCACCCAAATTCATGGATATACCAAGCGGAGCTGTTACTGGGCTTCTACTTTGAATAGCTGGGCTTCCTGCAAACTGTTCAACCTCTTCTCCATCCTCTACAGAGGCAACCTCAATGGGAGGCCTGCTGCCAAGAGAAAGCAATTCACTAGCACTTTGCTGCTCTTGTGCTTTGGAAATCAATTCCTCGTATGCAATATTTTTGGAATCTCCATTTGGCCCCAAAGGGCTTGGGCGGTCCGGAAACTTACAGTCTCGATTAACTTGAGACCAGCCCTTACCAGGGGATTGAGGAAATGCATCCCCATAAATTGATTCAAGACGATTCCTCTGACAGCCGTTTGGAACTTTAACATTAGGGGTACTCCCTACTTTCCTAATACCTGTCAAGGGTGGAACTTTTGCAAGGCCAGCATTCTTGATAATTGATCTAATAAGCCGGTTATGAAGATGAAGATTTGCCCTCCCAATGGTCCGAATACAGAACTTGTCGAATTCACACTTAGTAATCTTCAAACTAAACAATCTTCTGATCAGATCAAAGTATTTCTCAGCTCTCTGATGCCCAATCTTTTGGATAATCATAAATTTCAGCTCTGAAGTGTCGATACGAGAATAGCTTTGATTAGGCAACATCTTTTTTCCACCCCACTCCTTATAAATTTATAATTCACCAAAACCAGCTCCGCATGGAAACTTTGAATTCTCCAGAAAACCCCAGATGACAAAATACAATATCTTCAATCCAAAACCTAATACCCTAATTTCCAGACAATGTTTTCATCTGTATATACACGAAAATGGCATCAGAAAAACAAATTTTCCGAATTTGCTAATCAAAATGAACAAGACCCATTTATAATTTCAGCTCAAATCACTACCGACTTTAAAATAAAAAAAATTACATTATTGCGAACTAATCATTGACTGTTTCAAGAGCATACAGATTTTATCTTTATGACATTCAAAATTAAAGTAAAAGAGTAGCAGAAACAAAAATGGAACAAATTTGATAGATTTCAGCAACAATCTACAGAAGTGGCAGAAACCCATTTGAGATTTTGGTAAGAAACAAAAACCCAAAAAGCGAATTGACCAAAGAACGAAAGTAGAGAGAGAGAGACGCACCTGACTGGAGCGAGGACGATGTTGGATTTTCCTTTCTTTTTTTTTTTTAATTTATGCCCCAATATTCATTTGGTGCTTCTGTTTTATTTTGAAGCCACTTCTGTTATTTAAGGACAGACCAAACAAGGATTAACATGTATGACTTTGTTATGCTATTCGAAGGTAAAAAAGCACACGTGCGCTTTTCTGAGTTGAGAGTTGAGATGTGAGACTTGTTTAGGGCCCGTTTGTTTGCGCTCTTTGTAACCGTCAAGTGAGACCGCCAAAATGGATTCATTGTTTATATTTCTTTTGCTAAGAACCGCCAAAACGATGTAGAATATTGGAGGTAAAAATCTCATTCTTGTGTATTGCCCCTATTGGGAGGTTTCTGTGCCCACACAGGCAAGTATAGGCCGTCTGATTCGCCACTCATCTACTATTTCGAAGGCAACCGATTTTGTGGCTTGCCATCCCACTCATCGACAAGCGTGAGATAATGAGTTAGAATTATTATCGGTCTAGCAATGAGTTCCATTAGGGAGGAAATCAACATCAAAATGGTCTAACCGAACAATAAAAGCTTAATGGATGACAAATCAGTTGAATATAATCAGTGTGAACCTGCATGAACAACTCAACCATGCCATTACTTTCTGTTTGATAGCACATATTAATAGCCAGAACCCTGCAGCATATGCATACAGGCTTGCATTCTCTGCCCTGCTTTCACCATCTGGTATGCCAAAGAATTGTCCATCCAGGTAAATTACCCATTTTGTCATGATTCATAGAGAGCTATAAATTTCATGTTCCTTCCAGATTTGATGATCACATATAATACCTCTAAAATTTGCATGTTCAATTATGAAGCTTCGAAACACATGGAACTGTGATACAGTGGACTTCTTCATTTTTCCAACTTGCAAAAGAATTTTATAGATTTTTCTAATGCAATCAAAAGCATGTATGCTTTCCAAATCAGTTTCCACCCAAGAGTGAAAACTGACACAGCAGGCACTGTTTCTCCTTCTTGATGGATTTGCAGCAGAATGTAGCTGTACAATCATTATGAAATCTTAGAAGCACAAAGATGAACAAAAAGTAAAACCATTACAACTCTCCACAGGCACCATATAGTCAAATTGTTTATTTCTTTCAACTGATATATGAGCACGACTGCATAGCAGAAACTTGCTTATAATATGAATGTATCTCTAGAGATCACTAGGTTTTGCAAAAAATTTATGAAGTTTAGACAGTGCTAGTCAGTGTTAAATTTTGTTGGTTTAGCAAAGAAGATATGAAGATTTCTATACATTACAACTTTCCACATTCACTGTTTTCCAACATGCACAAATTAACTTAATTGGAACATGGATGAAAATATCCACGATATATCCGTCGAGATATCCGTAATTTCATCTACCGATATTTAAATAGGCTGTAACCGATATTTCTCCGATATCGGTATATATCGACAAAATATCGGTATATGTCGACAAAATATCAGTAATATCGGTATATATTGGCAGAAGTGTATAAAAAATTTCAAAATTTGGGAAAGAAAAGAGGAATAAGATGAAATCAAATTAAATCCAGCCCTAATTAGATCAAAACTCATCCACTAATCCTAATTAATCAACAATAAACCAACAAAAGAACAAAATTTAACTCAACTTTTTTTACACCGATATTGATATATCTATGGATATATCCGTAAATTTGATATTTAAGAAATTTCTGATATTTTTATCCTTGCATAGGAACACCAAGCATACAGTGGCTTAGCAAAAAGCTACTAATATGTAGTGTTGCATCCTTGCATGTATTAGAATTACAGCGTACAAGGCTTGTACTACATGCTAAAGAATTATACATTCCTTCATAGATTGGTGAACATGTGAATGTTAAAGCTATCCATCATTATAGTACAGAAGTATGAAAAGGACCAGCTACTCTAATTTCAAGACTTCTTCATCTTCTGACCTTATTTTGGAGGATTCTTGTTCTGTCTTAACAGATGACAAGTCCAAGAGAAGGCCAACTGAAGCCTCATCTGCATCTTCTCGATGCAATTGTGAAGCAACTGAATGGCCATCCAGAGATTTAACAGGAAGGTCAGTGGGTTCTTCTGCATCAAATTGTACCCACCTCCTATCCTTTGCATGAACTAAAATAGGGTACAACAAAACCCCCAAAATAATTACCGCACCACTTACAAGGAAAGTCTTTAAAGAAGCCAAGCACATAACAAGAACAAGCAACAATGCAGGAGGCACGCAAAGCATGGTTGCCCCAAATGTTTGGAAGGGAACTTTGTAAGGTCTATGAAGGTCTGGCTTCTGTACTCTCAATCTTATAAAAGCTGCAAACTCAAGAAGCATTCCTATAGAATATAGGAAATTTAGAAATTCCAAGATTTCCTGAAAACTCATCCACGACAAGAAGATGACTCCGGTAGCAGAGCACAAAATGCTAATGGTAGGTGTTCCATACTTTGACCTGCAAGATGCATTGAAAGAGAACAATCAGGTAAGTGCTCATTAACAGTGCATTTAAATTCACTGAGCATGCAACTAGATTTGAAAGCAAAGATCCATCCCTTATAGAGTCTTTGAATGGAAATAATCTGTTGAACTTTAATTTTATAAATGAATTATGGCATCAAGGTTTTTTTTGCTTGAGGTTGCTATTGAGATGTTCCATTCCCAATCACAAAGGAAAACAGCAGAGGTTCTAAAAAAAATCAATCAGTAAGGAAATTAAAGCATACAAAATTGCGAACCTTGAAGCAAATATAGCTGGAAGCATTCCCATCTCACTCATCCCAAGAAGTTGAAAGGCATCACTGCTCATTTCTGCTTCGAACAAACCCAAGTTAGACATTGCAGAAGCTGCTTGAATCCACCACTTAAGCCAAACACCACCTATTAACATCCCAACTTCTGCAAAATACCCATCGGTCCACTCACTAGATGAAGAGTTTAAAGCTCCTGTTCCAGCCAGAAGTGGAATCAAATATGAAGAAACTACCACAACTACAGCCACAAGAAGCGCCTTTGGAAATGTCTTACTAGGATTTTCAACCTCCCCTGCAAGGGTACTTGCCTTATCCCAATAATTCAGATTCCAAAACATACTATTGAAGTATCCCCTCCAATCCACCTTCTTAAAGTCTACAACTAGCCAATGTTTAACCCTTATTCTGGGAATCGAAATAATAGCCATTACAAGAAACGGGCAAAGTGAGAAAATGGCAAGGGAAACGGCAGAGAACCCGACAATATGCAGTCCGCGATAATTCAAGTAAGTCAATGAGAATGTTATTCCCAAAAGAGCTGGAATTCGAGCAACCAACCGGTTAAAGATGGGAAATGAATGCTTCAAGTAATCCAGGAATAGGACGGGGTAAAGAGCATTGTCCATAACCCCACTAAACCATTTCCAAAAACCCTCTTGGAAACCCCAGAAAGGCCCAAAAGCCGATGATATCCAAAGCACATATCCACCATTTTCAGGGAAGCTTGTGGCAAGCTCAGCTGTCACTAAAGCTTCTGGGATGCTCCAAATTAAGGGAAACACTAAGAAACCAAGCAAAGACAAAAGAGGGCCTCCTCCAGCCTTGACTGAGTCCTCTACTCCAAAAGGACCCCCAGAGACCTCATAGAAAATTAGAGCTATAAGAGGCAAAAGTGTCAACTTTGGGTTTGATTTGGCAGCTGGGTTCTTGACATCACTGACCATTCCCTCTTCCCCCATCCACAAACAGCAGATGGGGATATTTAAACTCGACTACCAAGCAGTCTAATGGATCCAGTGAACTGGGTTATGCCTAAAATTTAGATCTGGTTATTGTTTATGATGCTAAGTCAACTGAAGCCTGTGAGCTCTTTCAAACCCACAACCAAAATAATCAAATATGTTCTGCAGGTGATATTGTGCAGAAAAAGTACCTGTTTTGAGGATTTTACCAAACTGGTTCTCGCAAAATTCTCACAAGAGAGGTGGTGTTGGATCTATGAATCCTCTTCTATCCTGCTCCTTGGAAACCATGGCTTGATTGATTGACTCAGTCATTCTTATTGTTTGTGCTCACTTCCATGATTTGTAAGCAAGTTTTGATCTTTGACTTTGGATGTGTTAAATACGCGCTGTAGCAGAACGTGGGACAAGTCTGAATGTTAGGAGAGGATCCATGTCCCAATTGTTCATTTATCCTGTGAAAGTTATTGTCTTGGATTGCGTACAGAATACTATCCATTTGCATCATGAATTCATTCCAAAAATTTCAGTGGTCCCAACCTAAGTAGTAGTGGTCGTTAATTATGCTATGTTAGTTGGAATTCAAGACTGATGGTAATAATGAGTCACCCAAATTTTTCTAAAATTTTAGTTAAATAATTTGAGAAAAATTATCATTTAAATAGTATAAAAAGTCAAATGATACTATGCTTCGTTTATTTGAAACAATGGCCAAACCTTCAACCAAACCGAAATGTTCAAAATGGACAAACCTGGAACCGAAATTGAACTAGTAGGGTTCCAAACTGATAAATTCTTAAGTGTTAAAAAGTTAACTAGGTTTAACATGAGTTTCTAATAATCTAATATGAACAGTAAAACACTATCCTATATTCCTATTAGTTGGAATTCAATTTTCAAATTATTTTGATATTGATACCTTTCAGGATTTCACAACTTCAAGCAAGAAAATACACAATTTTTTTTTCTAAATAAGCGAAATATTAATTCATGAAAGAATTACATAAATTCTAAAGTAAAACGTTTTAAAACACACATGTATTAGCCATCTATTTTATACAGTTATTAATTAATTTGTAGGATCTAAATAAATTCAAATGAGAGAATTCATGCACAAAATAGTCTATTCCTTCAAAGCAATACAACTCGAGTCAATTTTTAAGCTCTGTTTGACATTATTTTTAAAACAGTCAAACACTTTTATTAATCTAAAAACGTTTTTATTAATTTAAAAGTGTTTTTGGTAGCGTTTGATAAAATTGACTGAAAAGTAGACCAAATTAAAATTCTTTTTAAAATATGCATTTTTTTAACATTACAAATTCTAAGAAATGATGGTTTAACATTTATTGTATATTTGTTAGGAATATAAATTTTAGTTTTGAAAAGTGATCACGTTCATGAATGGTGTCAATAAAAATTAAGGGGGAGGGGCAATGACACAAAACAAAATTCATTTTTCTGAACTAATACAATGGTCAAGTTCGGATACTACAACTAAATTTTTCTAAAAGAAATGAACATATTATTTTCTTTTTTTCAAACTATAAAAATGGAAAAAATGAAAAGAAGAGAGGCGTTTGCATGATTGCATCAGCTCTAAAAACAACAAACAGGCCGTTATTACCAAATCCTACAAATAAACCTTTTTCCCGCCACATATCCCATTCTCGCTGTCTCTGAAAATGTCGGAGCATCCATTGCAGGCACTGTTTCAAACTTTCGAGAAAGTCTCAAATTCAGTTCAGACCCATCTCTCTAATCTCATAGGCCAACCTCACCACCCTTCACCCACAACCAAAACCCCCTCAATCTCTGTATCTTCCTCTTCCAAAGTACGCCCATCAGACAATGACTCCACCCATCTCCGACCCAAAGATATCCTCAGCAAGGTACTCTTGGCCATTGATAATCTCTTACACTCACTCATTTTCAGTGCTTTGAATCTGAATTGCAGCCTTTTTTGGGTCTCCTTGTTTTGTCTTCTGTGTTAAAGAGCTGTGTAGCTCGGCAACTGTTTGATATAACTCCTGAATGAGAGTCTAACGTGTATTTATATGTATTGGTGCATGTGGGCATTTCTCTAACTCGCATAGAGCGAATTCCATTGAAATATGGTTTTACTCTAGTGTTGGTATTGGGTTTGCAGCTGCATAGGATTGGCTTCTTGGGTGACATGGGTTTATTGTGATTATCGTCACTAGTTTTTCCTTTTTGGGTAAAGGGAAAGATGGTGTGGTCTTTCGGAGGTTGTAAGTAGGCCGGTTCCTGCAGGGACCAGTAGCCATAGTTAGCTTCCTTGACTCTTTCGAGGCATTTTATTTCTAGTGTTTATTAGTTCGTCAGTATTGCTGCTGGTGAACGTGTTACAATGGTAGCCAGTTTTTAGAGGGTTACAGTTTGCACCCTTTTGTTGGACAAGGTTATTGTGCGTCCATTGCATAGTTCGACTGATGTGAGTTATTTCCTTCTTAGTTTAATATGGAAAATGAAGGTATAAATATATTTGGCCAAGTATACTTGGGTTTTTTATTACTCATAAACTAAACAACTGAAAATGTAAGTTCTTTTGGCTCTTAGTCTCCCCAAAATGTATGAAAAGAGTGGCTTTGAAAGCTTACCTTATGGCTTATGTACAGAGGTTAATTCAGTGAGACCATACTGCACCTACTATAGTACTACTAGTATACAGGTTTCATAATCTCAAGTTGTGATTCCATTACAATGTTTTGGGGATTTGTATCAACTTTGGCTTTATTCTGTTGAAACTTATTTAGAATTGCAACAAGAAATTGCATCAATGCAAAATATTAATCAATTCCTTATATTCAGGGAAAATCTGCTAGTCCTCTGACTAAAGAAGAGCTTGGAAGAGCCACTTGGACATTTCTTCACACTCTTGCTGCTCAGGTAAAGGAAATAGTAGTTTATTATTTTTCCTATGCCATAAGGCTGTTAGTGTTACTTTTGTGTCTTGACAATCATCTAGATTAAGTACCCAGCATAATTGTCACATAGAGCATGTTGTCCTATAGCCAGTCTACATCACAAAACACCTTGAAGTGTTCTTTCCCTTTACACTCTATTCCCCCTTGGAATTCTAGAAAGGGCCTCTTTCACTCATCCTGGCATAATTTGGGTCAAGTTTGACAACTTCGCCTTTTGTTCTCAATACCAAATCCAGAACAAGAATGAATATTAAAAGTGGTAGACCACCTAGCCGTAACCTGAGTAGTCCCTTGTTTCATTTCCTTGCTTTAAAGAAAATATCCTCTACTTTGTTTAATTACCATGCAATATAAATGCTTCAGACTACCAGCTAAAAGTTACTGTTACAAGAGACTTGTTTTAGTACGCATATCTGCTTAGTTTCGAATGTAGCTTCACATAAATTACATACTTTCTGCACTTAATCACAACAAAATAATATACTATACTTCATAATGGCAAAAAAAAATATACTATACTTCATGTGGTAATCAGCCATTTAATGCAGATTGAATCATTTACAACTTTTTAAATTTTTCAGTATCCAGAGAATCCAACAAGGCAGCAGAAGAAGGATGTAAAAGAATTGGTATGCTACTCTCTCTCTCTCTCTCTCTCTCTCTCTCTCTGTTTATCTCTTCTTTTAATTAGTCTATGTACCACAATTACAATGATGGCACGGCATGAGTAACATCTGAATTTGGTGCTCCAAGTTGCTCCTGCAGGTTGGGTTTGAATTATGTGATTATATAATATTTGATTAATGGATCATAAATCTACTTCATTTGTTTGTTTTTTGTTCATTTCTGAAAATAAAATAAAATTGTACACATCTAAGAAGAGTTTCACAATCTTACTTTTGTGAAAATATGAACGCAAATTTTTCTCAATGGGTGACACTTTTAGCACTCCTCATTTAGCCTTTGGCACTCCAAACTGAGAATGTTTTAATTTTTATGCTCTTGTGATGTAGAGTGCAAGAAACTAAAGAGGACTCAGAATAGTGCTGACCTTTTTAAATCCTTATTTCTTTTGAATGGAGTCTCATCAGAATTTTAAGTAGGATTATGTAGGAAAATATGTTTTTCTTAACAATTTTTTTTGCAATTCTTTTGTTTCCAAAGATTTTATTTGTAATACACAGGCATGTTTTCTTTTTTCTATGTTTGAATTTATCTCACAAGAAGCCATTGTGATAACATGTTGTTTAGTCATGAAACTGATATACACAATGTGGAACAACTGGATTATGTAGTGAGAGCAACTCATTAAAACAGGATTGGATTTACTATGCAGATGGCTATATTATCACGAATGTACCCTTGCAAGGAATGTGCAGATCACTTTAAAGAAATTCTGAGGTGCACAATTTCATCCTAATTTTAAGTTTTCTTATCATTTTTGGTGTTCTATGGTTCCCATAATTCTCAACTACATCATAGGGTTCTTTGCTATCAAATGATTAAATGTGAGATTCAAACGGTGTACTCTACTATCTCCCAAAGGCTCATTTTATATATTTTTGAACAAATAGCTGTATCTTTGCTACATGTTTGGCAGAGCAAATCCTGTACAGGTTGGATCTCATGCTGAATTCTCCCAATGGCTATGTCATGTGCATAATACTGTTAACAGAAGGTAAGTTCTGCAGAAATCTTCACACAATGCTTGTAGTTTTTTGAGACTGGATACTGAGTTTATTTACACTGCCAAGATTGGATCTAGTCACTGTAAGTTGCCTGGTCTCAAGTTGTTTGAAAGTTCAATACATAGTCTGGCTGACACCAGTCACCAGCTCAACTGCCCTGGTTCTGTAATTTAAGATGCTATTTGGCCTGTGGCCTGGGGCTTTGACAAACCTGAATAATTTACATTTTGGCAAACTGTGTTCTTCTGAGTGCTAATATGTGGGTTATTGATACAGCCTTAACAAACTAGTTTTCCCCTGTGAGCGAGTTGATGCAAGGTGGGGCAAGTTAGAGTGTGAGCAGCGTGCTTGTGATGTACTTGGAGATACCACAAGTTTTGGATATAAAACACCTTAGGTGCTTTATGGACTAGAATTGAATGGTTAGAGTTGATGGTATTATTGCACACATGATTGATTGTAATCGACTTTCGTACAAGAAGTTATATGAGTTCTATATAATATTCATAGTGAAATAGAATCCTTACATTTTGTGAGACTTTGCACTTGGTGCATGTGCACCAGTAGATAAAGGTTGTATAAACCATAAAAGGTTACGTGACAGACCTACGATAAACTGTACCCTGCAGTTGAAAGGACTAGATTGATCCATTCCATGGTTGTCCAGATGAGCCATTTTATTTTACTATCTTGATTTTTGTCATTTGATGATGATTGATGACATAACCATTGAGTTTTATTGTGCTCCACTACAGAGTTTTGTTGATCATGAATGCCAATTAATCCAGTTTGTGTAACAAGGTTCGTTGGAAAAAGTTTCTGTTTTTCATTTTTCGATCTTTAAATAAAGTTAAAGCAATAGGGAACAGAGAATAGAGAAAGGAAGGAAAATACATGCTTGTAAAAAACAATAAGAATTGATAATGGGAGATCTTCCCAAGATAAACCATTGTAAATTTTGCTAAGGAGTATGATTTTTTTTCCTTTTATTTTCTCGTGATGAAACAATTCATGTCTGACATAGAAAATATGGTCAATAACATAAGGAATTGGCATGATCTACTCTTATAGACCTTCTGGGACTATTCAACATCAAAGAAGTCTGGAAATGGAACTGTACTATTTGCCATATCCTCCATTCAAACTACAATGCATCACGTAAACCTTGTAAAACTAGTCCTTACTCTATCCCAAGCTGACTGTCGCCGAGCTACTAACTGGTTGGCATCCTGTATTGTTCCCTCCATGGCAGACGCTTGTGCTAACTCTGACACCAGTCCATCTCTTACAGTGGTAACTTGTGTCTCAATGGTATTCATTTGACACCTCATCAATCTTCGCCCTGTAGCTCTCAGCCATGGCTAAAGAAGCTTCCAACCTTTTGATTCCAGCCTCCAACTCTTTGATCTTGGCCTTACTGTTGGCATATTTCTTATTTGCAGCAAGAACTTGTCCCTTCACCTCGCCAAATTGCGAAGTATGGTGCTGGAGCTCAAGCTTTTTTTGAGTAAATGAGGCTGTAGGTCTGAGGCCACCATCAACTCATGTTGAGCTTGGAGGAAAGCAGAGGTTTCCTCTGGAAGATTATATCTGAATGATGAAAGGTTGAGCTTCAACTCTGGTGGGCATGAATCCACGGATAGGAGTGTGGCTGAAAAGTAAGAAACTCCTTTTGCACTTGGGGATCAGCTAAAGCTTCTAACCCACCATCAATGATCTTCTGGAGTCCCTTCTTGGCCAATGCAAGCTCAACCTGGCCACCGACGACTGAGCATCCAGTGGATCCTAAAAATGCTAAAAAATGAGTGATTGGAATGTGGATGATCCGTGATTGATGAAACAAAAAAGCAAAGAAGCTTACCTTGGAGGCATCTGAGGACAAAGTTTTTGTTGATTGAGGTGGCTCTGGGGTAATAGGCTGAACGGCCACTTGAGGAACTTCAACTTCTGAAGTAGTGAAGTGTCATCGGATAACTCGTCGCAAGAAGAAGCAGCCTCATCATGAGTCATGCAAAATAACAAGGTCAAGCTTGAAATTAAACTATGAGATGAAACTAAGAAATAAAAGCATTCCTCACTGTCAGTGCTGAAATGTTCCATAGTGCTTCAAGAAAAGGCTGCAATGGGATCGCAAAAGCATCTAAATGAATTCCAGGAGTAACACCAAACAGACATATCACTGTTTCAAAAGGGAAACAAAAACCAGAAGATATATTTGTAATAAACCACTCTGGATAACTGAAGAAAATGGAGGATTTGAGGCTGCAATTTGTAGAAAGCATTGGCGAAACTGTACCTGCAGCTCACAGCAAGACAATGATTTGTCTGCTGGTAATGCTAAAGCATGTGCTTGTTCACATAACGACTGCAGAGGACCACAGCACAAACAAAACCAATTCTCATTGGGGCTGAAAAGTGTTCCACATATTAGAAATGCAAGGTATGATTCAAGACTAAAATGGTAAAGAATCACAAGAAGCAAGCTGTAAATCTTTTTACTTTAACAATCTGATGATTTTATTCAATGAGAAAAACTTTGAAGGTACCAAACAATCACTTATTCCCAAAAAAAGCAAAACCACAATAATAATTCAGAGGCTGATAACACTTTGAGAAAAAAGGAACCTCTTGCATGGAGTATGACGGTTGGGGATGTCAGTGAGATCAGGGGACACGAAAGCCAGGTGATCACAGCATCTCTTGACCTTCAACAAACAAACCCTTGGGTATAAGCTTTGAAAAGAATCATGTTTGTAGCTTCAAACATTAACTTTAGTCTACAACAACTAAGCGTAGATAGTATACCTTGAGGGGAATGAGTGTGCCTGTCTCTGACTGTGAACAACGTTACAAGGTTTGCATTTCAAAGCTTTTGCGTCTCATGTTCGTTTTTGAATAAATATTGGGATAAAAGTTGGTTCTACCACATGCTGTAGAATGAGGATCTCTACTCCTCGAAGACTTTCATAGATCGGCATGCTTGCAAGGGGGGCAAGTATATAAGATCAAGGGGAATAAACTTAAATTATGGGATCAATTGACCCCTTTTGCCCTAGTGTGGATCCACCAGTGATGTAACTTTATTATTCATATGCTTGAGAAAACAAATAGATATTAGAAGAAAAAAATAGACAATGATAGAGGATGCGGCTTTACGGGTAAAGAGGGAAATGGCAGCAAGATTGTTTGTTTGCTCGGAACTCTGATAGAAAAAAAAGTACCACCAGTCCATTTCTTTTCTGTATCTTTATTTTCCAAGATAACAAACAATCACTCACTGACTCCCAAATAAAGCCAGAAAAATCATTAGATGGTCATGGTTTAGTGGAACTTTACTCATGGCTTGACAAAGAAGAACAATAAAATTCAGAGGCTGATACAAGTTAATTGGAAGAAGAAAAAAAAGGGAAGATGAACCTCTTGTAGGGAGTATGAGAGCTGGGAATGCCAGTGATATCAGAGGAAAGGAAAGCCAGGTGATCGCACCATGTCTGAAATTTCAACAAACAAGTGCTTTAGTCATAAGCTTTGGAAGACAAACTACGTTTTTTAGCATCAAACATTAAATTCTACA
The DNA here is from genome assembly GCF_963921425.1 of Dryas octopetala. Classification (NCBI taxonomy): domain Eukaryota; kingdom Viridiplantae; phylum Streptophyta; class Magnoliopsida; order Rosales; family Rosaceae; genus Dryas; species Dryas octopetala. The sequence continues at coordinate 6,735,868 of NC_141373.1, read as the reverse complement.
ACAACTAAGTGCAGCCAGACACATTACCTTAAGAGAGGAAGAGTCAGCTCTGATTGCCATTGAGGTTGAGGAGTTGTGGTTGACTATGAAACAAGTTACAAGGATTGCGACTTGGATATATACCTCAAGGCATTGACCAAAAAAGAAGAAGTACCTGGAGGCTGAGCTGTCCGTTTGACTTCGATGTTCTCTCATTTGTCTTTCTTTTTTAAAAGAAAATTACTTCGGTCCTAATGAATCTTTAGGGGTGTCAAACAGATTCAGGTTTGGCTCGTTCATGTTTTATGTCTGTCATGACACATGAGCCCATCTCGTGCCCGTGTGTTCGTCTCATGCATTAAACGGTCGAGGCATGCAGTTTTTTTTCGGTTTTTAAGGATTTGAAACATATCTAAAATTATTTATCCTTTTTTTATGATGCTGTGACTGTTTTGTTTGAAGAATTGAATTTTCTTGTGGAATAAGCTTTTTTTAGTAGGAAAAGGACAATATTAAATGGTCATGCTTATTTTGGGACCATTTCGTGCTGGTATTATTGTACACATTATTTGGTTGTGATCAACTTTCATATAAGAAATTGTACGAGTTAAAGATAAAATTAATAGCTCTTGGCAAAAAAAAAAAAAGATAAAATTAATAGCAAAGTATAAACCCTTTCATTTGCAGTTGTACTTCATGTTAAGTGAACAATATACAAACACTGTATAACTCCTATTAGTTGAAGGGATTATATCAATACAAACCACGGTGGTTGTCCAAACGAGCCATTTTCTTTACTATTTTGTCACTTGGATGATGACATTTGTATAAACTTTGTGTTTCTTTGTGCCCCCACAAGAGAGTTCAAATCAAGAAAGGCGTTTAATCCAGTTGGAGTTTTTGAAACTAAGAAAAGCGAAGTTGGATCAAATATGCTACCTTGTAATGTAACAATGATATGAACATCTCTTTAAAACACCTCATCTGATAAGAAAAACTCCAAGAAGAGTACTGTGATTCATTTGACATCCGGATGTAACTCTCAATTTGCTCATTTCCCATGTTGGCTATGGAACCGTACGGAATGGTGGGGCCTCACCAAATTTCAGTATGTAGGCAGTTTCATAGACAGGACGCAATTGGGGGATCACTTGAGCATCCAAATATACATCACAGGAGAAACACCAAACTGATAGATCACTGTTTGAAATGTCAAGTCAGAAGATGAATTTGTAATAAATCACTCTAGAAAAGTAGGGCAAAAAGAAGATTTGAGGATGAGGATGCAAAAATTTGTAGAAAGCATACGTAATTGTACCTGTAGCTGAGAGCAAGACAATGATTAGTCTGCTGATAATGCTGAAGCATGTGCTTGTTCACAAAACGGCTGCAGAGGACGTGCTTGCAGCACAAACATAACCAGTTCTCTTTTGGGTGCTGGCATCTAGTAAATGAAAATTGTTCTCCATATTAGAATGTAAGGTATGATTCAAGTCTCAGGCACTCAGATTGATCAGCGCAAAAAGGGTAGAGAATCAAAAGAAGCAAGCTTTAAATTTGAAGATTTTATTCAAATAGAGAAACAAAGAAATCTTCTAATAACTGATGGCAGTAGGAATATACAGCTATGATATACAGCTACCACATCATATGTAAAACCAAAGGTCACCTAGACACCAAATTGACAAGAAAAGAAAAGATACTCTGAAAATTGGCCGAGTTTGTTTTCATTTTCTGTTACAACTAAGCAATGACCTTAAAAGGCCTAAGTGTGCTACAAGCCTACAAGTTCATTAAAATAGTGATATGGACTTGGCTCCATCAAGATAAATTGAAGTTTACTTAACTTGCATATTTACAAATTAAACTAGAAGAACCTTATGCTGTAGAATGAGGCTCCCTCATAGCTTTTCATAGATCAGCATGCTTTTAACAGCACCTCAACTCTTTTCTTAAAGTATTTAAACAGCAGAGTCGTTTTCTATGGTACTTAAACAGCAGAACCTACTTTTGCATGAACAAGAATAGGGAAAATCTTATTAGCATTGGTAGCAGTCATGTAAGGAACCTCAACTTTTACTTCATTCAAATATTTGACAAATAACAAAGGAATTGGAAAGGAAACGCTTAATAGTTAATACAAAATCATAGAGGATGTGACTTTATGAGTACAGAGGGGAATAATTGTAAGAGACAAAGAAGAGGAGGCATGAAAAATTAGAACATGGGTTGTGACTTCTATGAAAAACTAGCCTTTATCAAACTCTTTTTCTAGTGGTACCCATTAAGGTAGACCAATAAGTGATCCATTGCTACTGAGTAGTGAGTACTGATCCAAGGCTGATTTTGAGAACTGGGTCAACACTTAAAATCAAGTATTTGGGAAAATAAAAACTACCATGCTCCCTTTCTTTTCTGTATCTTTTTTTCCCAGCAACCAAACAATCAATTACTCCCAAGGAAATCAAGCAAAATCTAACCTGTTGCAGGGAGTATCAGGGGTTGGAATGTGAGAGAGATCAGAGGATAGAGAAGGCAGGTGATCGCACCATGTCCGGGCCTCCACCCAACCCGATTCTGCTCCATACAACAACTCTTCTTCGTCTTCTACAATTGGGTTTTCCTGATACAATTAACCAAGTAATCAACAAACCCTAAGTCATAAGTTTTCAAAAGAATCATGCTTTCGGCTTCAACCAAGCGTAGATAGTGAGATCACCTGAGCAGAAGAGCAAGACCCAGCTTGGCTTGCCATGGAGGGACTGAAGAGTCTGACTGAACAAAGTTTCAACCAAGCTTTGAGCTTTCTAGTTTCTGTTTCCTAGCCGCGGTTTTCATTCACCAGACGCGTCGGTTCGGGTCGGGTCGAGTATGCCCGTATCAAATTGGGTTATGCCCGTGTCAAATTGGTTAAGCCCGGTATTAGACTAGGGTTTTGACTCTTCCACTATAAATAGCAACTTTAAAAGGAGATGGCTTTACTTATTAGACCCTGTGAGAATTCTCTCTGCGACTGCTAGGGTTTCTAATCACCTCTCTCTCGCGCAGCTCACCCTTGGCTTCCTTTTCCAACGAATCATGGGGCACTCCAACGTCTGGAACTCGCACCCCAAGAGCTATGGCCCTGGATCGCGCACCTGGTACTCATTTCTATCCATTTCTGATTACCGAGAAATTCAATTCCCAATTTCGTTTTCTTTGGTTTCAATTCTCGTATTAGCTTATTAAGATTGATCTGTATTACGTGTATGTTGTAGAGTGTAACTATCTGTTTGCTCTGGTTTTCTGTAACTTATGTTAGTTGCACGAAGAAGACGGTCCATGTTATTGAACGTTTTGTAGCAATAACCTTTTTTTGAAGTAGAAAAGATTATGACTTTTTCGAATATATGACTCTGATCAGTATTGGGTGTTCCCTAAAATTTATAGTCTATCTTAGTTGAGTAGGATTTTTCACATGAACATAGACTCTTACTTTTGGGCTTCTTAGGCAGTTTGTCATGCGTCCTTGTTGCTATTGATTTATCCAATTAGCTTAAATAAACATCTTCTCATTTTCATCGAATGCATTGACAACTACCTTTATTTACATGTGTTGTTGAATGCATGAAAATGCAATATTTTTGGATTGGTTTTTTGGGCAGGCGCAGCTAGAGTGATTTTTCCTGAGTTATTGTTTGAGCATTTCTTGTTTTGAATTGCTTACTAGGGTCATATTTTGAATCTGTTTTGTTTCTTTGCAATTTTTATTAATTTTGCTTGTTTTGGTGTTGGTTTGATAGTCGCGTGTGTGGAAACCCTCATGGGTTGATCCGGAAGTATGGGCTCATGTGCTGCAGGCAGTGCTTCCGTAGCAATGCCAAGGAAATTGGCTTCATTAAGGTAAGGCTTTGCCAACCTTCTGCCACTGATTATGTTGTAATTTCATTCACTGATCTATCATAATTTTCATTTTGTAACTGGGTTTTTTTTTTGGTTGCAGTACCGTTAAGAGCTTGAACTTCAATGCCCCTGGACTCAATGTTTTGGCCCAAGTTTGGTCAGAGTTGCGGTTTTGAGCTTTTATGAACTCTAAGATGTTTTAGTTGATCAACTTTTGAACTTGAATTGATTGTTGGATTAAGAATATTGTGGAATTAATGATTTAAAGTTAATTTATGTTCTCTTTGTTGTGGCTGTTTGTTTTGCTCTTGGCTTTTCCAGATTGTATGGCATATATATAACTGACTGTTTCCAATCTCAGCAATCAATTGGTCCCATAAGATTTTCATTTCCTGAACTGAAAAGGATCCAGCTTGTTTTAACATATTTGCCAACATGTAGTTAGCTATCTTTGTATTCATTCCTGCATGCAGAAGATGCAATTCCATTTATTAGTACTTGCCATCAATCCAAAAAATTGACAAACCAACCTAAAGTTAAGATTAAATGTTCTGCCAACTTTGTTCACTAAACTTTACTGCTCCCCCCAACCCAGACCCCCCCCCCCCCATCATTTATCGCTATTCTATGTGGGCTCCATATTAAGGAGCAAGGGAACTTGAATTTCACACTATTCTTGGAAGCCTAAGAAATGAAGGTTGTCACTCTGTTTTTGGTTACACTCTTTGGTTAAATTACAAAACTTTGAAGAATTTGTGTAACCCTAAGGCTGTGTTTCGTGAGAGTTTCTTGTTTTATTCTTAAGAACAGTTTTTTCTTTCTGGGTTCAAAGGACACTTAGGATCTGAGGAATAAAAAGATGAGAATCAAAATCTTGCCATTCATGTGGAGGTAAGTGCTCTGCCACTAGAGCCACTATAACACTCCCTCTGATCCTTGTATCACCATCGCATTTTATATGGCAACTCTTGAAAGGCTACTGATGACAGTCCAGGCATATCAATATAAATTATTATATATGGTGCAACTAACAAATTAAACTACTGGTGTATGCTACAATTGAGGTTACATCTTCATTGATAGAGAAGACCACCTGAAAGATAATGAAAGCCCAAACTAACCATGAGTGCCTGCAATAATCTACTTCACCAACCTGATTGATCAAAATTTCTTCTTCTCAAAGTTAGATTCTCTCTCTCTCTCTCTCTCTCTCTCTCTCTCTCTCTCTCTCTCTCTCTCTCTCTCTCTCCAGGTGCCTTTCCTAACATGAATCTATTCTTTCTCTTTATCATTCAGGTACATTTCTGGAAGTCATAAAACTACTCAATATCACGTAATTAGTTTATTATGTGCCTATAAAACTAGTCTATTTGACTACTGATAAGTACAACTGCTGGAACAAATAGAAGGTTTGAATGCAGTAAATGAATGATTGTGGCAAAGGATTGCTGCCAACCATCATGACAGCTTAGAAAAGTGTCACAAAATAGTAGTGGGAGCATGGCATTTAAAAGAATTGGTTGTATTTAAAAGGGGCTTTTTTGAATTATGAGTGATCTTTTCTTTTCTCTGTTCTCAAATTATTTGTTATCTTTTTAAATATTAGATTCTAAGAAAATGTAGAAAATGCAACCAAAATTGGATATATATAATGCACATTTTAGAGTATGCATAATTTCCAACCCAATTACACTACCTCTTTTTTTTTTTTTTTGGCCACTCAATTACACTACCTTAAGCACAAAACAGTCACATTTTTTTTGCTTTGGTGAAGAAATGGTCACATTCCTTTTATTTGTGGGGTTGGAGTGGAAAGGAGAAGCAAGGTTGGAAAGCTATGGGGTGCAGACAAAATCATTCTTCTAGTTTATAATCACTTTCGAAGCAAACTAACTAATACCCTGTTAAACAAACATCACTTAGTGGGTGTGTTACTTTTAAACTAATTATTCAATGAAGTGTACCTTAAGTCACATGGCTACAAAAGAAATCCATAGCTATAATCATTTCAGAATATAGTAGCCATAGCTGAACCAATTGATGTTAATCCTAATGTTCTCATCTTTGCTTGAACAAGAAAAACTAAATTAATTGGTGCATCATTGATTTATGGTTGCCGGTTGGCCAGATTCCCCTCTTAAACTTTCACTCTTTTTAAGTGTAAAAACCACTATTAGTCCCAAAAGTTTAAATTGTTAAAAAATAGACCAACAATGTATATCAAACTTACACCCTCATTCACGTGCAACTTCACCCCGTGAAGTGTCAGACAGATGGAGGGAAACAAACATATAGGCACAATTTTATCCTACACTTTACCACCCAATAAATATGTGGGAATGCGGATTAAAGGTTTTGAATTCAAGACCTCTTGCAAATAAGGCTATGATACCATGTTAGACAATCACTAAGCTATAAAAGCTTAAGTTTTGATGCACACTGATTTTTTAACATTAAGCGGTGAAAATATTAAGTGGTTCAGTGTTAAGATTACTAGCTCCTGCAGTCGGTGTCTATTTTTTTTAGTTAACATGGTTAAACAAACATGGTGCATGACCAAGGCCTTGATAGTGGTTTGTTTGTGTGATAAATTATTCTCACCTGATGTGTGAGTTTCATACTAAATATGAATGCATATAAATGAATTTAGGTGACATAAATCTCACCTGATGTGGGACAGTGGAAGAGAGTTTCATGCTTACTGTTATTGCTTTTGAATTAACAAGTTGGCTTGAGAAGATATTTGATAATTCAATCTCTATATACTTGGTTGTACTACACCACAAGCACCACATGGGTTATGGCTTCTTAATTAGGTAGTATTAGTCTATCATATTAAAGGCAAATTAGGCAGAAGGGATTGGGGTTCAGTATGTACTTTTGGTTGCTGAGCTGGTGCAGGGTTCATTTCCTCTTCCATTAATTTATCTTCCTTTTTCCCTTTTATAATTTTACAGGGTCAGTAAGATTTGTATTTGGTCGGATCACGGATGGTATATATTAATTTGTTTTGATTAGGTGGGCTTCATGGAATCAAAGAGTAAACATTAGTTCATTACATATGTGATATGTCCTGCATTTTCAAATATAATATGACACAGAAATGAAATTTATGAACTACAAAACCACATGTAACTTCTTGACAAAAGCACTTTGACATACCAAAGGCTTTTAGAGTATAGTTTATTTGCATACCAACTCCTTTACATAAGTACATAACCTCATGACCAAAGTTGCTTGGTCTATCTAAATAATTTTGCTTCTGCAGATAGTTATATGCAGTCGAACTAAGCTAGATTTTGCGGGGACTTATAACTCTAATGAGAAAAACATTTATTCTACACCTATGGCAAAAGTTTGATTCTCGCCAAATGATAATAGCCCTTACCACTACACTCACGACAAAAGTTCGATTCTTGCCCTCCTTCCGTTGAATAAGTAAAGAAAACTGGAATTTCATAATTATAATGAAATGTTGGAAAGAGGAAATTAAAAATAAATTGGGATGGAATTGAAAATGAAAATTGCTGAAAACAAAAGGAAGTTGATCGCATTGGCTCTCACATTTTGTTCATTGTTTTTGGAAATGAAAATTGGGAAGTTAAGTACTTGGGATAATTTGCCCACAGATTGTTAGGTAATTTCATTTGGACCATGCAAGTACATGCTAGAAGACTGAGACTTAAATTCTGTGGTGGTGAATTGGGCTGGCATGAACCACATAAAAAGTTGCAGGGTTTAAAAGAAGAGGAAATGTGTTGAAAGCAAAGGCATAACTAAAAACTGATAGAGACTGAAAAAGATGTGCCATCTTTTATATGCAGACCAATATTAAAATGGTTTATATATACTATATGCAGCTTTTTTTTATTGGTCATCATTTATATATTATATATAGCTTACCTTGCAAAAATTACACAATGCAATGTGATCATCATTTAATTTTGTTTAAGCCTATTGCATCATTAATTGATGTGTATCAACCACTTCTTTGCTTGAATGCTGTCTTCATGGAGGTTAGCTCATTCATATCTTTCCTCATCAAAAAAATTGTGCAGCTTAGTTATACAATCATTATACATTATTTTTATAACGAATATTAACCTCCTTTTTCTTTTTGGTGCTGTAGTTCTCATTATATTGTTATTAATTGACAATTATAACAACTTGCTCCCCACAAATGCTATTTATCCATCATGCATACTAATTATACAGTAGAACACAATAGTATTGGTTTATACCAAAAGGGAAAGGTCTTGCAGTTGCCAAAGTAATTGTGGAAGAAGATTGGAAATCTTTTAAACCCATATGCATCATGTATGTGAGTGGGTCATTCTATACATGCCTCACATCTAGAAAAAAAAATATGGAATTTATAATGTGAGAGTCTCACAATTTTATAAATAATAATGAGAAAGCCTCCATAGGATGAGTTAGTCCAAAAGGCAATAGGATGAAGTGAACATAACTTATGTATCACATCATCTAATCAAGTTAAAGTAAGTTAGCCTCTTCATATAAACAATTAATCTATCTTTTTTTTTAATAAATAAATAATTAATCTATCTATTCTACTTTCTTTTATTACAAATATATATACAATAGTTATACTCATAAACTCACGCAACATTGTAAGATGGTCTTCTTATTTTTACTCTCACAATAAACTCACACGACATTGTATTGTACTCATTATATTTATCAATTTTTTTAACAAATGACATTCTTTTAGTTGATAATCATATTATATCAACTTGACACCGTAATGTAGTATAAAAGTTTTTCTTCTTCTAATTCTATAGGAACATGTTAGGGGAGGATTTGTGGTCAAGAAGTGTCTTTTTTTTTTTTTTTTCTTCTTCCATACAACATCATTTATTCATTTGTTAGCATCTATCACTTTCTCTTCTTTTTTTTTTCCCGGACTGAATAAACTATATATCCATAAATTATACGTGAGAAAGTCACATGTGGAAAAAGTGTAGTAATTAATTAATTAATTAAAAGTCCAAACTAAAAGTCTAAAACGTAATTAAACCGACAATCAACATAAACATAACGTTAACGTCCCTCTAAAGAATTTTCAGGAAAAAAAATCCCAAACCCGGAAAAAGCCCACAGTCGACGACACTCACTCCTCATACTCCATACACTCCCAAATCTCGCCTCACCCCCCACAACTACTCTCTCTCTCTCTCTCTCTCTCTCTCTCTCTCTCTCTCTCTCAAAACCCACAAGCCCAAGCACTGCTTTCTCAGGCTCTGAGCTCCCCAAAATGCTGAATCGCCCACATACCCATCTCACAATTTGTTAAATCTGCATTGCTGAGTTTTGGTTCCATGGACAAGAGCTGTGGGGTTTGTCAGTGAGTAGCAGAAAGCAAACAGAAAAAACAAAAAAAATTCAATCTTAGAGAGGCAATGTGAGGAGCACTCGATTCCAACTGTCCTTCCTATGATGGTGGCTGCCATTTCTGAAGCAGCTTCAACCGACCCACCACCGCCACAACGAAACCCAAAAACCTCCTCAGCAAACCCATCACCACACTCACGAACCCATCTTCAAAACCCATCAAGACCTCCTCTTCTACCTTCGGAGAAAGACAATGGCTTTGTCCAAAGAAGAGCCAGAGGCAGACAGGTCTCGTCCAAGTACATGTCTCCTTCTCCTTCTTCTTCAACCTCAACCTCAACTTCAACTGTCTCGTCTTCTGGGTCTTCTAGAAGATGCCCATCTCCTTTGCTTTCGAGGTCCATCAATTCCACCTCCAACTCCACCCCAGCACCGTCTCTGGGTCCGAAACGGTCCCAATCGGTGGACCGGAGGCGGCCCATTACGCCTCGGCCCTCTGCGACTCTCTCTGAAGCTAGACTAGGAAATGCTGGTTCTGAGGTCTCTGCTGCCACTAGGCTTTTGGTCACTTCCACTCGGAGCTTGTCGGTTTCGTTTCAAGGCGAGGCCTTTTCGCTTCCGATTAGCAAGGCTAAAGCGGCGGCGGCGGCGAGTGGGAGCTCTGCGAGGAAGGCCACGCCGGAGCGGCGGAGGTCGACCCCTCTTAGAGGAGGAGGAGGAGATCAGGTGGAGAATTCTAAGCCGGGTGATCAGCACCGGTGGCCGGCCAGGACCCGACAAGGGAATTCGAATTCGGGTCCTAACCCGCTGTCGAGGAGCTTGGACTGTAGTGGTGTGGATAGGAAGAAGCTCAATGGGTTTGGATCTGGGGTTGTGGCTAGAGCATTGCAGCAATCTATGATCGATGAGAGTAGAAGAGCTTCCTTTGATGGCAGATTGAGCTTGGATTTGGGCAATGCTGAGCTTTTGAAGGCTGCTCAGCAAAACCCAGATGCCAATTCAGCGAATGAGTCTTCTGTGCCTTCTGATCTCACTGCCTCTGATACAGACAGTGTTTCCTCTGGTAGCACTTCAGGTGTTCAAGATGCTAATGGGGTTGCCAAGGGTCGAACCGCCCCCGGCGGGCCTCGTGGGATTGTTGTTTCGGCGCGGTTTTGGCAGGAGACGAATAGCCGGCTGCGACGGTTGCAGGATCCAGGTTCACCAATGTCCACAAGCCCTGGGTCCAGAACAGGGGCACCAGGTAAATTCATTCAATCAAAGAAGTTTAATGGTGATAACCCAGTTTCAGTATCATCTCCAAGAACAATGGCTTCTCCTGTTAGGGGAGCTACTCGGCCTGCCTCACCCGGTAAGCTTTGGACATCTTCGTCTTTGTCACCATCAAGAGGGTATCCAAGTCCTTCTCGTGTGAGGAATAGTGTTGGTGGTCCCTTGAGTAGTACCGGCAGTACACCTTCAATTCTCAGTTTCTCTGTTGATACTCGGAGGGGGAAGATGGGGGAGGATCGCATTGTTGATGCACACATGCTCAGGCTTCTGTATAACCGTTATCTGCAGTGGCGGTTTGTAAATGCAAGAGCCGATGCTACCTTCATGGTGCAGAGACTGAATGCAGAGGTACGGTTGTGGTGCTAGCAATTGCATTGTTTTCTATGTTTTCATATCAGCATTGTTCCTCCATGAATTTGTTTGGTGTTTGTATAGTCATAGCTTTTGTTAGCCTCGGTTACAATGAAAAAGCGATCTTCTCATTGTTGGCCTAATGTCTTTTAGGAAGAATTTAGTTTGTTTTTTCTTAAAGGGTACTGCATTTTCTTTGTTCTGTTTGAATATGACATTATATAATTCATTACTGAGCGGCGAATGTGAAGTATGGGAGGTTCTGGATTCTATATATGGAATTTTTGGTTTTTACTGAATATATAAATACTGAAGGCTGCATGATATTTGATACAAATACAAGGATGAAGATCAAATCCTAAATGAGATGTGTGACTGTCATTAGTATTTCCTTACAAAGATAACAATGCTGTGCGGGTGTCATTGGGAACTTCTAGAATGGATTATTAGGATAGTAGAATCTGAAGGTGATTCGTGAAGTCTTGAAGGTGGTTATTGAATTGACCAATTGCTCTAGAATGGAGATAAAACCTATGGATGGCTTTCGCCTAGTATGCAATGGAGAATGGTGACTTCTTGTTAAGGAGGACTTCATAGTGAGATGTTCTGGTTTAAAAGGATTTGATTGCTCTTTCAGTTTCATAATGAAATAGAGATTGCACACTGTCACGTTTATTGGTTCATTAGTGTGATTTCCGCTAGATTGATAGATATCATAAACTTACTTTTCACATTAACAAATATGCTGACTCATCCTTAATTTTCTTAGTGCTTCTTTCATTCAATGAAACTGACAAAATTCTTGTGGGCTAAGGCTAACAACCATTCAAACCTGTTGGATGAAGTAAAAGGAAGCACTTATCTGATAATTCATTATGGATGGCATTATATGCCTCACCTCTTGGCTTGGGTATGTAAAATTAGATGAAGCATTGTTACTCCAGTCCAGAACCCCTTTCTTGTTAATAACTTAATACTATTACTTTCCAGAGAACCTTTCACATCATTGTGGAATTGATCAGACTCAGTAGAATGAATGAAGCATAAGGTTATGGGGATGTATTTATAGTTTCTTCAGGTTGGTGATGCTGTTCTTTAACAACTAGATTCATTGTGGAAGTGATTGATGATGATTTATATCTGCTGAAGAAGCAGATATGGAGATTTGTTTTTATTAGTGCTAAAGTTTTGAAGAGCCTTGTCATTGATGATAGGATTTCATATGCATGATTTATGGTGAAAAAAGTGAAGTAAATGTATAAGAATAGTATCTGTCCTTTTTTATCTTTTTTTGTTTAAAGGTCCAAAGGCCCGAATCAGAGAAAACTAACTAATTGCATCATGGGGTCTACCAACCCCAGCTATACGTCACCTAGAAGAGGCAGAACAGGGGGAAGGGGTTTCTATTTTATCTTAACTTGTTGTCGAAACCAACAAAGTCTGATCAATTTTTGAATTGGTTTGATTTAGGATGCTTAGATCTCTATCCTTAGTCCATAAGATTTATTAGAATAAGTCCAATAATTTTCTTCTCTTTTGGATTAGGTCTCTCATAATGGTTTGCTTGCCTATTTTTATGGGTTGACTGTACATTTATTTGAAAATTCTGTTAATACCATTATAATTGTCAAAGTATTAAATAGAGTAACTACTTTCTCAAAATTTGAAATATTATAACTTTCATTCTACATGTTCGTTTTACGTGAAAAAACATTTGCCAATATCTATCAAACAAGGTCATGATAAATATAAAATTTTGATAATGTATTTGTCTCATGGAGTCATAGGTGTATTGATTCTTTCTTTTTTCGTACATGTTTGAACTTGGCTGAACCTAAGATTCTATAAACATGGCTTGATTATTATTAATTGAATTCAGGCTAGGTGCTAAACTGGTCAGGATGGTTACAGTTTGTGTACAGTGTCTTATATCTAAATTTGTATTTTCTTGGGTGCCAGAAAAATCTGTGGAATGCTTGGGTAACAATCTCAGAGCTACGGCATTCTGTCACACTTAGAAGGATCAAGTTACTTTTGCTGAGGCAAAAGTTGAAGCTAACTTCTATCCTCAAGGGACAAGTAAGATTCAGAGCTTTACTATCTTTATAGTAGCTGACTTTCTGCCTCCAAATATATTATTGACTGGAATTTGGAAGTGTTATAATACCAACTCATGCATGTGCTGGCATCTATTTTTCCCGATACTTAAGTTATTTCTATTTCTATATTTTGGCTTTTTACATTCAGTAAAATGGAATAATGTTGGAAGTAATCCTTTTCCACCCCAAGTTCCTTTGTATTACTACATCAAGTAGCTGTTTAATTAGAGCTAACTTGGTGCCTATATGGAAGCTGTGTGTTTGTGATAACTTCCAATAATTTAGTAGGAAGATAAAAATTTCGTAACCATGCTTATGTTGGCACAAATTTGATAATCACACCAGTATTGCCAAGCTTCCACTTTTGTGAACTCAGAGAGCCCAATTTTTTCTTCCTCAAATCGCGCTTATGATCTGATATTTGAAAAGAGAGTGAAAATAATTTTATATATCCTATGGGAATCTGTCCAACCAGGTTACAAGTACGAAGTGATGAATGAAAAAGTTTAGGAGGTAAATTTCAAATACTATCATGTAAGTTGTAAAATTTCTGTGTGTTTTCTTCTCTTTGAGAGGATGTATAAATAGGTACAACAGTTGACAATTTGTCACTGTACATCTAAGGAATTGAAATCTTATTAAGGCCTAACCTTAGCAATTTACACAAGTAATTAGACAGCTAGACAGATGACTGTGAGAGAATATTTACAATTTTGATAGTGTTAATAGGTTTTCTTGTAATGTTGAGGGGTCTGCAAATGTGGTTCATTTGACTCTTTATTATCAATGCTCATGCCTTTATTCTTTATTGGTAGTGGTGATCATAGAAGGTTTTATCTTATTATTTTGCTTACTCAAGCTTTTCATTTGTAAAGTGCCTTCCATTGGTCTACTTGCTTTTAATTGCTACGGAACTTTACTTCTGGCTAGCTTATGGTCAACTGTCAATTATGTTTCTGAAATAAAGGGAGCTTGTTTCTAGTTAAAGAAAGAGGTCTTTGGGACGTTATATCAGGAAGGGAAAAAATTATTAATTAAGTAGTCTGTCTTGCTGTGGTACATCTTCTTTAAGGAGAAATGTGTAATTTATCTCTTTTCTATTAAGAAAATGTGAAATATTAGAAAGGGTGACTCTGTTTTGGGGTAACAAGGGCTTGCTTCCTTACTAAAGACTAACCTTGGTTGAGGTCTTCTTTTCCCAAAACCGGGGATGCCAGGAATATTTTCTTGCTTCTTATTTGGTGACCCCTGAAAGAAATGTAAGCTAGTATAAATTTTTTGTTCAGTTTCAGTTATTCCAGTTAATATTTATTGAAGTCTCCACATCCTGCATGATTTTCAGTTAAGGGAAATTGTTTGGTTAGTCTCCTTTCTATAGTAACAATTGTGCACTTGGAATGTGTGTGTGTGTGTGTGTGTCTGCAACTCTGCATGCATAATAGTTAATGTCCTTCTGAAAGAAAGCTCATCTTCTTTGTATTTCTACTCTTGCAATAAAATATGTCTTTTTTAACTGGATTATTTCCTTTTAGAGATTACAACTGAATATATTTTCACAAACTTTTTATAGCTATATTATGTGATCACACTATGCTTTTGCAAGTATTTTACTTTATTAAATACATACAGCCTTTTTTTTTGGGTGTCTACTGCTTGCTTTGTTATTTATCTTTTCCTTCATAATGAATGAACTTTGTTGTACTCGGTGATTGTAGTTTACAAATTTGGAAGAATGGGCTCTTATGGACAGAGATCACTCTAGTTCTTTGCTAGGAGCAACTGAAGCTTTGCAGGCCAGTACTCTCCGTCTTCCGGTTGTTGGAAAAGCAATAGTACGTGGCTTCTTTTTATGCTTAATTTAGTCAAGGGCGTATCAAAGGCTTGAACCAAGGAGCTATTACTGTTCAGAAGTCTGACAGTTTATTTTATTCTAGGTTGACTTTCAAAAGCTGAAAGATGCTGTGGGTTCGGCAGCTGATGTGATGCAGGCAATGGCATCCTCAATATGCTCTCTTTCGTCAAAGGTAATCTATTTCTTTTTCTCCTGAATCTGTTTCTACTTTTCTTGGTTGATGTCATTGCTCTTGCCAAAAATTCCACAGAAAAATACTTCAATTACATTCTGTTCTTCCCGTAGGCACATGTATTTATAAGTTCTAAATATGAGTGAAAAAAGTGATAGATGAAGCCGAATTTTAGCCCAGGAGATACTGTAGTTGTAATTGGATTATTTTGGTGAAACAGTATAGTTTTGAGGTAACTTCAATAAAGCCAATCCAAAAATTTAAATTATCCAATATAGTTCATTTATGTTATTTTTTAATTCCTAAAAGTAACAATTGATTGACCTAATTCGATAATACTACGACAGTCACTTACCTGACCTGATGGTTTAGCAGTTGTTGGTATTACTACCCCCCCCAACAAAAAAAAAAAAAAAAAGGTTCATTTATACACTAAAAAATGTGGCCAAAAACTCTTGAAGATTTAGATAATTATAATAAATAAAGCAATCATCTGGTATATCAAAAATTAAAAAGAAAGGTCTGCCTTTCAAATTGACATCAGTTAGTGGCTTAGTGCAATGAGGATATTTCTTTAAATCTGCAACTCAAAAAACTTATTGGAAATCATGACACCTTATATTCTAGAGAACTCTAATACAATATCACCTAGCCTTCCATGCATGTTTTCGATTCATACCTGGTAGATGGTGACAACTGTAACTTTGTTAAGAATAGCTTCAAATTATGCAAACAAAACGAAGCTGATTAAGGAAATTTCTGAAACACTTTCCATTTACAGGTGGAGGAAATGAATTCCTTGGTGTCTGAACTTGTGAAGGTGACTGCAACAGAGCGGGCTGTGCTTGAACAATGCAAAGACTTTTTGTCCACATTATCAGCCATGCAGGTAAGTCTGGCCGTCTTTATTCTCTTGAACTTTCATTTTTCCCCCCAGTTATTTTAATTACTTCCCTATTCATTGTAACAGGTCAAGGACTGTAGCTTGAGAACACATATAATACAACTAAAACGTGTACCAACTACCTGCAGCCTGACAACACGTGTGTAGAACTGATCTTATTTGATTACTCACTCCTAATGCTAACATTACACGGAACCTTTCTTTTTCCACCGGATGGAGGCAGCACCCAGCAGTAGAGGTAATAAGGATGGATCAAATAGCTAGTTTTGGCTTCTGATTTGGCATTTTTGGAACCTGTTGTGGTCTTCTGTGTCATGTATCTCATGTGTCGTTGTATCTGAAGAATACAGAGAATGGCTTTTCCTTCTCACCAATTAGCTGTATACAAGCACTCTTTCTATCTTTAGGCAAAAAGGAAAATGTATATGTATATATATGTAATGCTCTCCTGATCACAATTAAGTAGCTTGTGGTAAAATTCTTCATTTGATCATCTGGACATGCCTCTTCTTCTGCTTGATTATTGGTCATTTCCACAATGCCAGTGTCATTACTTTCAGTATAGTTTGAAACAAGTTGATTTAATATCCTGTTAGAGTGGGTGTACAATCTAGTATATTTTGTCCAATGCATCCTCGGATGGTTCCCTCACACGGTGAATGACTTAATGGCTGACTCAGAGACATGACAGTTAGCACCCTCTTCTTTCCTCTTCTTGAATAAACTTTTGTAAGTACTTACATCAACCTGAGATTCAAAACCGACCAATGCACTTGACACAGGCATTCTCTCCAAGGAGAGGTGAAAATGGTTTAGAAAATGAGAATCTGATTATTAACCTACAATATCGGTGCGGTATTGACATTGACATTTTAACTATACCAATCATACAAAAGTGTTGTGAATTCACACTAATTTATTCACATACACATAACATTACATCACATTAAGCAAAAGATTTGACTAGTTTGACCAGGTAAGACATAACATTGCATCACATTTAGGTGATGAAGTGGGCTTGAACTGGAGGAAAAGATTTGACTAGTTTGACCATGTAAGACTAGTTGGGTCAGCGACATCCCACGTTAAGCTTCCAGCAGTTGCGGATGTGAGAGGGCCACCACTAACATGCGCCTGTGGACACCCAAACCCAATTTCCTTTTTGCATGTCCTCCCTATTTTGGACTGAAATTTCTTTCTCGACTCTTGAGCACCCTTCTCTTACAAACGACAAACTGTCAGTTTTATTAGGTTTCTGCCGTTGTGACTTTGTGGACTAAAAAGGTCAACCATCCCATTTGCCACCAAATCCAATGTTCTATCTTTTCTTTTCTTTTTCTTATTTCTTAAAAAATATTTTTGTATTATATTATTCCCTTCTTTTCTTTTTTCTGACAAAGCCATAGAAAAGTTCCCAGCTGGAGGCCATTGTTAATGTGTCTCATCTTTTTAGTGATGTGTCTCAACTTTGCAACTTCGACCAAAAAAAAAAAATTGCAAAGTTGCAAAGCTAAAAGCCTAAATGGACCCAACTCTCCAATAATTTTATTTTCCTGTTGAAGCATGCATTACCAAAATTGTAGGAAAATGGTTTGGAGTTTGGGTGACTGACCACAAACATGAGGCCTGTGCTGTGCTGACATGCCCTCCACCAGCAGGCAGGCAATCCAAAATGCAAGATATCTGTAGGATCTCTCCTTCATTACTCATGTCAATCACAATCATATAATATTCACATAAAATTATTCATAGTTTTTTTTTTTTCCTGAGTAATTAATTACACTTAGTAATTAAGGTACTACAAATGCTGTGCCTTTCAATTGAATATTTAGTGTTGTTAAATTTATCAATATAAAGAGGTCAATTACCTAATTTCTCAATTCTAAAAATTATTAGGTATAATCGATATACCATCATGTGGTGTAATCTATCCAATGTAGAAAGTTATTGTTGGACGACATGTTTATATTTGTAGAATATATTATTAATAACATTCACTCATATTATAACATATACGTTGGTTATACTACGTACGTGGCAGTGTATCGGTAATACAAAATAATTTCTCAATTCGAAAATAGCTGTGAAGAAGGCCCGGTTTGTAAAATTGAATTATATTTTAAATTTGGAATAATTATTAAATATAGATGTATAATTATTAAAGGCTACAATATATGTATAATTATTAAATAGAAAAAATTAGGGTTTAGTCCTTCTAACATTTCTTATTTGGAAAAAAACCAAATAATTTTTTTCTTCTAAATAAAGCCTTTGTTTTTTCTAAATAAAACTCTTTGACCATTGGCTTGTCAAAGAAATATATGCCATTATTTTTTTTTCTTTTTTAAGGGTATAGGGTACGGGTTCACCTCATACCATCTTAGAATATAGAATAAGATTTGTGGAGACTGCATGTTAAGTTTTAACTTAATTTGGGAAGAGTTAAAACCTAATATAAAGCCGACAAACTAGTACTTGAGGAACAAGTAAAAATGCACAACCGAACACTAAAAAATTGTCGCCAAACGCTCAACGCCTGATATGTGTGAAAAAAATAGAAACTAATGGACCAATATGTATTATGTAACATGTAATGGTTACAATATTATTGGACTTTAGTTAGAATTTTAAAAATCATAAAGCTTTAGTTAATAAATTGTAAAATTAAAGAACTTAACATACAATCTCCACAAATCTCATTCTATACCCTAACATGAAGTGAACCTATACTCTATACCCTCAAAAAATAAAAAAATAATGACATATTTCTTTGACAAGACAATAGCCAAATGACTTTATTTTGAAAAAAAAAAAAAAAAAAAAACGACTTTATTTATAAAAAAAAGTCATATGGTTTTTTTCCAGATAAAAAATGTTAGAAGGATTAAACTCTAATTTTCCCAAGAATTGTAAACTATACACCATGCATATATTGTATCATCATTTCCCTATACTAGTAGTATATCCCTCACAGATTTAGATTCACTGCTAATTTCTTGTATGCTAATCTCTTATATGCTAATTTCATACTAATCAATTAACCTTGAGGATCTAAATATCTCACAATTATTTATGAGACTAAATTAGAAACAAACATAACCTTGAGAAAATTACCATATTTTATTTGGAAACAAAGTCTTTTCACATTAGAAAACCAAAATCCTATTTGAAATTAGCAACAGAGGTACTCAATTTTGAGAAATTGAAGTTTCCTTACCAAGCTTGGAAAAGCAATAGCCTCTATATATTTGGAAAAACGCTTTTATTTGTGTTTGCCAAAAAAAATTAAAAATGCTTTTGTGTTATAAAAATATTTGGAAGCGCTTCCTAGTGAAGTACCTATCAAGTGCTTCTTCATGAAGTGCTTGCAAGTATAATTACAAGAAGCACTTAAATTTTTTTCAAAAAATTTAATTATGTGTTTCTAACAAAAGTACTTTTAGTGAAAATGCTACTGAACAAAAGTGTTTCTTACATAAGCACTCCCAAACAGGCGTTTGATCTCAAGACTTAACATCAATATATAATCGATCACTCTTTGTTAGACTAAATCCCCCCACAAAGTTTTCTTCTCTTGTACATCAATTATGGGTCGTCTCTTAGAAATCTGAAACTATGATTGACAACAAGGATAGCAGCAGCATTCCCATGTTGTTCTTTTAGGAGAAATCTCCGGGGAATCAAAGCAATATGGATGGTTTGATCCCATGAAGCTCTCCTTGAATGATATCAAATTGACTGAACTTGAGTGCCAAACAGAGTGTCTTGCATCCGGTTATGGTTGGTTACTTATTAAGTCACGTACAACCTCCTCCCTCTTCTTCTTCAATCCATCCACTCATCAAAGAATCAATATATCTCCCATACCTTGACACTGTTGTGAGTGATGCCACCTTTTCTGCGCCTCCCACTTCTACTGACTGCACTTTTTTTGCTATCAGGACGTACGTACGCCTAGTTTCTCTGCTACTCTCCGTATTGACACCTTGGTTGTGGGAAAAAAAAATCTGGACGCGTCATCTTCGTGTTGTAGGTCCAAAATTTTCTAGTAGTGTTCAAGCCATCTATAACAATGAATGTCTCTACCTTGTAGACTCACAAGGACAAATTGCTACTTTTGATGCGAAATCTGGAATCTTCAACATCCTTCTTGGTAAGGGTTTTGAGAAGCTTTGCACTCCTTACTTGGTGGAGTTAAATGGAGAAATTTTTGCAGCAAAGAAGGAATCTTTTACTCAGAAAGATTGGTGATTCGATCAAATTAATCTATGGTAAAAGATAAGAAAAAATAAAAGTAATCCATAGGAGGATGCTTTATATAGTTTTTATATATGCTAGCTTTAATTTGTGGATATATCCTTGCCCACAAATTATTTACTAATTAATTAATCAAAATCTCTCTCAAATGAATAATCTTAGAAGCTTTGTCGATCCCTTTAAACCAGCAGTCGTACAGTAATCTGCTGATGATGAAGTACCGCTCCCCAACGTCGTCGTTTCCGAGTCTTCCACGGACGGAGTCGGCGTTGGCGTCGCTGCTCTGTGTTCATGATAAACAATATCTCTACGCTTCGATGAGGTCAACCCAAGATCAAGATCCGGCGGCTCGAAATTCTCCACGTCATTGTGACCATCGTCGAAAGTCAAAGGCCTCTTCTTGGACTTGAACTTGGACATGGAGCAATACTGGCGCTGTCCTCGTCGAACGTGATGATGATCACAATCATGGTCATGAGTAGTAGTAGTGTACTCGGGAAGTGGGTCTAACGCGCCGCTGCGTAGCACCGTCTCCACAGCTGCCTGGCACACCTGCCAGTTCCCCGCCAAAAGCAGCCCCGTCGCTCCGCTCGCCGGACTTATAGTCCGCCCCACCGCCTCAAATAACAAGGACTGAAACAAAGCTGAAACAACCAAACTTATTTATTGTTAAATTTTTTTAAATATATCGAATTCTTAACCTATCGTAATCCTAACTTATTTATATTTACTTAATTATATATACCGGGTCGTTGGGCCACAGAGACGGCGGAGACGAAGGAGAGGAGGCCGGCACGGCCGAAGAACTTGGCGACGAAAACGGTGGCGTGGGCTTGAGCTTGGGGGTCTTCGATCCATTGCAGGCATTGTCTGAGCATGCAGTTCTCACTGCACCCCTTTCGGAGGACTCGGCATCCGTTGCAACTCATGTCCAAGCGCGCATGAATATCTCTGCAGAACTAGCCTGTGTTTTAATTGAGAGATCGATGTGGGAGATCGAGTGTCTTTGCACTATGGTTTATGAGGTACGTATATATAGATAGAGTGATGTAAATAGTCTGACTTATTCTCTATCAATCCAGATCATTAATTAAATGAATTTTTATTTTAATATATACTTATTATTCAAATAATGGCATAACATGTCACATACGAATCAAAATATGATTCTCTTCTTATATTTTGTGGGCTGATGATATTGTATTTAAAATGATGTCACTTAGGAATTTAATTGGACACAAAATTGGAATATTTACTTGTCTAAGTTAACTTGCTTATTTTAATCCTAAGTATGTAATATAAATCCTAAACGGTTTACATAATTCCATTCACACCCAAAAATGTGATACAAATCCATTTTATCATTTGTTTTCTACTCTACAATAATAAATGCAAGACTATGTTGAACAATAAAATGTAGAAAAATAATTAGAAGATCTATTTAGGCACATGTGTGTGTATATATGTATGAATAGCTAGAGGATCTGAAGAGAGAAATGCCGATTTGGTATCTCAATCTAATAACATAATAATATATATGCTTTTATACTTCGTCACATAAAACTTTCTTCAATTTCAAGATAAAATCTATTTCATGGGATGCCAAATTAGCCCATATTTCTATTATAGGTAAATTTTTTCCCAATCTAAAACCTCTAGACATCACCTATGAGAGAGTGCTTGAGGAGAAAGTAATTAATTATTGGGATTAACTAGAGTTTGGTTTGAGTACCTAGGGTTAAGTTATTAGATGTGAGAATTGAGTGCAAGGTGGACTGTATTGTTTTCTTTCTTGTTTGGGTTGGGTTCCAAGGAACTGGGTGAGGGCGGCTGCGTGTCTCCGCGTTTGTGGTTGAGATATAACTCATTCCTCCACCGTTGGATATATACCATTGCATGGATATTATCTAATATCTATATATATATGACCAGATAATTAATATTCTTTTTCTGTTTCGATCTGTTTCTATTTGTTTCTGCTTGCACTACCAGCTAGCTAGGATGTGTTTTTAGTTGTGTTCTTTCTTTTGGTTGGAGCAGAGTGACTCAAGAATTCAATAAAGTCATCAAACAAATTAAAAGTTAGCTGTTTAGTGCTAGCTAGTAATTAATTAAACATTAATTGTTTAGAACATATATAAAGGAGTGGGGGGTCTAGCTGGATTGAATTTAACAGCCAATTGAGTTGGGTATAAATGTGCTCCCATTCTTCTGGGAAACCATTTTTATATAATCCCAACCTCCTTTTTTGCTTTTGCATAATGGTAGAAGAATCCATGCGCCCAACTTTTTTTTTTTTTTTTTTTTTTGTTTCTGAAAGAAGAATATATAATCCATTACGTAACAAATTAAAGGGAATCATCAACAGCATTTAGTATAAATTATAAGATTCACATTGTATAATTATTTTTAGTTAATTTAGAAGAAAAATGATATCGATCTTGCATGTTAAATATTTTGAGATGTTATATTACTAAATTGTTAATTAGATAAACTTTTGTTTACACATATAGTGCTATATTAATTAACAATCTTATAACATAATGTACCATTAATTGATTGTAAATTATATTTTATTATATGAATGATCTAGACAAGGAAATTCAACTACTGATAGGAGTGAATGAGTGGCTATATTTACAAGAAGCAGAAAATGGGATGAAAGTGGGAACGCATGGGGAGACAAATGATATATAGAGATGACGATGGGGACGAAGTAAAAGCATTGAAGTTATAGTCGCGACTCGGGTACGTGGCAGGCATGTTTATCCCATTAAGACCACAATTAACATTTAATTAATCCACATGCTTAATTTAATATTGCATGTTAATTGATGTTCCAACAAAATGAAGTTCGTGGAGAATGGGATTCCAATACATGATTTACTTTTCACAGCTCACTTTGGTTTGGCTTCATGTGTAAGGCCACTCTAGTCACTATAAATGTGTTAATTAGTATTAATTAGGTTCTATAGAAATACAGGATGGGACATCACTTTGGCCGTACACATAACAGTATAAGACCAAGCCATGGATTGTAATTTGTTAAGGGGAAGGACGTTTTTGCCTTTTGGCGTTTCTTTAGCAATTGCAGCACAAAAGAATACCAACTATTTGGAAACGTCCCTTGTATGAGTTAGAAGGACACATATATGTGGTTTGGGAATTGGGATGGACATTGGGCAAGATTTACATCTCACTTTTTGTTTTCCATAATCCCAATTAATTAATCTCCCCAAAGCTGCATTATATATATATATATATATATATATTAGAAGTCTTTTAATTAAGGTGCACAAATTGAACAGTGGGCTCTTGTATATCTATATTTAGAGAATGGATCACTTCAAAAAGTGACGAGTAATACTCGTTTAGCATTGCTTTTAAAATTGTCAAAAACGCTTTCAAATTAGCAAAAACGTTTTTGGTACTATTTGGCAAAAATAAATAAAAGTGCTTTTGGATTATAAAAGTACTTTTAAGAGATTTTTTTAGAAGCACCTGTCAAGTTCTTTCTCAAAAAATAATTTCAAGTGCTTTTGCATGAACTACTTAAAATTTTTATAAAAATTTTTATGTGCGTATGAGCATAAGCAATTTCGGTAAAAGCGCTTCTAAAAAGCAGTGTCAAACGGTACATCATGTTTAACCCTTATATATATATATATATTTCTCATAGAGGTATTAAGTATGTTAGATTGATATACATTATTGACTCATTTCTTGAGTTTTGAATTCAATATTATCTAACATGGAATTAGAATTTTGATTCCAAAAATTCTGAGTATGGAAGCTCAAATCTCCATCTCCCACTTATTTTTTGCATGGTAGTGCTAAACGCTTTTGTCCGTCTCTCCTGGTCCATAATGGGGTTGCATGTGCGAACATCCAAATTTATAGCTCGTCTCATATTCACTATTTTCCATGACCACATAGTTTTATTCTTAAGGAAAATAGTGTTTAATTAGCTTATTCTATTAAGCTTTTAAGATTTGTCTTTGAAAACATGCGTGTGATCATATATCACTTGGAGAGATTCAACTTTGTGACGGCAAATCAATGCCAAAATCCAGATCCTTTGTAATAAACGATCTATAGATAAAAGATAAAAGTGGGTTTCATCTGCCAATGGAAGCCTGCCTATACTAAAATGCAAGCTGTATCAGAAGTGAGTTGTTTTGGCAGAAACAAAGCTAGGAAGATACGTACAAAACCTATCAATTTTAGTGCAACTAAACGAAGTTAGCACCAACTTATTTTAATGGACTTATTAATAATTGTTTAACTACTAATATATTATTTGGATACCTACGTACTAATTGCCGCGTTACACTAATGAGATGACCTTGAGACTTAATCTTTGATCAAATTCTCTTTGATTTTAATTGAAATAAATGTCAACCTAACCCTCCACCCAAAAATCAAAATCCAGACGTGGAAAATGGATTCTGGAGAAAACTAAATATAATGCTCATGACGATCATTTCTAAGCTTGTAACTTGCAAGAGATTGACCCAGATTTTGTGCGGTTTTGTTTATGCAGGACTGCTGACTTTTGTTGTCTTAATTAGCTAATTTTTCTTGATCAATTTGTTGTCTAAGCTAGTTAAACAAATAAAAAAAACCATTCAAAGTATTTAAACACTTCAAAATTGGTCCTCTTGTAATTATTACTTTGTACTCTATTAGGATACAAGATATTTACGTAATAAAAAATTATTTTGCACATCACTATTATATTGCCACATCCTATTAATATTATTATTATTATTATTAAAAGACAACCTAGCTAAATTTAATGGGCCGGTGAAATTACTACATAATTGATAAGAGATCTGTAACATCTTTACCATTAAAACAGTGCAATCGTAAGAAAACTCCCAATGCTCTGATTGAAACAGTGCAATTGTACTATACATAGCAATCATAATTAAACTAAAAAGTTGCAGAAGTAATAAAATATTAAATAAAAGACATGATTGCAGAAGAATATGAAAACTGCTGCACCCCCAATGCAACCATTTATGGCAGAAGAGTCAGCAAAAAATAACACTATGAATGAAACCATAAAGATCTGATTTTACGAAAATTATCTCCAGATGTCCGGAAGAGAGAAATTTGAAAATTTTGAGATCCTTACACTATGTCTGACTTGTTTGGTTTCTGAGGCCGTCATTCATATTTTTTTCTTAAACTTCTAATGCTTAATGAGAATTTAAATATAGGGTTTATTTCATATTTAGTACCTAAATTTTGACCATTGTTTTAATGTGGTATCTAAACTTTTATTTGTCCCAATTGAGTATCTAAACTTTTATTTTGTGTCTAAGAGGTACCAAAATGAATTTCTGTTAAAATTGTCAACAAAAATTAGGGGCAATATAGTCAAAGTATTATGAGACTTCATGAAACAAAATTCAACTTTCAACCAACTGAGCTGAATAGTTTATTAATAGGTTTTTCATTTGTATACTATAATAAATTATTAATATGCTTATTAAGTTATTATATAATACTATAATCATATAATGTTAGTAAATAGTAATAGTGTAAACTGTGTAATACCATAAATAATAAATTTTTAAAATTATATATAAATTTATAACTATAGTTATTAAAGTTATTATAATAAACTTTTATAATACAACTATAATTAAAATTATTAAATCATGATCGTTCATTAATTCAACGATCTGAACCGTTCATTTTATATGTTGATAGTCAAAGATCATCCTTACAAAAAATCGACCAAATAGGAATTCATCTACCTGTTCAAATGTTTGATTATCATTAGAAAAACTACGATCATTCATTAATTCGACCACCGTTACGTTACTTTTACATTTCCGATTGAACTAATTTTTGGCAAGGATTCTCTTTGAGTGGGGAACTAAAGTTTGAACAGTTCGGATCGTTAAAAACACGATCGATATATGAGCTTCTACATATAAATACACTTGAACTGTATAATTCTAATAACTTTCCCGTTGAAACCTTGTCGTTTCCATAATTTTGAAGACCACAACGTGATTTCAACAATCTGACCCGTTCATTTTCTATGTTCATAGTCAAAGATCATCCTTACAAAAAATTGGCCAAATCGAAATTCATTTACGCATTCGATCATCATTAGAAAAACCATGATCGTTCATTAATTTGACCACCGTTATGTTACTTTTATATCTCCGATTGAGCTAATTTTTGCACGAATTATCTTTGAATGAGGAACTAAAATTTGAACGGCTCAGATTGTTGAAAACACAATTGCATCGTTTGTTTATAAAAATATGTAATAAAATATATAATAAAACATTTGTACATTTATGTTTTATTATAGTTGTAATGTTGTATATAATTTTAAAAGTTTATTATTTATGGTATCACACTATTACTAACATAATAGTATTATATAATAACTTAATAAGCATATTAATAATTTATTGAAGTAAACAAACGAAAAAGCTATTAAATATGTTATGATTCACAAATTTGACAAATAAACTAGTTAGTTTAGTTGGTTGAGAGTTGAAGTTTGTTATGTGAAGTCTCATGTTCAAATCACAACATAGCCAAAATCATATCTTTTTTTATTTAACATATATGTGTCTAAACAGGCTTTGAGCTCATTATGGGCCTAGCCCGACTCGGCCCTCCAAGCTCGCAAGTCAAAGCCCGATGAGTGGGCATTAGGCTTGTGTATTAAAGCCCAAGCCCAGCCTGAAAGCCCTATTAGGCTCCTATAATTCAAGCCTGAGCCCGGCCCAAACCCGAAAATTTTGAGCTGGGCTAGTGTAAAAAGAAAAAAAAAAGTGTGTAAATAGGAGCATCTTTGTGTATTCATTTATTTGTAGCGATTAATTAGGGATGAAAGATTCATATCACAAAGATGAAATTTTTTAAAATTGCAGGGGTTAATTTAAATTTTTTTTATTTCAATTGCAAATAATGTCTTTAGTAGTTTTGTTATGCTAGCGTAGGATTATTCAATCAAATGATAGGGCCAATTGGTGATGGAATTTTCTTAGAAAACACACATATATAATTACAATAATGCTAGTTGTTCAATTTTATTTTTTTTCCACATTTGTATCCCACCTGATGTGTCATTACTTTACTGGAAGGGTATTTCCTTTTTCTTTTTTAGGTTTTATTTTTTAATTTGTAGTGTTCAATGTATGAATGTCATGTAAGATGGTATGAAATTATGGTATAAAAATGTGGTAAGTGTAGCATTACTGATATAATTATTCGGACCTAGATCCTCTACCAGATCTATATTGAAAAGATCCAATGATAATAATTGTGTCATATACTCATATGTTTAATAAATCATTTTATTTTTTTCACCACTAACTTTAATGACTTATCAAAATTATTAAACATCCATATCATCATCTGGCTCATGGAATAATTATTAAATATATGACACAATCTTAACCCTTGGATCTTTACAATAAAGATCTGATGGTCAAAATTAGAAGTGTGGTATTAATTATTCAATGAAATTATCAGGGGGTGGAGCCTTCCTGTTTCCAACTATCACACGTCACAGCCACCCCACTGCAAGGTGAGCTCTCTTTCAAATTCTGGCTCCCTTGATTATCAATTCAAGGTGGGCTAGGGATATCTTTTTTTGTTTATTAATGATAGTAACTTGTACTTTCGAGTTTTTATTTCGATGTAAAATGATTTAGAAGTTCAGCCTACCTAAATTTTAAATAGTTGCCCCGCGCTAGGTGTATCTTCAACCCAACACTATAACACCTTCCCATGCCATTCATGGTGGGTTGTCTAACGATTGTTCTTCTATGCATGGAACAGAACTTTAATAAAATTATGACTAAATAAAATGAAAATGAACATGATTGCATGAACTAAAATTGATGCTAAGAAAATTGAATCTTTGCAGAGCTACTAAATAAAACTAGAAGAAGATGATGAACTAATTAAGAAATTACAAAGAGGCATTGTGTCACTACAACAAATATGGTCTATGCTCACCTTGAAGAGAAACTATTTTAGAGTTAGTGGCTATTAACATTTTTTTTCATCACTAATTAATATTTTGGTTGTTTTAAAAATTATGGTAGAGTTAATAGTTGCCTTAAGTCCCACTAATTTGTAATATAGTTGACTAATAAGTAGCAACAAAAAAATTGAAACCAAATTGATAGATTAGTGAAGATAATTATTCCTTCCCCACTCCAAATTCAACCAAAAAGAACAAAGGTGGGATTAATAAAATGTTTATAATTATTATTTCCCACTTAATACTCAACCTATAGAAATAATAGTTACAAACCCATCCCACTATTACAGCCCATTCCCACTCCTAAGCCCATTCCCACTAAAAAAAGACTCTAGTGGCTTAAAAAAAAAAAAAAATCTTATGTACTCAAAACCTAACTCCCTTTTCATTTTTTTTTTTTTTCAGATGCGCCTCCCTCATCTCTCTTTCTCTCACAATCGATCTCAACTCTTGCCTCCCTCTATCTCTCCCGACCTCACCTCACCTCACCTCCCATTCCCTTTCCCTCTCACTCACTCCCTTTCTCTCATGACCTCATCGTTTCATTTATCTTCTTTTTTCTTTCACAAAAGTATATCGTAACATATTTTTCTGTCCTTTCTCCTTCCTAGGGTTTGGATTCGATGGCGAAGAAGAGAAAGTCGAACGCCATAACCGGAGCCCTCATCACCAAGTTCTCTCTTGGGCTCACTGGTAAGCGCTTCAACCCGATGCATTTTTATTTCCCTTTTTCAAATCAAAATGTTTGTAGAGGAAGATGCCAAAAACTCACCCTTTGTTTATTTTTTTTGTTCAGGTTCTTTTCCTAGGTAAATGTCAATGCACTTATGCTGCCTTATGATTAGATTTGTTTTAATTTGATTGGAAAACTTGATGCTTGTATTCCAGTTTCAGCTTATTGTGATTTCTTTTATTTATTTATTTATTTATATTTTTAGCTATGTCCTTGATGCAATGAGGGTTGTCAATGAGTCAAATACAATGTAGTTTTTGGGGTTTTGGATGCCTGTGTACTATTATTTGTGTTACTCTGTTAAAACACTAACAAGCTTATTCATGTATTTGCATTACTGTGTGCTTTCGAGATTGATCTCTTCATCTTATAATATTTTGCAATTTGGAAAAACATGATGTGGCAGTGAGTTCCATTATTTTATTGCTTTGTGGAAAGGATATGGTTTTTTACTGCTTTATTGATTTTTTTAGTTAAATGGAAGAATTCATTTGCTTTTTTTTTTCTACTCAATTGTAGGAGGATTTTTATGTGCCTTTGAACAATATGGGAAATGGAAATTGATGAAATAAGGAAGAAGAGAGGACATGGGTTGTGCTGAATGTTCATGTGCAGTTGATCCTAATGATGTTGTCCTCAATATCTTGCAATGCAGGCACAGGTTGTTCATTCTATGCGAAGCAATTAATGAGTAGAAGTTTTAATTTTATCATATATCAGCTTTCCTTCCTTAAGTGTAGGCTGCAATGAGCTGATTTGATTCGGTTTGTTTCAAGCTGCTTAGTGTGCAGGTGATAGAAGGACTACAATGAGCAAAGTAAAAAAAATGAAAGGTTTCTATTTAATGAGGTATGCATCTCATTAAACAACCTCCATTCAGGACTGCAATGAGCAACCTCCATTCAGGTTGCTCATTAACTGACTGAGCAACCTCCATTCAGGTTTCTATTTCAAGCTACTTAATTCTTTCTTAATTAAACAATTTAAAGATGGAATGTCATGCCTTCACACTCACTGTTATTGAATTTCTTATCATATCTTGCAATGTTATACTATAAGATTGATAATAACAATTTACTGTTATTGGTAAGGATGAAGACATTTTATATAACTTATTGGGTGAATAAAGTTGTTACAATTTTCATCACTATCTCTGTTTTTTTTTTTTTTTTGTGAATTGTAGGATGTAAACTTGGAAGGTTGTGAGGAAAACAGCGGGATCTAGTGCTCTAAACACCAACAAATGCAAATGTCCATGAGTTGGTGATAGCTCTAGTGTAAAGTAGATTATTTTTTTCTCTGTATACATTGATCTATATGTTTTTGGCAATGTGGGGGTTCTCTATTTATGAGGGTCAGTTTTTCCCTTTCGGTTGTATTCTTTTGTAAATTGGTGTAAAGAAAACTTATGAATTCCTGCATGGAATGAGTTGTAATGTAGGATTTAATTGACATTGTGTTGTGGTCTGACTTTGTGCATAATTCTTGTTGCAATGTAAGTATCAACAAGCACCATTGGAAAATAATAGGGTGGGAAAAGGGTTTGCAAATAGCCCAGAACTGAAAAACTGCAGTTCAAATAGCTGCAATTTTAATTTGGTGGCAAAATGCATTTTGAATCCTAATTAATTAGTCACCAAAGTCCATGGAGATTGTTTAATAATATAAATGTTCTACAAATTGAGTAACTATATGCAACATTGGTGGAGGCAGAACTTGTCAGCAGAAAAGTACAGTTTTGGTCTATAAACTCCACCATTCCAAAAAAATGGTTTGCTTAGCCACTTTGCCACCCCATTCTGAACAACCATCAACCTAAAGGTGACTGCAGGGTGGCAATTTCTAAATCACAACCAATGATAGTGATTGCTGCAGCAATAGCTAACAGAAAAAAATAGTGATGATAAGGGGGAAATGGTGTAGTGTGTCTCTATTGTTGTGTGGGTGAGTGTGGCTTTCTTCATCAATAGATGAAACCTCACATTTTATTATAGAGACCTCAATCACCTAGGTCATTAGTGGCCCAATACCATTAGGATTGTAACTTGATTTGATCTTTATGATTGGATATGATATCAAACCGTCATCTCAATATTTCCCTGTTTGAATTTTGAGAAGAACTTCCATATTTCTCCATGTGATTGATACCACATGACATCGATCCCTCCCCTCTCTCATTGGCTGTCTCTTTTCTCTTACTTTTTTTCTCTCATCTCTTGTCTCCAGGAACGGATTCAGAAATTAAAATTGAGGGGGGGCTAAAAAAACTTTGACGGTACGAGAAAATTTCATTAATAAACATAAAAGATACACCTAGTCAAGGGGGGACATAGTCCTAAGTGCATTATATGTTCTTCGAACATTATCATATTCATTAATATATAGGATACTTCCATATTACTTGACGTAATCTTGGATCACGTTCAAGAACGCGCACTAGTGCAGATGAATAAGGGTCGTTTGTCTTCTTAAAATAAGAAAGAATATTTTTTCTTCTCTTTGAAATTTGTGGATGATCCGGCATTATAAACTAGAACATAATATTGGTAATATATTATAAATATGATATGTAAGAATATTTTACAAAACAAAATCTCACAATAGAAACTTATTTTACTAGCAACATATATGCAACTAGAATTTAATATTGAAATTTAGAGCTTACTTGGTTTCCAAATTTGCAATTTCAATAATTGAGATTGAGCTTAAAAGCAATCTCACATTCCCACATCAACAAATTACACGAGTTTTCCTTGAATTCTTGAACAATTTGGATAATAAAATATTAATTATTATTTAATTTTACAAACATTTAAGAGTAAATTAGAAATACTACAACTATTGCATAAAAATTGAATCTCTAAATCCTTAAATCTCTAAATGGTTAAGAGAATAAAATATAAGAGGGACCAATGATGGATGGAAAGAGGAGAGAGACAAATTTAGGAAACTTTTTTTTTTTTTTTCATTGAGTGGGCTGGGCAAAAAATGTAGGTGTAATATTTTATTTTATTTTAAATACGGGCTGAGGCATCGTGTCTCTGTTGTTGTGTGGGTGAGTGTACGTGGCTTTCTTCCTCAATAGATGAAACCCTCACATTTTATTTGTAGAGACCTCAATCACCTAGGTCATTAGTGGCCCAATACCATTAGGATTGAACTTGATTTGATCTTTATGACTGGATATGATATCAAACCGTCATCTCAATCTTTCCCTGTTTGAATTCTTCCCTCATAAGGACTCCACATTCTGTGCAAGTCTACGACGCTTAAAGTTGAATATAGGCTGGAGGTGCAGAAAATGAACGAATGGAAACACATAGCATGTTGATTTTACTGAGACAATGAATATGCCTGGGATGTGACCAGGAATGTAAGCATGAAAATGGTGCTAGAATTTACAGAGAGAATTGCAGAGTGATGAGGGAAGGAAGAGAGAATGAGATCACGAGAAAGGCATGCTGTACTGTGCAATGCATACACCAGCAACCATATATTCCATTTGCAAATTCAGTTATACAAAACGACATAGCATTGATCCAATAAGACCGATGCCACACATGAGCCTATGAGCTCTTACAGCAAAGCAAACATCACCCTATGAGGCAATGCCACCTAAGCAATGACAATCTGAATTAACTAACTAAACAGACAAGCTTAGTTATCAGGCATAAGCCTTAATCAACTCTAATACTCCCTTCTAAGGCTTTGACTGATAGCACTCCAAGTTGATTCCTCAATTCACAGAATCTTTCTCTAGGAAGAGCCTTGGTGAAAATGTCAGCCAATTGCTCCTCACTCTTGCAATACAGTAATTCAATTTCTCCTTCATTAATGGCATCTCTAATAAAATGGTACTTCCTCTTAATATGCTTTGACCTCTGATGAAAAACAGGATTCTTAGTCATAGCTATAGCAGATGTATTGTCACACATGAGTGGGGTTGCTTCCATTTGTTCCTCACCAAAATCATGTAACACAAATCTCAACCATATGGCTTGAGTTGTTGCTTCTGCAGCACTGACATACTCAGCCTCTGCTGTTGATAGAGCCACACTGTGTTGCTTCACAGATGCCCAAGAGAAAGCTCCACTTCCAAATGAGAATGCATAACCTGAGGTAGACTTCATGTCATCCTCATCTCCTCCCCAATCACTGTCACAATACCCTATTAGGACTGCAGCAGTGTCTTTCTTGTATTGGATGCCAAACTCCAAAGTTCCCTGTATATATCTCAGCACCCTCTTTGCTGTGCCAATGTGCTTCATTGATGCACAATGCATGAATCGAGCTAAGAGACTTGCAGCAAACATGATGTCTGGTCTTGTAGCTGTCAAATAGAGTAAACTTCCCACCATTTTCCTGTATTGTTCTTCATTAGCTGCCTGGCTTCCATCATCCTTCTTGAGCTTATCAGATGTTGCTAGGGGTGTAGAGACAGCCTTGCAATCTTTCAAACCAAACTTTTCTAACAAACTTTGAGCATACTTCTTTTGATGAATGAAGATGCTCCCTTCTAATTGGATTACACCAATTCCTAGAAAATGGTGTAGCAGTCCCAAATCAGTCATCTCATACCTATTCATCATTTCTGCCTTGAATTCTTCAAGCATGTTCATGCTACTGCCAGTGTAGACTATATCATCCACATAGAGTGAGACAATGAGAGTTCCCTGGTTTTCTTTGTTTTTAACATAAAGGGTAGCTTCACTAGGACTCTTCTCGAATCCACACTGCATCAGGTATGTGTCAATGTTGCTGTACCAGGCCCTTGGTGCTTGCTTTAGACCATAGAGAGCCTTGTGCAGCCTATATACCTTGTCTTCCTGGCCTTTAACAGTGAAGCCATCAGGTTGATCTACATACACTTCCTCTTCTAGCTCTCCATTTAGAAAAGCAGATTTGACATCCAACTGATAAAGCTTCCAACCCTTTTGAGCTGATAAGGCAATTAAGGTCCTAATAGTGTCAAGCCTTGCCACAGGGGCAAATGTCTCATTGAAGTCGATCCCTGGTTTTTGTGTATAGCCTTTGGCTACTAACCTAGCCTTGTGCTTCTGTATTGATCCATCAAGGTTGAGTTTAGTCTTGAATATCCACTTTACACCAACAATTGGTTTGTTCCCTGGCCTATCAACCAGCTGCCAAGTTTGATTCTTCTCAATCATTTCAATTTCATTTTCCATAGCCTTCTGCCATGCCTTGTCTTTAGCTGCTTCAATATAGGTTTCTGGTTCCACAATGCTCATTTTACAGTGAGCAAATACCTCATCTAGGCTTCTCCATTTCTTTGGTGTTGAATCATAAGTGCTTGCAGGGTCAATTTCAGTTTCTACAGCATGTGATGTAAGTGAGGAACTAGGACTTGGATTAGCATTAGGGGATGCAATTGGATTGAAGGGACTCTGTGAAGTTGGACACAATGCATCATGCTCAGATTCAGTTTCTGCAGTATGGGAGTCATCTTCATCACTCCAAGGTACAGATATGTATTCAGTGGACTTTGAATCCCAATTCCACATTGCAGACTCTTCAAAAATCACACTTCTAGAGACTATCACCTTATTGCTCTTGAGATCAAACACTCTATACCCTTTCTCTCTGGTTCCATATCCAACAAACACTCCTTTCTGACTTCTATCATCCAGCTTGTGTCTCAGTTGATTAGGAATATGTGTATAACACATTGAACCAAAGATTCTCAAATGCTTCACTCCTGGCTTCCTTCCACTGAAAACTTCAAATGGAGTTTGACCAGTCAAGGCTCGAGTAGGGCATCTATTTAAAAGATACACAGCAGTATTAACTGCTTCCCCCCAAAAATAAGTGGGTAGTTTCTTCTCTTGCAACATAACCCTTGCCATCTCCATGATTGTCCTATTCTTCCTCTCAGCCACTCCATTCTGCTGAGGGGAATAAGCAACAGTAAGTTGCTTTTCTATTCCAAAGTCTTCATAGAACTTCTCAAACTCCATTGAGGTATACTCTCCCCCTCTGTCACTTCTAACTTTCTTTATTTTGTAACCACATTGAAGTTCCACCATTGCTTTAAACTTTCTGAATAGAGTAAATGCATCTGACTTTTGTCTCAGAAAGTATACCCAGCACATTCTTGATTTGTCATCAATGAATGTGAGGAAATACTTGTTTCCTCCCAAGGTTTCTGACATTGGTCCACAGACATCTGTGTGAACCAATTCTAGCAAATCAATGGCTCTAACAGTCTTCCCTTTATCAAATGCTTCCCTGTGACTTTTGCTCAAAGCACATCCTTCACAGACATGCTCTCCTTTTGTGAGTTTTGGTAAGCCAATCACCATTGCTTTGTCCTGCAATTGCAGCATGCTCTCGAAATTCAAATGACCAAGTCTCTTATGCCATTTCCAGTTTGAACCAGTCACTGTGGCCCTCTTTGCCATCATTGGACTTATGTCCTCGAGTACAAGTGGGAAACACCTATTCCCTTTCATTTGAACTGCTGCCACAGGAGCTTTCATGCTCTTATCTTCATAAATGGTCACCATGTACTCACCAAAAACAAGCCAGTAACCATGCTCCACCATTTGTCCAACACTGAGAAGATTTTCATCTAATCCTGGCACAATCATGACTTCTGTGATATACCTTGTTCCTCTCTTGGTTTGCACAGGCAAGACTCCCTTCCCAGTTGATTCCACAATGTCTCCAGTCCCCATTTTTATTTTGCATTTCATACTTCTGTCAATATTGATCAGAAGTGACTCATGACTAGTCATATGGTTGCTGCAGCCACTATCAAGATACCAAACACCTTGCTCTTTCTCCACTGAGGCTTTGTGGCATGCATAGAACATTGTGGCAGGTTCATGGACTTGATTTGCATAGTTAGCAATCTGTCCCTTCTTGTGTGGTTGATGGCAATCCTTCATTACATGCCCAAACCTGTCACAATTGTAGCATTTCACCTTTCCTTTAAACCAGCACTCTCCATAGTGAACCTTATCACAAACTTTGCATTTTCCCTTCCCAGAGTCACCTCCTGGTCTCAAATTGGATTGAACCTTGTTGTCCCATTTCTTTGGTTTTCCCTTCCAGCTTTTGAAGTTTCTTTTTCCCCCATCATGGTTGTGAGGCTTTGATTGATTGTTCTGTCCTTTGAAGCCAACATTCATACTAGCAAAGGCCCTTTCCACCTTCTCATCATCTTCCTCATGCCTGCTTAGCCTTAACTCATAACTTTTGAGAGAGGCAAACACTTCATTTACAGACACAGAATTCAAATCACTAGTCCTTTCGAGCACCACACACATAGGATCATAAACTTTAGTTACACTGATTAAGACCTTCTGCACCATTCTTTGTTGAGTCAAGCATTCACCATATTTTTCCATTTGGTTAGTTAAATCAAAGAAACGAGTAGAATACTCAGACAATGCTTCACTCTCCCTCATTCTCATGTATTCAAATTCTTTTCTCAAACTTTGCAATTTAACAGACCTGGATTGTTCATCACCATGATATTCTGTTTGTAGAAGATCCCAAGCTCCTTTGGCAGTGTCTTGGTTGATAATCCGAGAGAAAATCTCTTTGGATACAGCCCCTTGAATGATGCCCAATGCCTTTGCATCTTTCATATTCTGCTCCTCCATGTAAGCTTCCAGTTCATCTTCCTCATCGATGCTGGAGTCTCCTTCCTTCTTAGCCTTCTCCTTCTTCTTCCTTGCTTCTGGGATTGTGATCCCTTTTTCTACTAACTTCCAGATGCCATGTGACTTGAATATGGTCACCATGCGCACCTTCCAGAACTCATACTCAGTACCATCGAAAATGGGAGCTCGTAGCTCACCACTCCCAGACCCAGCCATGCCTAGATCTAGATGGATTTGTTCCTCTGTTTCACTCAAGCTCACGCACACAGTACACGCCCAGTTCACAGAACCAACCTGGGCTCTGATACCATGTTGATTTTACTGAGACAATGAATATGCCTGGGATGTGACTAGGAATGTAAGCATGAAAATGGTGCTAGAATTTACAGAGAGAATTGCAGAGTGATGAGGGAAGGAAGAGAGAATGAGATCACGAGAAAGGCATGCTGTACTGTGCAATGCATACACCAGCAACCATATATTCCATTTGCAAATTCAGTTATACAAAACGACATAGCATTGATCCAATAAGACCGATGCCACACATGAGCCTATGAGCTCTTACAGCAAAGCAAACATCACCCTATGAGGCAATGCCACCTAAGCAATGACAATCTGAATTAACTAACTAAACAGACAAGCTTAGTTATCAGGCATAAGCCTTAATCAACTCTAATATAGCAACCCTAGCTAGTTGCCTCTTCGTTGCATCAAAGGGTTTTCACATCTAACCTAGCTATTAAACTCCAATATGCACATAACACTTGTGCAAAACCTCCATTAACGCCAAGAACGAAGCTCCACCCCTGCATGATATATGATCGAAGATTATAAGATTATATTGAGGGTCAAGTTGCTTACTTTTAGTCACTTGAGTTAGTCAAGCGTATGTTTTTTTTTTTTTTCTTTTTTCTTTTAACTGTTTATTTGATGAATTATAATGACTTCCAAATTGAACTTAATCGACCACGAAAAGAAAACATTATATATGCCTTTATGGGATCTATATATAACTTGTTTTCTTAATTTCATTTTTAGTAGATAATTACTTGTGTATATAACGTGCTATTTAATTAGGTCATGTCAATTTAACATTTCTGTTTTTGTTAAACTTCAGATATTTATATATGATCATGGTATTCAAAAGAGGTTCGATGGGGAAGAGGATTTGTAACCAGACAAGGAAGTTATTAGCTGGAGTTTCCTGTATTACTATGTTTCTCCAATATTACTACCAAGTATTAAGAATGTCCTTGTTGCTCACTCTAGATTTGATTGGCAGCAAGCTCGCCGCCTCCATTAGGGAAGAATGTGCCACAGTTGACAACGAAATTTTTCATTATATTTTCACATTCTACCGCCTATCAAGAATGTTGTTATTGCTCACTTTAGATTTTATTGGCCGCAAGGTGACTATGATCTCAATTAGAATACGGATGCGAAAGTACAAACAAAAACATTCCGAATTACAAGGATATCAGAGCAAAAGCAGCAAGTGGTCCACGGAACTCCCAGAAGATATGATGCAATTGGTTCTACAACAAGCCCAGCTATGCATATCGGATCACCGGCAGTGTGGTGCAGTATGTCATTCTTGGCGAGTGGCTGTTGCTAGGTCAAATACAAGCACACGCGGCGGTCATCTTGCTTCTCATGAATTACCATGGCTTATGCTATGTTCTCCTTACTTTGTCCTCAAAGATCATCGCTTTTTAAGTCTAAGTGACCAGAAAATTTACAAATCAAATCCCACGAATTATATAAATAACATTGAATGTGTTGGGTCAATTGAAGAGTGGTTGATCATGGTTGACAGTATTTTTCGACGTCCTGAGGGTTTTATGAATTCTAGTGTTGACGGCATCGCCTTCTTCTTGAACCCAATATCAGGTGCTCGAGTCATGCTCCCATCACAATCCACCATTCCATCCCATGACGAAAGCAATTGTCCTAACTTCCTCCTTAAAGTAAAAGCCTCTCCAGCACCAACAAGCCAGCACTGTGTTGTGGCTGCACTTTATTTAGGAAATCACTTGGCTTTCTGTAGGCCTAGTGATAAATCATGGACCCTCATTGATAGGGGGAGGGCTAGAAAGCTCGAATTCATTGATATGGCAATAATTGAAGGGAAATTATATGCTGCAACTTGGGATGCATCACAGTTTATAATGGTATTTGACATCCAAAATGCCAATGGCAGCTCTCCTAGAGCTAAAAGGTTGGTTATAAAAGGTTTTAAGTAGAGTAAGAGAAAAAATAGAAAAGAATGAAAAAGAGATAACAGAAAGAGAGAGAGAGAGAGAGAGAGAGAGCAGTATTGAAGAATAAATTTATCTCATATGTTTTTGTATATACAGTAGAGTCTATATATATAATTGATAGGAGTATTCTAGAGTCTACAAGAAATAGTTCCGTTACAAGATATTTTTACAATGGGTATGAAATATATGTGGGCTCAGTCATTATCCACACTCTTATTGTGGGAATATTCTGATGAGCTGTTCTGGATGCTTGATGAGCTGTTGTGGGTGTGGTGAGTGATCGTTGGATGGGTGTGATGAGTACTTTGTGGGTGATCTTTTGTGCAATGCTGAATATTATTATCATCCCCCCGCAAGCTGATGCGAGGAGGTCGAGTGATCAGCTTGGAGCTCAATTCTTTGAATCGTGGGGAAGGTAGACCTTTGGTGAATATATCAGCAAGTTGAGCAGATGATTCAAGATGACGAATGTTGATAGACATGCTGGTAAAAAGTTCCCGAATGAAGTGATAATCAACTTCAACATGCTTGGTTCTAGCATGGAAAATTGGATTAGCAGCCAAGGCAATTGCACTGATATTGTCACAGTAGAAGAGGGGAGGGTGAGTGAGATAAATGTGAAGATCCCGCAGAAGAGAACATAGCCAAATAGCTTCAGCTGCAGAATGAGCAAGAGCTCGATATTCGGCCTCGGTGGATGAGCGAGCAACTGTAGGTTGCTTTTTGGCAGACCAAGAGATGAGATTGTTACCAAAAAAGATGCAGTAACCAGTGGTAGAACGCCGATCTACTGGACAACCAGCCCAATCGGCGTCCGAATAAATGGTGAGTGTGGGAGTGCCTTTGGTGAAGGATATGCCATAATCAGGAGTGGATTTAAGGTACCGAAGGATTCTTTTGACAGCTGTGAGATGGGGAGTTCTGGGATTGTGCATAAATTGGCACACTTGGTTGACAGAGAATGCAATGTCAGGACGAGTCCATGTGAGATATTGGAGAGCCCCGACAATGGAACGATAAAGGGTAGGATCAGAGAGAGGGTCACCAGTGGAAGTGTCTAATTTAGCAATGGTGGAGGGTGAAGGGAAGGGTTTGGCTTGAAGCAGAGAAGTTTTAGAAAGAAGATCAGTTGTATATTTAGACTGACAAAGAAATAAGCCAGAAGAATCACGATGTACCTCAAGGCCGAGGAAGTAATGAAGGGGACCCAAATCTTTCATGGCAAATTTGGAGCTGAGGAGAGAAATCAGATGTTGACAGTAGGAGGAAGAGCTGCCAGTAAGGACTATGTCATCAACGTACACCAAGAGGAAAGTAACAGAGTGATCAATCTTGATGAAAAGAGATGGATCAGCTATAGAAGTTTGAAAACCCAGAGATAAAAGCCCATTGTGAAGCTCTTCATACCAAGCCCGCGGGGCTTGTTTAAGCCCATATAGGGAGCGCTGAAGCTTGCAAACATAGTGAGGCTTGAGTGGATCTTGGAAGCCAGGGGGTTGGACCATAAAGACATCTTCATGGAGATGCCCATGTAAGAATGCATTAGAAACATCAAGTTGGGAAATAGGCCAGTCATGTTGGACAGCTATGGAAAGAATGACCCGAATGGTGGGGGGCTTAGCAACTGGGCTGAATGTCTCAGTGTAGTCCACGCCGGCTTGTTGGTGAAAGCCCTTGGCGACCAAACGAGCTTTATACCGCTCTATAGACCCATCAGCTCGTTGCTTAAGGCGAAAGACCCACTTGCAGCCCACAAGATTTTGAGTGGGGTTGGGAGGAACTAAGGTCCATGTGGAGGTCTGGTGCAAGGCTGCAATTTCAGTGTTCATAGCGGCCATCCAATTGGGATCCTTAGCAGCTTGATGATAGGTGGAGGGTATGGGAGGAGATGATTTGGCAGAAAGGAGAGCGGAAGGGAAAGGGTGACGAGTGGTAAAGGCTTTGGGCTTATAGATGCCGTCTTTGGCACGAGTTTGCATTGGGTGAGTGTTTGTGGGGCGGGGAGGGGAAGGTGGAGGGGAATGAGATTGAGATAGAGGAGTGGGCAATAATGAGGTTGGAGAGGAAGTGGAATCAAGAGCAGAGGAGGAAGAAGAGTTGGAAGGAGAGTGTGAAGAAGGAGCTGGAGAAGAAGGTGCTGGTATTGGA
Organism: Dryas octopetala; assembly: GCF_963921425.1. Taxonomy (NCBI): domain Eukaryota; kingdom Viridiplantae; phylum Streptophyta; class Magnoliopsida; order Rosales; family Rosaceae; genus Dryas; species Dryas octopetala. Next base: position 6,694,949 of record NC_141373.1, on the reverse strand, counting down.
GGTTGCTGGAAAGCGGGTGGGAGAGGTAAGGCAATGGGGTGATGTAGAGGGGCAGGAGAGTATGTAGTAGGAGCAGGTGGAGCGGCTTTAAAGGGGAATGAATTTTCATCAAAGACAACATGACGAGAGACATATACACGTCCGGAAGATGGATCAAGGCAACGGTAGCCCTTTTGATTGGTACCATAGCCAATAAATATACACCTGCAGCTGCGAAAATCAAATTTGTGATGTGAATAAGGCCTAAGCCAAGGATAACATGCACATCCATAAGCTTTGAGAAAGGTGTAGTCAGGAGTACAATGAAAAAGTTTTTGAAGAGGACTGATATTTTGGAGAGAAGAGGAGGGCAATCGATTAATTAGATAAACTGCTGTGTGAGCTACCTCTACCCAATATTTGAGAGGTAGTGAAGACTGGGCAAAAAGGGTGCGGGTAAGCTCAATAATGTGGCGATGTTTTCGCTCGGCCATGCCATTTTGCTCGGGAGTGTGGGGACAAGTAAATTGCTGAGCAATACCATGGCTAGTTAGAAAGTTGCGAAAAGAGGAACTGGTGTATTCACCACCATTATCACTCCGCAAAGCTTTAATAGGAAGGTTGAATTGTTTCTCAACTAAAAGTTTGAAGTGCTGAAAAAGTTTAAATACATCTGATTTGGAATGTAAAGGATAGAGCCAGGTGAAACGAGACCAATCATCAATAAATATTACGTAGTATTTAAAACCACTAACAGAAGGTATTGGGGCAGGACCCCATACATCAGTGTGTATGATTTCCAATGGAAATGAAGTGGTACTAAGAGATTTAACAAAAGGTAATTTTCCTAGTTGACAAGAAGAACAAAAAAAAATGGTTCTTGGAATGTAAAGCCTTGAGCTGATGCTGGGAGAGAAGGTGTTGCAGTGTGGAGGAAGATGGGTGGCCAAGACGTTGATGCCAGAGAGAGGAGGAGGCAGTTGTGCTGATGAAGGCTGTTGGAGATTGTTGATGAGGAAAAGACAATCGAATAGGATAAAGGTTGCCATCAGTAGGGCCCTGAAACAGAACTTTCCCCGAAGGAATATCCTTGACAATGCAACCAGAAGGAGAAAAAATCAGCAAACAGTTGTTATCATTAACAAATTGGTGGACAGATAATAGATTATGGGAAATTGAAGGAACATGTAAAATGTTAGTAAGACTAAAGAGAGAGCCAGAGTTGGAAGAAAGAGCTTGAGAAGAGCCAATATGGTGAATGTCCAAACCTTGCCCATTACCAACAGCGACTTTGTCGGAGCCGGGGTAAGCCGAGTGAAGAGAGAGATGAGAGAGGTCGTTGGTGATATGGTTTGTTGCACCGGAGTCAGCATACCAAACTGTGTTGGAAGATGAGGTGGGAGGGGTAGGGTGAGTTCCAGAGGTAGCAACCATGGCCTGAAGTTTGGAGGTTGGAACTCTGCCATGGAAAGCATGGTTCATGCGATGATAACAGTTAATAGCAGAGTGATTATTACCATTACAGATTTGGCAACGAATTTTGGTGGGATTGGAGTTGTTGAACCGAGATGGAGGGTGAGGTCTGAAGAAGGAAGGAAACGTGGACTGATTTTGGGGTGGAAATGAGGTTTTGGAAAAAGAGGGCTTGGGTGGGTGGTGGTAAGAATGTGGGCCACGGGTGTTTCTATTTTGTGAGGGGTTGGGCCTATTTTGAGAAGTGATGGCTGAAAAGGCTTGAGTGCGAGTGTGGACTTCTGGTGTAGGGAGTAGGGCTGTGGTCCTCTTTGCAACTTCAATCTCCTCGCTGAGGAGAAAACCATGGAGTTCATCAGGATTGAGGGGTTCAGCACGAACGCGAATGGAGGTAGAGAATGCGTCATAATCAGGAGGAAGACCGTGAAGAGTGTGAGCAATAAGGTCAGAATCGGACAAAGGTTCACCAGCAGCTGCAAGAGCATCAGAAATTTCTTTGATTTTCTGAAGATAGTCAGTCATGATCTGGTCACCCTTTTGCATATTTTGAAGCTTGCTTTTGAGTTGAAGAATATGAGATCTGGTGATTGTGGCAAACCGACGCTCAAGGTTAACCCATAAACCTCGAGCTGATGTAGATCCAACGGTGTAGGAAAGAACTGACTCAGACAATGAAGCATTGAGCCATATTCTACAGGTACGGTCTTTTTTGACCCATTGTGTGTAGGCTGGGTTTGGATCTGTGGTGTTGGGTAGAGATTTGGGTGGACAAATGTCAGTCCCATCAATAATACCATACATATCATAATTTTCGAGGATTGGAGTAATGACTGATTTCCATAAGAGAAAATTTGCGGTGGTAAGTTTAATGGGTATGAGGGTGGCTATGTGTTGAGGAGAGATAGAGGATTGGAGAGATTGGGAGGTAGTTTCAGGAGAGGTAATGATGGGGCTAGGAGATTCTGCTTGGTTAGGCATTTTTGGATCTGTGTGCTGTAAGGCAGTGGCTCTGATACCATAAAAGGTTTTAAGTAGAGTAAGAGAGAAAATAGAAAAGAATGAAAAAGAGATAACAGAAAGAGAGAGAGAGAGAGTGAGAGAGCAGTATTGAAGAATAAATTTATCTCATATGTTTTTGTATATACAGTAGAGTCTATATATATAATTGATAGGAGTATTCTAGAGTCTACAAGAAATAGTTCCGTTACAAGATATTTTTACAATGGGTATGAAATATATGTGGGCTCAGTCATTATCCACACTCTTATTGTGGGAATATTCTGATGAGCTGTTCTGGATGCTTGATGAGCTGTTGTGGGTGTGGTGAGTGATCGTTGGATGGGTGTGATGAGTACTTTGTGGGTGATCTTTTGTGCAATGCTGAATATTATTATCAGGTTATGCTTCCTCCCATGCCAGTTCCTTCCCATACTGTGACAAGGAATGGTCTCGTGTCCGACTTGGATCTTGAATGTATATACCTATCACAAGATTCTACATCAAAAGAGTTGTTTATGATTTTTCGTAGGAGTATTTTTTCCCAAGAGGAAGATCCAATAATTCCTTGGCATACACTCATTGGTTATAATTGCCCGAGCCTGCCACAGAATGCCGGATTTCGGGTGTTCAAGCTGAAGCATAGGAAGAATGGTCCTCGATGGGTAGAGGTTGTCAACCTTGGTTGTCGAACATTATTCATCACCAATTCCGACAGCAAAGTCATCCCTGCAGCCAGAGGCTTTAATCGTACCCATAACACACTTCAAGCAAACTGCATTTATTTTGCTTTCGAGATCCAGTGTGTTGCATCACCGTCAAGTGGGTACGATGCTGGGGTGTTTTCCTTGACAAAAAAGACCATCCGACGCTATGCGTTTTTCAAGGATCATTCTCGAACGCGATTTTGCGTTAGACCTATTTGGTTCACACCAAGTCCTTGACGTACAACTTACTTAAATTAATCTGCATGCGCGCTTTTTTAATATCGATCTATGTATTGGATTAGTTCATTTTCGTTTTAATTGGATTGCTGTATTGTGTCAATCTACTATTTCTTTTATTTTCTTCTGGATAGATCTTCAAGTATTTTATCAATTAGAATATTGTCTTGATGTGGAGGACTTTAATTAGAGAGGTAAGAGGCTAATTCAGATATTCTAACCATATATATAATGCTTGCATTCTTTATTTATTTAACTGACAAATCTGTCTCTTTGCTGCTCGATCTTACCTTGGTCAATAAGGAATTTCAAGCCATCACCCTCTATAGCTTTATCTGCAACTGCAGGGCAGTTATGGAAAGGGATTACGGTTGCTCTGTACGTGTCCCATGTGTATAGGGATCTCAGTTTGGGATTAATTTCATAGTTTTTGTAGGCCTCATGATCCTGTTACCTCTTCTATGGGCTAGGGTTTCACTCCATGGGCTTCCACCTTGGGCTTGTCACCTTGGGCTTGCGCATGGCCCCTTGTCTTGCTAGGGTTTGCATGGCATGCATGCGCATGCATGGGCTGCCATCTTCCTCCTTGCGTGTGGCTTTTGGGCTGCTAGGGTTTGGGCCCATGCATGTGCATGCATGGCCCACTTGGTTCGGCATCCCTAGGGCCCATGGGCCCTACACTTTTGACTTCCCATTTTGCCCCTCATTTCCATTTGAATTCAAATTCATTTCTTCCCTCCATTCATTCCCATGGATTTCCACCACCTTCTGGAAGCTTCTGGAACCTTGAAAAACATTTCCTGGTGCAACTAGGATTTCTTGGAAATGAGAGATTCCTTATCCGTTTCGACTTCTCGTAATGACCATATTGCCCCTGGGGTCTCCTAGTGTCACTAGGACTCCTTTCCCTAGTTGGGTTAGGTTTCCTAGTTCTGTTTCTCGGGCAAGAGCTGTGACCAAATGAAGAAAATACCAATTTGTTCATCAAATTTTGTTTACCAAATAATGTGACAATGTTTCATTGAATCGTAACATGATTCATAGCTGGATCCACTCTGATCCCATTTATTTTCAACAAATAAAATACTGATAATCTGATACATTTGGTCATGTACCACCCATGACTCACCTACCATCAGCATGTTCTGGTTTGTAAATGTGATTGCAGTGGCTTGTCCTGGTCGTACTTTTGCTTCACCTTCTTTCATTTTGTTTCTATAATCCATTCATCTTCTAATCTTCTTTATGTTTCTATAATGCCTTAGTGGGTGGGACTGTAATTGAATCATTGATTGCCGCGCATTATCTCTTCCTAAAATATTATTAATTACGTTAAAAATTGGAAAAGGGTTAACTTTCTGCGCAGCCACAGAGCCGCCATTACCACTAACTCTCTTTACTCTGTTTTCTCTATCCTTGTGTCCCTTCATGATAAGTCTCTGTAACCGATGCTAATTATTTCTCAAAACACATTAAAAAGGAGCCCAAGAACCAAGCAATCCTTTAAAGGCAGCGTAACAGCTTCTTCCTCTATCCAATCATTACACATCAATTTCATCCGTACCATCCCACATATCATATCAGATAGAAAATAGAAGAAGAAGAGGAATCATCATCAAAACCAATTTAATTTATAGCCCCATTACCCAATGCACTGTTCTTAATATCTTCTTCTACTACTACTACTACTACCATATATATATAGGTGCTGTACTTTTCTCTCAAATATACACTTTGTATGACCAGATTCTATTTTACTAATTGGGTCTAGCTCTTACTCTCTCTTGGTTGGTGGGTGTGATTAGTAATTAGGCATGGTGGTGGTGAATATCAGAGAGTTGGACATGAACAAGGACACCAAAAGAGTGGAGGACTTAGAGAGAAGGTGTGAGGCTGGTGGTGGATCAACTTCTCAAATGTCTCTCTACACCCATCTTTTGGGGGATCCCATTTGCAGAATCCGCCACTCACCCTCCTTCCTCATGCTGGTCAGTACGTTTCTGTTATTTTACACTTAATTTTCTTGATTAATTACCTTTTATGTAGTCATTAATGGGTTTCTTATATATATATATGATCATAATTAACAGGTGGCTGAAATGGGTCCTGCCAAAGAAATCGTTGGGGTCATCAGGGGTTGCATCAAAATCGTTTCTTGTGGTAAAAAGCTTGGAATGTCTAGCAATGAAGATTTTGATCCAAAACCCATCTGCACCAAACTCGCTTACATTCTTGGCCTTCGAGTTTCTCCATCAATCAGGTATCTTCATCAAGTAATGCTACATGTATCACATTTGTGTTGAGTAATGCTACATGAATTACATTTGTGTATTGTGAAGCACACATACCAGTGAGACCCTTTTAAGTAGGTTTATAGACAATGTAGTACAAAAATGTGATATTGATGGTCGAAAAATTCAATTGCCCATGTAGAAATGCGTTACACAATATCGGTCCAGTAATCCAATTGCTTGGTTATGACATGGTTTAATTTTGCAGGCGAAGAGGCATTGGTCTAGAGCTTGTTAATCGCATGGAAGAGTGGTTTCGAAGAAATGGTGCAGAGTACTCATACATGGCCACTGAAGTTGACAACAAACCTTCCCTAAACCTCTTCACCCAAAAATGCAACTACACCAAATTCCGTACCCCTTCAATTTTGGTCCAACCCGTCTTTGCTCACCGAGTCAAAACTCACCACCGAGCCACCATCATCAAACTCAGTCCATCAGAGGCCGAGACCCTCTACCGCCGCCAATTTTCCACCACCGAGTTTTTCCCTCAGGACATTGATCGGGTTGTGCAAAACAAGCTCAATCTCGGCACGTTTTTGGCTGTGCCAAGTGGGTTTTCATGGGCGGGTCTGGACGGGTTTCTGTCCGACCCGCCTGAGTCGTGGGCGGTTCTGAGTGCATGGAATTGTAAGGAGGTATTTACGTTGGAAATCAAAGGCGCGTCGCTTACACGGCGTTTGGCAGCGAAGGCTACGCGCGTGGTGGACAGGGCGTTCCCTTGGCTGAGGATACCTTCAGTGCCTGAGGTTTTCAGGCCTTTTGGGTTGCTCTTTCTGTATGGGTTGGGAGGGGGAGGCCCAAGCGCGTGTAAGATGGCGAAGGCGCTTTGTGGCCACGCGCATAATATGGGTAGGGAATTGGGTTGTGGGGTCGTGGTGACGGAGGTGGCCAGCCAAGAACCGTTGAGGTTAGCTATACCGCACTGGAAGAGACTATCGTGCGCAGAGGATTTGTGGTGCATCAAGAGGCTGGTGGAGGATTATAGCGATGGGCCTCTTGGGGACTGGACCAAGTCTCCTCCTGGGCTTTCGATTTTTGTTGATCCAAGGGAGTTTTAGACTTTTAGTCAAGGAGATAAATTTTTGTAGCTTTAAAAATACATAGCAATAGCCAATAGCAAATGGAAATGTTATTTTTGGGCTCTGTATTTTTGTATATTTTTCATTGGCAATGTAAGTAATGCAAGTGAAAAATTTCATTGGCAATGTGACTAGTGTTCAAATCATGTGACATGTCATATCATGGAGTGAGCTTTGTTGTATTAATTGTCTTACTAAATAATTTGGTAATTTGGTATATTATATGGGTTGAAATATTGAATTACACTTTACACTCCTCGGGTATAGATTGTTTTTCACTTTGATACCCGATATTCAAAACGTTTCAATCTGAAACCTAAAGTTTATGAAAATGTGCCTCTTCTGTTACTTTTTCTGTTAATTTTGACTGCATATAACATGTGTGAGATTCATTTACACTGATGTTGACAATAAATTTATGTTACGTGGACAAATAAAATAAACCAAATAAATAAAAAAGAAATTAGAAAAATACAGTTAAATTATTATATATTAAAAAAATAAAAGATAACATTAAAACTAAATATAAAAATTATCTCGTTCATCCCTACCTCACCCTCCTCCCGGCCTCATCTCTTTCTTTCCCAGTTTTTTGTTTTTTCAAGTTTTTAATTGATTTTTATTTTTTTAACCTATAAAATTTTAGCTGGCTTTTTAATTTTTTTTTTCACAGTATAAATGAATCTCACACATGATATATGCAATCAAAATTAACAGAAAAGTTAACAGAAGGGACACATTATAATTTTTATAAACTTTAAGTTCCATATTAAAACGTTTTGAATATCGGGTACCAAAATGAAAAATGACATATATTTGAGAGATGTAAAGTATAAATAGCCCTATTATATGTTATTATCATATTATGAATTAGGAACATACGTTTAACTATGATTGTGTTTTTACTTGATCAATAATTCTGATAAATAATACGACCATATAATATGTTAAACTATCTAACAAGAGAATATATATAAGTACTGGAGTCAGAATTCTTGACATTTGATCACCAGTTACATTCTCTAGTTATCATTTTCTCACAACCTCTGAATTCTTCTGCAAATACAACAGATACTCTTCTTCCATACCATATGTACTTCACTTTCGCTCAATTAATAGACAACCAGTTTCTTAAGTTGCTAAGATCATAAAGAGAGGACATACCCGAAAATTTCAAACCTATTTTTGTGTCGATTAATCTACTAAGAAACCGAATGCCTTCTATTTCTGGAAGGTGTGGATTTAACCTCTTCTGGATTAGCAGAACCAAGACTCCCAGATGAATCAGAGCCACTATTCTCTCCTTGTCCCCCTTTGCTTGAAAAGAGCTTTGCAAAGATCTTCTTTGACTTAAGCAACCCTCTCATTTTACTAACTGCTGCCTTGTCAACACTGCTTTTACTATCTAAATTCCTCTCACACCCTCCCACACCATTGGCCAACCTTAAGGAAGCTAACTCCCCCTTTAGGGCCCTAAGCTCCTCAGCTGAGGCCACTGCATCCCAATCTTCCTCAGTGTTGGTTGTTGCAGACCTGGAACTCCCATGGGATCCATTGTTTAAGTCCTTCATGCCTTTAGGTAGGTCAGGAGTGCTGCTGCCTGATGAGGCAGCAGCCCTGACTTGCTCAAAAAATAGTACCTGCACAACTACACGCAATGGGAGTCTCTCATTTTGCACAGCGTGCATGCACGCATCAACTGATAGCTTTTTGCAGTCCATCAACTTGCATATCCTCTTCCTCTCACTCTTGCTGATTCCTGGGTGCTCCTGCATCAAAGAAGGCCAAAGTGTGAAAAATTTAGCACCAACAACAACAAAATACAACACAAAAGCACTCGGAGAAAAGATCTTTTATAGCATGAACTAGTCTTTGATGAGAATACAACCAGAAAAAGAAAATTTTTGGCACCTAGTTTGCACAGTAAAATGAAAAAACTTGCATGACGCCATGAAAAGACCAACTTAATGTCTATTCAGAGAAAGAGAAATATCGAGAATCTCTTACCTTAAGATACATGTCAATGGCTCGGTAAAGCCCATCATGAGCAGGGCGAGAGAAACCTGACACCATCTCTGCAAGATCAACAAACTTCGACAAGGGTAGGTTGGGATCCTTAGAAATTTCAGCAAGATACCCATCTATCAGTTTTGCCACCATCAACTTGGAAGCATCTGACAAGATCCCTGGCCTTCTCACCTCCTGAAGCTCATGGCCTTCTTCTAGTGAATCAATCTCTGCACTCTGGTCTTGCCTTAGGAACTCTTCTACTATTTTTTGGACAGCACTAACATCATATACTGTAGCTTCCCCTTCTGCTGCTCGTATCAAAAGATCATTTACAGAAGCCTCCTCTAGTTGCTGTCCTATTCTCCTGACAAGCTCTCCCTTCGTCATTTCTCCAGAGTCCACAAATATAGCTGCTTTCAACAGTTTGAGCAAGAAACTACAAGAGACACTGCCTTTCTCTGCAGGTAACAGCCAGACGATTGCATCCACTGCTGATCGATGCTTTACCATATCTCCATACTGGATCATGCCTTTACTGAAACTTGGCAACCTTCTGTAAGCATAAGCTTTCAAGGCTTCTCCTATCACTTCACTGGAAAGTATTTCTTTAGTTTTAATACTAGTTAGGACACGCTTGTATAAATCAATCTCAAGCTCGCACAATTCCTCAACCCACCAGTCCTTTGGAACTGGACGGTTTCTGACACCACTCCAATTTGGATCATTCCCGTTTTCCTCAGGGATCTTCTTCCGGTTATAGGTATAGGACCAGTCAACTTTTGAAACATCAACACAGGCCTTGGTAGCTATAGAGTCAATGCAATGACTGACCAACTTCAGTTCCTCAGATATCAATAAAAGAGACTTTGTAGTCTGAAGAACAATGATTGAATCCTTCCAGCTCCGGAAAATGCTAGAGCTAAGGAAGACATCAATCTTGTAAATGAGATTCCCTTTCTCGATAGACTCATGCATTCCCAAATACTCAGCCGCACATCGAGACACAACAACATTGTAAGCATTGAGGGTAACAGTCATGCCATAACAAAACTTGGCACATATCTCAAAGGCAGCAGGGCCACCGGGAATGTCAGAAATGTAAACTTCGCCAGTGTTTGATTCATTAGTGTTTGCAACCAACTTCTGCAAGCGGGCACTCTTTGATAGAAGAGGAAACTGCACCAGATTAGCACTCTTATCAGTGTCACAACTCACAAGACAAATATCTGTAGCTGCACAGCATATTGACAGGTAAACTTTGAGATGCAACTGAACTGTGTTGAAATTGCCAACACTATAAGTTCTTGAGTTTCAAAGTTGACATTAGCATATATATCATGCTCAACATCTTAATCTATCAATGCTCTGTTGGTCTCCATAAAATCATAATAAATTGTCAAGTGATAAGGTATTTATCAAGTATCAATAAAGTAGTTTTAAATTAATATTTTACACAGTCCTACCCAGTACCAAATAAATGTGTAGTTTATCTTCATGAAACAAGTTTCCTATAAAGAAAAAATCTTATGAAACAAGAAGTTGAGCACATACATATTGCTTATGAGCCTTACAGAAATCATGAATTGTTCCTATCAGTAAACTCAATAAACACCTATTTTCTCTAGCTCATGATTTTGGTAGCTAAAATATCTGTATTTGTTCTGGGAATCTGGTTGCTTTCAGAAAAGAGCACAATAACAAATTCTTGATGATGGATTGCTGAACTTGAAAAGATTCAGCATGCAAGGCATGTAATTGGGGAGCCATGTATTTCATTATGAAAGGAACAATGGCAAGAGGCAACAGTTATTGGCAGTCCTCATACAAGATACCATATAAAGCAAAATAAAACAGATCACTACCTTATGTAGATAAAACTTTGAATCTCCAACATTAACAATGATGTCTGTTGCCAAATCAGTAGCCACATATCTGCACATGCAAAGGTTCTTTTGTGTTTTTAAGAACTCTCAATATATAGATATGACTGAAAAATAAAAAAACACTAATAAGAAGACCTAGGTACAATTACAGCTGGCAATAAGCAACCACCTAAGTTTCATGGAAAAGTACCAACTTCAATTCATAATATATCTTCCACATAGTTCAATATACAAATGGCTATAAAATCCCTCCTTTAAAAGGTTGATAGGCTATAAAACTTACACCGTCACAGTCCGAACAAGATGTTCCAATGATCAAATAAACCTAGACATCTTAAATCCATATTTTTAACGAATATGCTGTGAACTCATAATACTAAAATTCAATTCATTTCCCTCGTATACTTATTCCTATATTATAAATTATAATATGGCTTTAGCAAGATATTTAATTGGCATTTTTACATTTTGTATGCAATTGACACAACTTTACCATTTCCCACTGTTTTTATACATATTATTCTGGTTCAGTTAACTTATTAGCTTGCAGTGAGCTTCTTCTGTCAATTAATGAACAACCATCTCATCTTTTAACAAATTATTTATTCACATGAAAATAACAAATAATGTGAGGTGATCTACATTGCCTATAGCCAAGAATGGATGTTACCAATGATTCTAAGGTTTCAAAAAAAGTTATATAATTAGAGCAAGTGACAGATTCAACAAAAATATTTTATTTATTTATTTCTTCCCTTGTATATTTAGAGGGAGAAAAATGGATCCTTCCCAATTAAATTCAAGGTTCTCATAAAATGGGCTCACTAAGAGAATTAAGTTTTCCTTTGCTTAAGAAAACAAAAACAAAAATCAAGGTTGATATTAAATCATAGAATGAGGACAATGTTAAGACAATAGAATGGGAGAAATGATTAGTAACCAAAAAAGGACAAAACTTTAAAGACCAATCTTTTGCAACAACCAAGGTGGCTGCTAAAAATGAGCGGACATAGGCATTATCAATGAGAAGACAAACCCAATTCTTTGCTCTTATGAACAGAAAAACCAATTAAAAGTCTTACATATTATTCTTATAGGCTTATGATATGCTTTAGACACAATAGCCAGAGAAATCATTCAAATTGATAATTGAGGAAAGAGCATAGTTTACACAGAAGGCCATAGAAGATCTCACCTAACATTGTTACCATCAGTCTGAAAAGAATCCGGCTTTGATCCAAGTTTCATGAACTTCATCTTGGCAAGCAAAAGATCTGCTTCTCCTCTACTTCTCCAAAACAAAACTCCCCCACTACTCAACCTGTCACTGCTTGATCAAACACTACACCATAACCACCCCCACACATCCCCAATAAGAATGCATCTCAATCGAGGAAGAATTGCAGGAAATGGAAAGGAACGCACCAGGAGTGGGGAAATGCAACCAGCTTCCTGAGTTCAAGAGAGAAAAGAAGGATCTCAAAGAGGAAATGGATGGATATATATATATATATATATGCAGGGCAGAGTATGACCGAATCTTGACAGGGACCGAGAGAGTCTAAGAGATAGGGAGAGAGAAAGAAAGGGAAAGAGAAGATGGGGTTTGTGCAATTTTTTAAGAAAAGGTTCTCTTAAATGGCAAGAGAGCCAAAGAAGAGGGTGTTTCCTTGGTCGGCGGCAAAGCCCACGGAGTCCGGGGCGCACCAAGTCAGCCCAGGGGACATAGGCAACAGACTCTCAACACTAAATAATTATCAAACACCCGAGACACTCACAAGCACAAATCTGACTCCACCACACTCCACCACTATTTCTTAATCTTTCTCTTCTGATTACTCTGTTTCTTTGTTTTCCTTTTTAAAAGCAAATTAAAGATTCATGCCACCAAGACCCTCTTGACGCCTTTAAAGCTTCAAGTTCCAAACCCAACATGTACACATCAATAACATTTATTTTATAGATTATTTTTTACCGTTGAAGTTTGAAAACCTGCAACTGAAAACAGCATCTCGGTATCAGTTGAAGAAACCACCAAAACGGTAGACAACAAGCATCTCTTTTTATTTGGGCAAAGTATGGGAATAATGAGAAAGATCACAAAATAAAGTTATTATAGTAATGGACAACCAAACATCAACTACCAACCAAAAAATTATTACAAAATTGAACTGAAATCTGAGGAATCTACCAGAATATATCGCAGAAAATCTAGTAAAATAATGAGGCCAAGATCATATTATGCTGTATAAGTAAAAATCTCCAAAACCCCACATGAAGAAATATGCATATAATCTAAAGACAAGGCCCCTAAAGCCACTCTCCGTGTAAACCCCAACAAAACCCAAGACCCATTCATCAAATCTACAGAGCTATACAAGATTACCAAATAGTATCATGCACTTGCAAGTTGAAAATAAAAAACCCCAGTTCGAGTTTGAGTGCAAATAGCCAAAACCAAGCCTAGAAAAATCCAAAAACAATACCATAACCAAGGTTAAGCAAAACCCACAAAGAAAGTGGAGTGAGAGAGGGAGAGACAGACATAAAGAGAGAAAATTGCTGAGCACAACTCACCCTTTGCTTCAAGAATCAGGAGCTCAGAGTTCAGAGGACAGTAACATAAACCAAAGAGCGAGGCTAGCTATTGCACACGCATTGAAGTCTTGAGAACCAAACCCACCACCAAAAAAACAAACTTTCACGAAACTCAGAAAAACCAAAAGGGCTTAAAAGAAACACAGCTCCTCAAAAGCACCCATCAGAAAAATGAGCTGTTTTCTGAGCTCCACAATCCAAATCCAAAGTACACCCATGTCCCAACAACATCTGAAAAATGAAAATCACACTAGCAAAAAAGCAAACTTGCTAGGAAATGTATGTTTCAGTCTTGGTAGTACCAAGCACAAACACTTTTCTTTAGCACAAGAAATATTTTTCCTTTAGTTAGGCTACTTTAATTTTGGTGAGGAAAAAAGTAGGAGAGATTCATTGAGTTTTTTGGAGGTGGCATTAAGAGACTCACTCACTCACTCACCACCTTGCACAGTAAAGCACGCCAAAACTGACACACTATGCTTTCCATAACGCGGACTCCTCCTATTAAATGACCCATGCGTCGTCCTAATTAAACCCACAAGCCCATAACCATAACCCGGATACTATATTGTATATTCATCATGTGTTCATGTTCAAAGTGACATATAGTATGTACCTTTGAACATGAACATATGATGGTATATGAGCTCCTAGTATAGTATGTACTACATAGACTCATAGTTGTGGTATCAGTTCATCAGAAATCTAATGGTGATGTTCAGAGATCACAAAAGCAATTGGTGACTAGTCAGTTGTCAGTATTTAATTTGCCTGAATTCTTTTGGGATGGACTGAAATTCAAAATTATTTATCAAAACAAAAACTTCCAAAATGATTGTTGTTTTCTATATATTTCTTTTTAATGTAGGGAATAGGATCCCAAGTTCCAAACTTGTGATATTCTTCAACAAAATTGAGAAAAATATTTTTAGACCAATAGTTAGTCTATCTATTTGTTTATATATTTTGGTTGTAATAGTAATTTTGATAATTTTCCCAATGGTATGAGTAGTACTAGAAATACTAATTATCATCTAAACTTTATAAATCAAAATTAATGTGACAGTTTTTTATTTATTCATTTTCTAGCTCACACTCAACTTCATTTATTGACATTGTCATTTACCACATCAGTTAATAATAAGTGGTGCTTTTAGTACTAAAATATTAATGTTGATACTAAAAAAAGGACCAATGCTCAATATCTTTTACTTATTTAGAGCGGCTAAAGTCTGGTTCAATTCCTGCCAAAACCCTACAAGACTATCAAGAGTGGCAATGATGATGATGGCCAAAAGTCCGTGATTCTTAAATCGCAGTTTTTATGTGTTTTTATGATTCAAACTGAAAATAAAAAAAACATAGTATATTTATAAGATAAAATAATAATGATGATAAGTAAATGACTAACCAGTTTATAATTCATCAAATATTAAAAAGTAAACTGTTCAAATCATGAAATAAGCTGGAGGGTTTGTATATATTGGATATTTTATCAGAAAAAGTATTAATGTGTATATATATATATATTATATTAAAAACATTTGAGATTCGGATGTGTTATATATGGAATTTCCATCTTTTTAAGACTTATTCTACATCCCACCACTTGTATATAATATTTATTTTCGTGTCTTGAATAGTGTGTTTCATTTATATATTTGCTCCCGCAGGTGCTTACGAAACTTATAAACTAATCAATGGTGACATGGTTCTGTTGGTACCAACTAAGATCCATGTGAGTTCAGAAAATTAAAGGAATCATCGCACTGCTGCTATGTTTCAAGCCTAGGGCATATTCAATGAAACTACATTCAACATAGAATGAGTGTATATATATATATATATAATAGCTAGATGTAAAATAAGTAAGAATAAAAGACCAGTCAAATATTAAGAAACCAAATAAGACTAATCCTTCAATTAAAAAAAAAAAAAGACTAATCCATACATTTTCTTTATATATATTCGATCAAGTACGGACGTACGAAAATGTGAACGTGCCATCGAGCGCTCGATGATGATTTTTTAATACAAGCGAGCGCTGCTCCCTTTGTTAGATTTTGAGGATTTGAATTTTGAGGGTAAATCCCGATGGGTTCATCCCAAAATTCTAAAACTAAATCATAACATAAATACCGTTGAATTAACCAACACTGTGCACTCGATGCTGTAAAATTTTGTACTACCAAGCGCTCGGCATCAGATACAAACGTGCGGACGTTCACACCTAAATGGGCCTATATATATGTATATATATATATATTTATCTTTTGTTTATAAGCCTTAAGTTATTTGTTTTTAAGAGTTTGTGATGTTGCCATTTAAGTGTAAAGATAAATGCTCTTAATTACTAGAATTACAAGCTCTTCATGAAATATGTTATTATATTATCATAAGACAATATTATTTAGCCCAACTTTTCTTCTTTAATTTTTTTTTTAACTGACATGTTATCTTTACATTTACTCTATAAAATTATTTTTTTAATACAACAACATATGATATAATGTGTATATCATAATGTACCACATTAATCGGAGAAAAAAAATAAATACAAGAACATTTTTCTTTGTTATATTGTCAATCGGAATCACATAACATTTCATGTGTCAAATTGTGTGATAAGAAAACTGTTCTCCACGTATATTATAAGCCTGGTTAGAGAGAGAAGATGTGTGAGAGAGAAGGCCATATCCCATATCACTATTTACCATGTGTTAAAACTTGATTGGTCGACAACGGAATATTTTTTGATCAAAAGTCAAAAATCTCTGCCTCTGTGAAATCACCAAACCTCAGCAATGACTCATTATAAAAAGGAGCTTAGGATACATCAAATTCCCATCTCATCAACACTTCCCTATGATAGTGCTACATTTCTTTACATTTTACAAACACCTCACACTCCCCATATTTCAAGGCCCCCCCAACCCTCTCATCTTATTTATCTTTCCTATACATGGGGTGCTGACTGTTGTATCGCCACAATACTATTTTAATTTGAAAAAAAATATATATACAATCTTTTACAAATATATATATATAAAGGGTTCCTTGTGAAGCACTTGATTGCTACTACTTTAAACTGCAGGTTCATTAATCTCAATTGTTTAAGGAATTGGTTAATTATGGGGGTTTGAATTTTGCTCAAAGTCATTGTGTGGTGGGGGTTGTTCTTCATTCGATGAAGATTAGTCAACAGCTTATCGTCACGCGGAGGGTTTTGCATAATGGTCCTAACATATATATATATATATGCATGCCTAATTTTGAAAGCACCATTATGAGAATCTCAATAGAATAAATGAACATATCACAAGCTTGTGGTCATATCCCTATGGTTGTGAAAATGGGTCCCCTAGCTATGCCAACTTTGACCTACCCATGACGTGAATTGGGTACTTACTTGATGTGTTTGTCCTTCATTTGCAAATTCTTGATTTTGATGAAGATGTGTAAGGAGACCACTAACATGTATTAAAGAGAATCATCTTAAAATCCTTTCATTGGCTAGTGTTCCAGTGTTCCTAATGAAATCAAAGGATTTCTTGCCCACGTGCATATAAGCAGTACGTCATTAATTGGTGGGTGTGAAACTTGCTAGCTTTTTTTTTTTTTTTTTTTTTTTTCATAAATTCAATTTAGACACATAACTATATATGATATTTTAACAGGGTTGACAAACTTTAAAATATTTCAAATATACACTTGATCTATTATCTAAATTGAAAAATAGATTTATGTCTATTGATTCATTGAGAGATCAATTAAATATCAGATTGACTTTTGCTGATTGAGATTACTTGGTGACGTAGCGCTATCTCAGCAAATATTTTTTATCAAATGAGCGACACGGTGGCACATGTCCACCTAACCCCTGACACGGGCCCATAAACTCATCATCTCTTTCTCGCTTGTCGAATACAAGTGAGAGATTTATATTTGAATTTGGGGGAAACGTGATGTTTTTAGGAGACTAAATGGTCAGGTGAGCGTTCGACGAGTGAGAATGAAGTGATGGGTGTGTGGGCCTGTGTCAGGTGGACATGTGTCGCTCATTTGGCGGGAAAGATATGCTGGGTTGGTGCCATGTCGCCAATTAATCTCCGTCAGCAAAAACCAAGCTGATATTTAACTGATTTCTCAAAAAATCGATGGACGGAAGTCCATTTTTCAATTTAGATAATAAATCAGGTGTATATTTAAAATATTTTAAAATTTGTAGATCCCGTTGAAATGACATATATAGTTATGTGTCTAAATTGAATTTATGCTTTTTTTTTTTTTTTAAGAAAGTGAAACTTGCTAGCTTGCTATATATATAGAGGGCTCTTCTAATAAGGGATCCCTCATTTAGTGTTAAATGAGGGATCACCTTATGGGGCCCACACAAGTCGTTTTATGTTAATTCGAACCGTTCATTTTTTATATCTCCATTGATAGATCATCCTTGCAAAAAATCAGCCAAATCAGAAATTGTTTACCCGTTCGTTTAAGCGGTCAAAGTTTAGGTGTTTATAGAGGAATTTGTTGTAAAAAATTCCAATTTGAGAGATTTTTTGCAAGGATTTCCGATTTGACTGATTTTTTGCAAGGATGATCTATCAATGGAGATGTAAAAAATGGACGGTTCGGATTAACACAAAATGACTCGTGTGGGCCACATAGGGTGATCCCTCATTTAACACTAAATGAGGGATCCCTTATTGGAATGGCCATGTATATATATATATATATATATATATTGTTGATTTATTTTCTAACCGTCGAAATTTTAAGATGGGATTAACACCATTTTGGTCCTCAGACGATTACACTTATATTAGTTTGGTCCTCAGACTTCTAATTTGAAAAATTAAGGACTCTGACTTTTTCAATTTTATCAATTGAGGTTATTCTATCAATTTACACCTTTTGCATTCAAATTTATTGGGAAATTAAGCAGGGAAAAAGGTAAGATATAAATGAAAATAACTATTTTGCCTTAAAAAATAACCCCACGTGATTAGCACATAGTACGTTCTATGAAAACGAAAATTTGGATGAAAAATGTGTAAATTGATAGAATAACCTCAATTGGCAAAATTGAAAAAGTCAGAATCCTTAATTTTTCAAATTAGAAGTCTGAACATCAAACTAATACAAATGTAATATATAATTTGGGGACCAAAATGACATTAATATATCCCTTATAAAATTAATTGGTTATTTAAGATGGTACCAAAGCCTAGTTGCATGAGAAATTGGGTTCCCAACCACCAAATCTCATTTTTTCACTTCTTTTGTTGGTTTGCAAAGTGTAGAGTGAGCATCACTTATATGTCTCTTTTGCAAAGTGTAAGATATAAATTACACATAAAGAAGAGTATTAGCTTGATATATATTAGGTTTATTTTCTAATGTCTTAAGTTTTTAGTTTTTAGTACTACGGTTGTCTAACAAAACCTCCATAATTTCTAATCATTTGCGTGCGCGAACAACTCACAATCCTGGATGGCTGAAACCTTCTACCAGGTCTAGATTAAATAACTGACCCTAACAAAATCTTTATATGAGAAAATGAGAGAGCCAGTCATGGGGGACAATATGTAACAACACTGAAGTTGGAGGATTTTATATGCCTAAAGTTGAAGATATGGGCATAAAGATTGCAATCTTTAACTAGCCAGCAGTTAAGTTGTACTATTTGTCTTTCTAAATTAGACCTAATTAAAGGGTGATCGATCACATTTACAACTCACCAATAGGGAAAATGTGGTGGTACATTGTTATCGATAGTCTAACACAGTGCACATGACCACCAAGATATGCCAGTACTGTTTGTCCAAGCAAATCGCTTTAAAGAGTAATGCAATATATATTGCTTAATTATACATATCCAAGTAATTTAATTAATTTTGGCAAAAACAAAACCCTAGTGATGAGTCTGATGACAACCATTGGTCTCTATATGTTGGCACACAATCACATGAACCCAAGAAAAATAGAAAAAAATCAAAGGCTGGCATGCGTCAAAGTAGAAGATTGTCATTGCAATACTATATATCCAATCCAAGCTACATGACCAGCTAACTTTATATATATATTTCAAAGTGTAATGGACCAACATGGTGTGGACCACCACTGTAGTAGATTAACTAGAAGCATCTTTTCCAATGTTTCCGGTGTGATTTACCAATAAGAAAACAGAGTTGATTATGGACCGACCTATTGAAAATTGAGAAAGCTAGAGTACAAATGCACAAGGAAATTGATTAATTAAATCTTGATTTAAGATTTAATCCAGGTGATTAAGTATTGTTCAAGTTTAATTATGTAGTAGTACTGTAGTCGGTGGAAAGCTAATTAGGTACATAGGCAAAACAATTAGGCACCCAATGGGAATTAATTTATGCTTATAATCTTAATAGTCAAATTTTTGTCCAGCCAGTACCCCAACAGTTCTTTCTGGTTTACAAAATGTCAGCATGCAAATGCCTATTAAGAGTTCCAGCCTAGTGCCTTTTAAGAAGTCTTAGACCTTAAAAGTATATTTGCATATTTAGAGCCTCTGCTTTGATTATTTTCAATTGGCACAAATATTTTATTTGCCCAACGAGCAAAACTTGATGAACCATTTTCATATCGGTGCAAAGTTTTACGGTAAATTTTGCATATTTATAACTTGTAATTAATTACCTGCAACTGACACGTATGAGTCAAAAAAAAAGATTTTTACACTCATGAGAGCTCTAATGTAGGATGTACGTATAAGTTAAATTGATATATGATGGAAGTTCATGAATATAATTAGGTGATCTACCAGTAGTACCTTTAGAACTAACAGGGTAGAACCAAAAATAAAATTATAGTAGGAGATCAAGGAGATATTCAAGGAGAACTTGATATGATAAAGGCAGAAACTTTTAGGAGAATATTCTAAGCATGCATGGAATATTGCCCCCAACTCAAAAAGAAGAGAATCACAAATTGAAAGGGTGCAGCTAGGCTAGAGGGTAGAGCAATGATAGTGGTTTTGATATTTTCATGCCAATGAAATTGAGGAAATGATGGTTTGGGATTGAAGGCTTTTGAAGCTAGCTAGCTCAAAACCATGCAAATCTAACCTAACACTTTCTGCAATATATTTTAATTGGGCATCTCTGTTTATATGTTGTATATACTCCATGCCACAAAAGTTTGTGGCCCAAGTGCATGCATATATGGACTAACTTCAAGTGCTTGTACAGAGCAGGAAATGATTAATTGTGTTAGGCCCTCTAGTCTCTACCGCCCCCATAAGATTCTCTCTCTCTCTCTCTCTCTCTCTCTCTCTCTCTCTCTCTCTCTCTCTCTCTCTCTCTCTCATGACAACAATCTGACATGTGTCATAAGAGTGATGCTGTGGACAAAGGTTTGCAAACAAAGACAGCATGATGATGAAGAGTGACATACAAAGGTTGCATATGTATCAGCCAAAGGCCCAAAGGCCAGGCAAAGGCAGCAGGGGGTACTCTGAAGTCTCAGTCTCTCTCTCACTACCCGTTTCTTTTTTCCTCTTCTTTCCTCTGCATCTTCTACATTTTCTTCATGTCTCTTTAGTCTTCCCCCTGCTACATAAATTATATATATATATATTTTATATTGTAAAGTAGTAGCCTCTACAAGTGGTTCTGGTTCACGTGATTTATCACCATCCCATTCTTAAATTATGAACTAGCCAATTAGCATATGGTGAATCATGCACAGAAAGAAACTTGAAATCACGAGGACATGACCTAGATACTCTACAACTACAATCCTTATTTTCTATAAAGTAAAAAGGGCATGCACAAAAGATTACACAGGATTGAATGATCTCTTATAATTATGTAATGGGCCCCTGTAACTGAAGTTCAAGCCCAAACTGTAGTTACATGGGCCCGTTCAAAAGAAAATTTTGGTGATTGAACCCTATAAGTTTGCATGGCTTTCCTTAGGTTGCTACTTGCTAGTTTGTTTTTTGGTTTTTTGTTGGTGTGTGTGTGTGTGTGTGGTCAATACTTTGCTTGCTAGTTGGGTTGAGGAGGATATACATGAGCTTAAGCCTATGCCTAATGGATGAAGAAGGGCAGAGTCAGGATTCTAAATTGGGTTTTTAGGGGGTGGGAGACTGGGCCTTTTTCTATGGGCTAGGCCAGACCATAAGCCTAACCAGTAGCCAACCAATACTTCTGCCATTAATGAAGGAGTAAATTTGGGTGAATAAAATTCCAATCAATTTAGATTTGAGCTGGACCTGGATGGGAACTTCTGGCAACCCAACATATCACAAGCCCATCCCATTTATGCCTCAGGGACTTGGGCTACAGTGTTCTGTGTTTTTTGTGCTAATCTTTTGCTTCTTCTTTTTTTTTTTTTTTTGGTGTGAAAATGTGAAATGTAATACATGCAAGTTATACAACCTTCAAGGTAATGCTTTATTTCTGAATATACAAAAAATGGTAATGCTTTATTTGCACTTTGAACCAAAAGCTACAAGCAGCAAAGCTCATAATTTAAGGGGGGAAATAAAAATTAACCGAAAACAACATGACTTGAAAAGAGATCTCTACAATCTTTTATTGGGAAAAAGATCTCTACAATCTAGAATTATGTTTATTGCTACCCTCCAATAAGATAGAGGATTTTAAGTGATAGCTAGGAGAGTTTGTGAAAACCAATCTTCCAAGTTCCAACAATTGCAGCAGTCATGCTTGAACCAAATAAATTAGAGGAATGTTATCCACATTCTCTAATTACCTTCTTCACCGACCTTTTCTTTTATTATTCTTATTCCGAAATGGAAATTCATAATCGCAACCGTTCATTTTTTAGATCTAACTATGAAAATCATCTTTACAAAAAATTAACCAAATCGGAAATCGTTTGATTATATAATTGTGATCAAATAAATAGACAATTTTGGTAATAATTTAATTTACCGTTTATTTATTTGATAACGATTACATGACCAAACGATTTTTGATTTAGTTGATATTTTGCAGAGATGGTTTTCAAATAATTATCTAAAAAATAAACGGTTTCAATTATAAAAATACATTGTGGAATGAGAATAATAAAAAAGAATATCGGTAGATTGAAGAAAGTGAATAGCATTCCCCAATAAATTATTACGAAGAAAAGCTAAAACTTGGGGTGAATTTTAGGGATTTGTGGTTGAATGCAAGATATTTTATACAATAATAAAGTCAAATTTGGATATAACTGTGCATGTGCCGAAATGTCTTAGTTTGCAGCACCAAATATAATGTCATAAACTTGCTTACTGTGTCTCTGCTGGCCCAACTGCTTTTCCACTTGCAAATATTTTAGACCCAAATGCAGCTTTGAACCCAAATGAAATCAACCACCCCAATAAATGGTTTTTGGGTCATTGCCAAATAATGGTTCTCATTTAGCCTACCAAACATGGCCCACTTTATACATCATTAACAGTACCAACACATTCTTTAGACCATAAACTATTTAAATATTACAGAAAACAAAAACTCACAAGTTCTGAAGTTCTTGGTCATTGAAGAAAGATGGCTGCTGAAAAAGCCTACCTTAAAAGGAGGTGCATGCATACTCCTTTTGTGGAGCCATGCTTAGTTGAGCTTGAGATATACTTGGCAAACAATCCATGATTGTGCAATAATAAGTCTGCCCAAAAACTTAATAATAAAAAGAAAAAGAAAAAAAGTCAGCCATATTATAATATGGTGTGACTTCATCACATGGGAGGAGCCCAAAATGTGAGTAAAAGTGCACCATATAAAATTGGGGTTTTTTTAAAAAAAAAAAAAATCTAAAATGAAAAATATCATAACTCACTTGCAAAAACACTATGGGACAGTGGCAATATGCCCTTAAAAAAAAAAAACCTCCACAGAACACTCAGCGCAAAAAACACATAACAAAACATAATATAGGCTTTATTTGTACAAAATAGACCTATTTTTCATTCAAACTTTTTAGATATATTTATTATTAAAGACAGTAAAATGAACTTTATAAAATTGATGTATTATTGGATACACATGAAGAAAAGTGTTTTATTGGCTAGGAAGACAGTACTTCACTAATATTGAATGAAAATAAGGTGTTATATATGGTAGGCTCCACACCATAGCAGTTGTGGGAGGTTTATGTTTGGTAGGTGTCTTTAAACTATAGACACAAATTTAGCTCTCAATTTTTTTTCTTCCATTTATGCTAAAAAATTTCAAATATCTCTTTCATCTGTCAGTGCCTTTTCATTCTGCAAATTGACCCTTTTCTCTTGTGATAGACAATGCAAGCTTTTTTTTTTTTTTTTTTTGTAATATATTAGAGTCTAATAAAGTGTTGGATAAATGGAGCTGAAAATTAATTTTTACTAATGAAAGACTATCTCAATAAATTTTGACCAATGAAAGACTTTTCTTTGTGTTTAGTTCAACATTATTGTTCTAGTGTTCTGACCCATTTTTAAAGACAAGTAAATCCTAGTGGTATACCCTTCATTCTTGAAACAACATTAATATTCAAATAAACAAAGCACCACTCTAATCCCTATAATCATAATTAATGACAAAACCATCAATAAAATATTAGTGGGCAAGATGTTGTGGCCTGTTTATGTCTTATTTCTTTTGGGCATCGATCTATTGCCTAATGTCGCTACCCTGAAAAATCTGCTGACAGGGTAGAGCCAAGATAAGTGAGCTAGGAAGGTTAACTCTTAACATATATACTAGTTAATTAGCTGCTGCCTGCTAATGGAAAATTTTCAGATCAATTTTGCGGATAGATTGCAGAGGCATCAAAACAATTGCATGTTGAGAGTATGTCCCATGTTAGAAAAGTTAAAGTCTCATGTTACAATAATATAATGTTTTAAGTTTATCAATTTATAATTAATCAGTTTTAAATTAGATGCTCAAATTTTTTCAATAAAAAAGAAATATGACAATTAAGTTTTAATTAATATTTTAAATGCGAAGTTTTGGAAAATGACTAATGCAAATTGTGAAAACTGAAAAGGAATCATGTGGACGAAACATGGTGGGTTTCCAGTCTTCTTTCTTTCACGTTTCTCTTGACTTTCTTTTCTTGAAATGTCCACCATTCATTATCAAATCAACTTCTTAATTATTATCAATGAGTTTCTGCATAAAAATTAATACTTTCTATCAAATGGCAAATACCTTCTAATTTTTAGTATAGTTTCACAGGCATACTGATCGAATACCTTTAAAATATGTTATATATAAAGTATAAACATATACACACTATTTATTTTGTAAGCCGATTTTGAGAGAATAAGTTCTACCTGTCGATTTAACAAAATGGGTTGAGTTCGTATTTTTAACCTTGCGTAGTGGGAGAGTGCCGGATGACTCTAGCTCTAACACTAAGGAGGGTGTTAGCATAGCCCCACTGGTCACATCGCTTGAGTGCCTTTGAAATATATATACTTATATAGTATATGGTAACGATTATTTTGATTCATGTAGTTTGATGATTATTTTAAGAGATAATTAGATTTAAATTTTTTAGAAAAATAATTTTTAGATGGAGATTGGGATGTTGTAAAATTTATAATAAAGTACTTTTAATTTATAAGAAAATCTTTTTAATTCATAATAAAGTCATTCTCCGATTTGAAGGTTATTTACCCTTTTAGGATGTAGAGTGAGCTTTGTAGAAGCTGCATGTTAGGTTTTAACTCCGAGATTTTGGGTGGAATAAAAATAAAAATAAAAATAAAAAGACTTAATTAAAAACTATAAATCACTACCGGTCTTAATCTAAAAAAGACTCATAAAATGGACTGAACTCTAAGTCTCCATTGTTTTAATTGTACTCGTAGTTTCAATTTTTTCAATCAAGTCCTCGTAGTTTTAAAATTGTTGATTGAAATTCAAAATTTGATTTCCGTCAAATTTTTATATGGTAGAACCATTAAGACATAGATATAATTGTTTCAATCAAAAGTTGACGGTAATAATCTTTTTGTTTTTGGACCATTATACCTCATTCTTAATGGTTATACCATCTTAAAACATGACGGAAATCTAATTTTGGACCTGATTGAAATAATTTCAAAATTATGAGGACTTGATTGAAAAAATTAGAACAACGTGGATGAAATTGAAACAACCACCAAACTAGAGGGACCAAAATGATTGTTTCCCTAGTATATAAGCACATGGACCCATTTTCCTTGTAAGTAAGTTTTGAAAGATAAGTTCTATGATTTCTATCCATGTTTTACACTTATAATTTGTAAACAATTCCAACAAAAATAAAATAAAGCCAATTCAAAGACTAATTTCCTCCTATTAACATCAATTTGCAAAGTCAATTAATATGCATGACCAATACGAATTTGAAATTTCTCGTCCAACTTGACTGGAGGCTGGAGCATCTTCCATTCCATGGACCTCAAGACAAGAGCACATAGAATTACTTTTTCTCTAAAATATCTAATTAACTTAACAAAATGCATGATGAATTTGCTTGTTATGTATACTTGTACGATTCCACCTACAAGCATTTGTATATACTTCCCGCACGCAATTTATGAACACAAACCTACATGATCTTCTTGAATTTCTCTTCTTTTGCTTCACAGCATCGATCTCTTTCCCAAACTTTAATTAGAAAATGTCAAAGGAAGCAACCCCGTCAAGGTTTCAGCGTGTGTAGCTACATCATATCCTATTGCGTGTGAGATTTATAGAGCTCTTTTTCTTTTCAACAAGATGAATTTTTAGGTATAGTTAATTACCACCATATATGGATTAAAATTCTTGAATTGTATTTATGTTTTATTTTTTTATAAAGTAAGTGTTTAATTATATGAAGGAGAAGTATGAATCAAGCTAGAACTAAATCCTTTCTGTACGTAAAATGTAATGTAAGGTTATGGATAGATGGGTAACGATTAAGGAGTTTGGCATGTTCGTTTGTTATATGTGAGACTTGGGTACAAGAAAACTAAGAGAGCATAAAAGCATTACCCTAGACGTACATGGATATATACAAGACCAGATGGTTGTGCTACGTGTACAACAAGAAGGCTCGTATAAGATGTGCCACTAAGGATATATACAAGACTATGCTTAATTAGCTAGTCATAATGTACGTGTCATGCATAATATGCATTTCGACATTTTGCCTACACGTACATTACATGGATTATTTTCCTTCTCTAAGACAGATATTAAATCCTAGTAGGCATCATTTTGACAAGTAATCTTCCTATAATCACGAGATTGCAACCTAATGCTCTTGCTTAGTTTTGTCTACACTCTACGAACTATTGCATACATATATACAATTATACATGGTAGATCTTCTTGTTTCTTTTGTATGGACACCATCGTTCGATTCACTTGTGACATTTTTTGACAAATTATCTATAAATAAATTATTAATTATGCATATATATATATATATATATTGTCATTCTTACCTGTAAATTTACAATTAAGTAGTCCAATTGACAGATTAGTACTCTAGAAGGGACACCTTCTTGTTGCTTAGTGAAGGGAAGAACAATAATCCATTTAGATTAGCCTTTAGAAAACAACCAACAGAAAGAAAAAAAAAACGAAAAATTAAATTAATAGTCAGCGTTTGGAGGAAGTCCAGCTTGAGTCACACGGTATGCATCGCATTCACACACTTGAAGTTAATTAGGCGTTCAACACCACCGACTGTCTGTCTGTCATGAGAATAATTAGCATATTAAGCAATTACGCAAGTAAGGTATCTCCAACATGTGAAGGTATATACAGATACGTACATTTATACAACAAACATTTCATCTAGACACCTTCACACTTGAGTATCAGAATATGCTCCCCATATGCATGTACTGTAGGTTACCAATCACGCCACTAAAACAGGAATTTTTTATTTTTGGACAAAAATGTCCCCCTTTGCCTCTGATATTGGCAAAGTTGATGAATCCACTTGAACTAATTCTAATTCATACTCTTGGCATAAAATAGTAGGAATAATTAAGAAAAACTTCACGCAAGTGGCAAGTGTGTGCGAATGTTCTCACCTGAAGCCGTCTTGATATAAGTAATTAAATAATATATAATATATAGAAAAAAAAATTTTCTATGACAGTTGATTACACTTTGGTTGGTTACAAGGATCGAGATTAACATACGTTTGCCAATTTTTTTACATCATTTTATCCATTGGAAAAATAAAACAGATTGAGGGGATCCATATCACTATTGGCATAATCACGTAGATTAAAGTTTGTTGTACCTTTGCATAATTTTACCTATTGGAATCGATTTGTCAATTTTTTTCCCAAATTTCAAGGCTTAAAATTCAAATAATAAAGAAGTGTCAATTACTTATCGATAAACAATCAAAATTGACCAATCAGTGAATGTTGCTATATGTACCGGTTACGGTTAATTGTTGTACGATGTATAAACAATACCTAATTAATTGAAGTGTCCTAAGCCACGCAAGGGGTATGGCAATGGGTGTGGCATCATCAATCATGATGATGGCAACATGTGCATTAAAGGCATGAACCACATGGGAGGCTACTGTATGCCACTGGTTTCGGCAGCCTAACATGGTGTTGGCCTTGCCTGCTTTGCTTCCTGCATATTTGTTAACTTTGTTAATACTTTTACCACCAACATCACCACCCTGCTGTACCTGCGCTGTTCACGCGGAAATACTAATAATACCCTACCACCCCAATTAAGAAATTAACCAAACACAAAACCTTGACTTGACAATAGATTATAGAAATACAATAAAACTTAGTCATAAAATTAATGGTTAATATATATTCCTACTTCTTCGTTGAAGAAAAATATCACACGAAAAAATGGATGAGAGAATGAATACCCAAATCCAATTGACGACAAAATATTAATTAAATGACCAAATAATGGGGACTAAAACATTGTGTTCATTACAATGAACGAATTTTTTTTTTTTGGTCGAACAATGAACGAATTGAATTCTCTGTACAGGATAACAATTCATAATAATGATCAAAATAAAATAAAATAAAATTCATGCAGCTTTGTTTGTAATTCAAGTAAAAATCCAAATCAATCTCGACCCAGCAACAACCGCGGTTTCTTCGCCGGCATGGGGCTCTGCACCTCCTGCTCGCTGGAGAGTTGACTTCTCCTGTCGATGTCGCCGCCGAACCCCAACCATAATTCGGGCAAGGCGGGCAGGTTGAGGTCGAAGCAACCGCCGCGCTGGCTCTGAGTCTGGCTGTGGCTGTGGCTGTGGCTGGAGGCACCGCCGCCTTCAGAGGAGGCGGCGGTGACGGCGCTGTTGGCGGCGCTGCTACCACCTTCGTAGTGGCAGCGCTTGTGGCCGCCCAAGGCCTGCCCGGTCGGGAAGGTCTTGTGGCAGATGGAGCACTCGTGGGTCCTCCCGCTTGTGGCTGCGGCGGCGGTGGTGGTGGTGGTAGAGGCGGCGGAGGTTGATGGATTTTCGCTGGCAGCAGCGTTGGCAGCGGCGGTGGCGTCGGACTTGCGGTGGCTGGCCTTGTGACCTCCGAGGGCTTGGTAAGATGGGAAGGCCTTACCGCAGACGGTGCACTTGTAGGAGAGCTTCAGCGTGGGCGGTTGCGGCGGCAAGTGAGTCGCGGTAGCGGCGGCGGTGGCGGTGGTAGTATCGTTGGCGCAACCTGTTGTGCCACGAGCGAGCATGATGAGGCAGAGAGCGAGGTACTCTTCCTCGGTAGATGGGTCATCGCCACGTGGCCTTTTGGAGCGCTTTCTCTTAGCCCAAGGCTCATGGCAGTTCTTGATGTCGAGGTTATTGTGGGGGTGATGATCATCCACCACGTCTTCAAAGGATGAGAAGTTGGGAGCTGTGGTTGGGGACTTCAAAGCCTGCAAGGCCATGTTTTGGTTGAGAGAGAGAGAGAGAGAGAGAGAGAGAGAGAGAGAGAGAGAGAGAGAGAAATTTGGACTAGTTGAGGATGTGAGTGAATGAATGTGTTTTGAGAGTGAGGAGGTTGATTTATATATGGGAGGGTTGGGGGGGAGAGTTGGTGGGGAGAGTGAAGTCGGTCAACTAAGAAAGATAGGGTGTGGAGTGGGAGTGGTGGGAGGGAGGCGGTGACTGACTGAGCTTTGCTTTTGTTTTTGTAAGACTTCTTCCAAGTCAAAACTATGCTACGCCTGCTTGCCCTTTCTTTAACCTACAACTAGCAACCACTTTGGGTCATGGGGCGTGCAATGCACGCTTCTAATTACTTGTACCAATAGTGAATTACTTAATAGTATAGTCATATGCTTGTCATCGATATGGGTATTGACTAGTTTCCCAAATAACACCATTATGTCAATATCCAATTCTACATAAATATGCTTATCAAAAATAGAATAAAATTCCACGTTGTGACATCATTGTGTCTAAGAAATTTACTTGAGTAATATTGCAACCCAACCAAATCAAATCTTAAAATTTTAGATCCAATCTCATAAGGCTAAAATTTATTTTAAATGTGCCTAAAAATAAGTAAATAGTTTTAGGATAAATGTATAATTGAGATACTTAAGGATTAAAACACTTTTAACTCTCACATTAAATATTAATTACTTTTAACTACTTACTTAAATTTTAGCGTCAACAAAGCGTCAACAACTTATAATAGGAAAGGAATGTGGGTCCCAGGATAGAGCTTACATGCATTAATGGTTGGATATTACCGTCGGCATGTAGTGTGTGTATTGCTACTTGTTAATAAATTTATAAAATCTTCTATGATCCGATGAATCCGATTGAAATTAAATGATTTTTGCATTCCCATTGGATTTTCATTATATTATCTTTTTTATATAGTTCGTTGAATTATTACTTTCCATGACTAAAGGAAGAGGAAAGAAAATCACTTTAGTAATGAAGATGGATTTACATAGCTAATTTGACATTTTACGTAAACGTACGAAGTGACACGTACGTAAGAAGAATATGCTTCTCTCAAGAAAGCTAAACTAAAGAGGCACGCTCTTGGGATGGACTCTCATACTTAATTAATTAAAACTTGGGGCCCGTTTGGCACTGCTTCTTAGAAGCACTTTTATTTAGTAGCGCTTTTATCAGAAGCGCTTATGTTAAGAAGCATATATAAATTTTTATAAAACTTCTAAATTGTTCATGCAAAAGCACTTGAAAGTGCTTCTTGAGGAAGCACCTGACAGGTGCTTCTCAAAAAATCCTTTAAAAGCACTTTTATAACTTAGAAGCACTTCTATTTATTTTTGTCAAACGCTATTAAAAGTGTTTTTACTAATTTAAAAGCGCTTTTGATAATTCTAAAAGCAATACCAAATGAGCCCTTGGAGTGGAAATATGTGAATTAATTGTTTAGGCATAAGGTTTGCATATCTGCCAATGTTTTTATTTATAAATGAAAATAGGATTCATTTCTAATGTTTTATGTGTTGATATGGTGCTTAAGTTTAAATTGGTGTCATTTTGAATCTAGAGTTAAGCGTTTCGATTTTACAATTTATTATTTTAGGGTTCCTCCCATAACTCATGAGATTATCAACTTTCAATAACCCCCTATTAACTTCCATCTAGACCTGGTAACGTACGAGTCTTTTTTGTGGGTTCGAGTCGAACACGACACGACCTGTTAAGTTAACAGATGAACACGACATGACCTGTTAAGTTAATAGGTGAACACGACACACCTCTTAAGTCAATGGGTGAAAAAAATGGCAACACAAATACAACATAATTTGTTTCACCTATTAAGAAAAAAAAATACATTTATTTTTAAACAGGTCACTAACGAATTTTGCGGGTTAACAAGAAAATGACATGAAAACTTAATGAGTGACTAACAGGTCCACACGATTTTAACATGACACAATAAGTCTCAATCCGAACACTGAATTTTTTGTGTCATTTCGTATTGTGTTACTGGGTTGGGTTGAATATTGCCAGGTCTACTTCCACTGACCTAAGTTTGTCCAATCATTTATTAATTGGCTCAATATGAAAATGAGATTTAAGTTGTTTAATGGGTCATGCCCACAACCCACTTTTCATTTGACCATTCTCATGTCCTCGTATTTGCTCACCATGTGTATCGTATTCGCTTGTAAGGCATATCAATTAATTTTTCCTTTCTCTAAATATATATATTTTGATAAATACCTTTCTATAACTATATAAAAAATAATAATATTGGGATTTTTTTGAGTATTGAAATCAATCAATACTTCAAAGAAAAAAAAATCTACTTCTATTTTCACATATCCAAATACAATATAGGAATAATGCTACATTTATCAAAACAAATCTCAATTGTCACCTATTTGTCTATCTTAATTTATTGTTTTCGGTATCTTATTTGTTAAAAATAAATAGACTTTACATGAATCTCATATCATCATATGTGAATAAATGAAAAAAAATACCATTTATTGCAACTTGTTTTCCTAGTCATATATATAAAATAGATTTTTTTTTAAACAAAAAGAACAACCCACAATTTGATTGGTCACCCGCTTCACGCGCATGTATAAGCCAATTGGTCCCAATTGTCACCTTTTAACTTTCCTAATCTGGGTTTCGAACCTGTGACTTGGTGAGTTCTGTCTGTCTCTTCTCTGGTAGTTTTTTTTTTGGTCAAATCTTCTCTGGTAGTTTATGGTTTGGTTGGCCTTCTGGAAAGACAGCTAAATCTTACGAGGAACAATGCATTATTAGCCACGTGTGCTTTATCATTCCCATGATTATCCTCGTTTTCTAGAAAAGTCCAAGCTCCTTCACTACACCACCAACTTACCAAATTGCCCTCCCAATTTTTCATCCTTAAAGACTAGACATTGAATTCTCCTTTTCCTTTCCTAATTTTCTTATCAGAAACATTGAATTTGAATTCAATGTTTAAAGTAAACGCTTTTACCATTTGATATGGGCCATATGGCCATGGCTACTTCAAGCCACTTTCCTATATGATTGAGCTGTTTATTTTCATCTATTTATTATATTTATTATTTATTTATAAATTAAATTATGAGGATGTTTCGTATACATATTGTTTATGCCATATTATTGACTTGATTCTTTTTTATCCCACATTAATAAATTATAAAGAGAGTTACCCTACCCACTTTTATAAATAAGGTCATTCACATTTTTATAGACGGAGTAATGAGAGTTACCCTAGTCTTGAGATTTCTCCTTTAGGAGCTCTCTCCACATTCTCTCGTATGAGCTTTGGCATGCCCCTCTCTCAATGTATTGTAATCTTTATTCACTAGTGAAAACTAGGGTTGTTGAAGCCCGTCATCCCACCAAAAAATAAAAAGAACTAGGGCTGCTCTTGGGGTAAGTAAATTAGGCAATCACCAAATATTTAAGGCCCTAAATTTATTGATCTTTTATATATTATGGCGATTTTAGTTACTTATCCAAAAAAATTTAAATTGTGTACGATCGAGGGTGCCATTTTTATAATTTGTCTTGAGCCCTAGAATCTCAAGATCGCCCTTAGTGAAAATCAAATATAATTTAGTAAACATAGCGTAAATTGAATAAATTATGTTAGACTATGTATTTCATATATGTGTTATTTTAAATTTTTTTTAATAATTTAACACATTTATCACCACCTCTTTTATGGTACACACATTCGGGAAGTGATTTTTTTTTTTTTAGGTTATGTCGAGTTTTATGATAATTATTAATTTTTAAAATACTCTATACATAAAAAATCAAAAATGTTAGTTGTCCTACATTTTTTTTCTCACATTTGTATCTCACCTGATGTGTTATTATTTTACTGGAAGAGTATTTCTTTTTTCTTTTTTAGGTTTTATTTTTTTATTTAGTGTCCAATGTATGAATGCCATGTAAAGTAGTATGAAATTGTGGTATAAAAATGTGGTAAGTGTAGCATTACTCCATAAAAAATAGATAAAGTAAGAATAATGCTATATTTACTACATTCTTATACCACATTCTTATACCATATGACGTGTTATTACTTTATTGGACAAAGTTTTTCTTTTCTTTTTTGGGTTTTTATTTTTATTTTTTAGTATCCAATGTATGAATGCCATGTAAGTTACCACATAAGGTGGTATGAAATTATGGTATAAAAATGTGGTATATGTAGCACTACTGATAAAGTAATGTAACCTTTTTCCCGTCTGTAATGGCATGGGCATTTGCGTCAGACCAGTAACAGTATCGAGTGAGCTTAGTAGTGAAGAAGGCAGAGTGGACTTGAGTTGGCTTCACCGACGCGCAACTAACCGTCAAGCATACGACACGCAAACGCGCTTCTCTCTTTTTCTCTCTTACTGATGGACACGTAGCAGCAGCTTGTGTAGTCGACTCGTATTAGGCTACGTTCACATGTTTGGAAATTTGGATAACCGACAAACAGTTGGAAACTTGGAGAATAACCCCATCAAGCCGTCCATCGTTTGGGAGTCTCTTAGAATATGCCACGTGGAGGCTGCTGATACATCGCTGTGAGGCCACACTGCCACCTGTGTTTCTTCTCATAGTTGATCAGCATCCACTCTCCAAGACGCTAGTGGTTCAAACTCATGCTTTGTGGGCAAAAAGTGATGCAATGAAATTCTTAGGTGTAAGATTAGTGCTTATCTAATGCATGAGTGTTCAACTTTCGTTCTCTAATAAAATAGAGGGAGATCTATTTGTATAAGTAAGTTTCATTTCTGTTATGTTATATTAAAATGAAGTTAACTATTTTTAGATGAACAATTTTCGAACCAGTTTA
The DNA here is from genome assembly GCF_963921425.1 of Dryas octopetala. NCBI lineage: Eukaryota > Viridiplantae > Streptophyta > Magnoliopsida > Rosales > Rosaceae > Dryas > Dryas octopetala. Next base: position 6,660,920 of record NC_141373.1, on the reverse strand, counting down.
ATTAGTTTGAACATAATTGAAATTCTTTTAAATGAGCATTTTTTGGTTGATTCAGTCAGCCAATTAATCCGAACCGAATTGAACTAAATCGATACACTGTCACGTAGTGTATTCAATCCAACGTGTAAGAATATTGTTAGACGTTTATCTCTTCTAGGATATAATATTAATAATATTCACTCATATTATGACACATATACTTATTATACCACGTGGTGGTGTATCGTTACACCAAAAAATCTTTCTGATGTTAGAGGAGGGCAATGGACATTAGATATATTTAACTAAACTAGTGGTGTTAAGCCAATAGAATCACAACAAACAGAAGGAAATTAAGACACGGAGAGGTACGTAACTTGGTCGTCAGTCATAGATTGATTAGTGGATGGCGTCAAACTTTGGCACACTACACAACAAACGCTACCTTACAAGTTTGGACTACAGTACCTTTGATACTTTAATATATTCTATGTAATGTGAATGAAGTGAAAGAAGGTACAAGTAATTAAGGCTAAGCTGAAGTCATGCCTCACATAATCATGATCACTTCCATCGTTTTAAAACTTGTAGGGTTTTGGCCAGCTAATATAAGTTTCATCTTAGTTATTTTTGCCTTGTCTTAATGTCCATGTATGGAAATGAATTGGAAACTTCAAGAAACTGAGGAAGAAACTAGCTATAAGCCTATAACATATTGACAGTTGACTTAACAGATCTTTGTAAGTAACATCCAAGTTCCAGCCTTTTAGAATTTGAAAAGGCATATTGGTCAAAAAAAGAATTTGAAAAGGCATGATTTGATTGAATAGGGTCTCCAATTCACATCATGATTGGGCTCGAAATAGCAAAGTATATATGATGAAGGTTTAGTTTTTAGTTTATGAAGCCTGTAATTTGTCTAAGTTGGGCTCTGGCTTGGGCTGGCCAACAGCCTTACTAGAGATGGGCTGGTTTTGGTTCGACTAGAGCATAAGGGAATATGGATAGTTGGGCTAAATGAACACCCAAAAAAATCTCAAGGCTGTGTTTTGGATTGAGGGATTTGAGTGGGTAGGTTTAAATTTGGAGATGCCAAATCCAAATAAGTTTAGGTCCAACTCAAATATTTTTACCTTTTTTATTTTGAGAACTGGAGTATTCGAACTTGAGACTTCTTTGGTTTGGTTGAAATAAAATAAAATATTTTTATTTTGACATCTAAGAATGTCTAATCTTCACCAATTAACTTGTGTTCTAGTGGTTCTCAAAAAAAGAAAAAAAAAAAAACACTTGTGGTCTAGTGATATTTTTCTCCACAATGTTGGAGAGGTCCCTAGTTCAAATATCTCATTTTTAGATTAAAAAAATAGAAGTCTAATCTTCTATATATATAAAAAGAATAGCCCAATTTAGTGAAACTTTCATAATTCCTTCAAATACCACTTGTTAAAAACTTTAAACAAAACAACCTAATATACTAAAATGTAAAATAGTAAAAAATAACCCAACAAATATCATACTCAACTATATTTTAAGATTTTATTCATTTGTGGCTAAAACTATTAATATTATTTAACGTAATTTTTTTTTTTTTAAACCAAAGATTCACGTATAGCAAAATTAAGAGTTCTCTACAAAATAGAAAAAGTGTCTTGACACTAGGTATTATATTAAAAAAGTGACTATATGATACACATGTCACATGTATTTAATTAATTTTATACTAAATCACAATTAATAGTACGATGATAAAAATAGTATTTTAAATAAGTAACGATCTTTACTATTGAAAGGTGTTCACATACAAACATGACTTCTTTATGAACAAATCATACAAACATGACTTTTTCTTTTCAAACGAAAAAATTCTTTTGCAGCGTTGTGGTTATATTAATATGAAGACAGTATTTAAATAAGAATGAGATAATCATTAGCACATTTTTAAAAGTAATTTCTTGTGTCACTTAATTGAGATATTGGGAGAAATTAAATATCAAATAATTAATTGAGGTTAAAGAAACTAATGGACCCAAAGTCACAAAGGGATGATTGAGATTTGTTTTCTTCAATACGGTACCCTAATTTTGTTGCTAAAGCTTTTTTAATAATTATACAAGCACAATATTCTACACTGGTATATAAATTAACAATCTAATTAGATTTTTGAGGAAGACCTACGAAAGTGCTGTTTGCGATCTCCTCCTTTATATTGAATGATTGATCAAGAATTTATTGTACACTTTTTATATGAATATGATGAGAGAGACTTCTAACTCTAAAACAAATTACTTATTCTTTACACTTATGACTAAAGGTTTTTTTTTTTTTTTTAATGAATTAATCAACTGTCGTCCATGATCTTTCTCTGACAAATAGAAATTAGGTGTCATTCATTAGACTAAATGATCATTAACCTCATAAAAAGTTAATTCTTATATCTTTTTAAATTATATATATATGAATTTGACAAATCCTCAATGTTAGCCTTACATTGATATTGGTGTTCACCATTTCAACTACTCCTCAGACTTGACACAATCACACAAGTAACAAGTTTCAATTGTTGGCTCAGTATTGGTCAATCTCGAGCCATTAGTTGTGAATTATGAGTCACGACTCACGAGTATCAAACTATAAACTATAAGTTTAGGTTACAAGTCATAAGTTGCATCATCATTATTTTTTGAATTTGGTACCTCTACGAGTACCAATTGACCAATTGTTAATTCAAATTGGATTTAAGATCCAATATTGTTTAAAAATTTAAATCATATGTGTTTAAAGGGTTTAATACAATGGGAGATAATTACCTTTGTTGGAGCGCATCGGCCCAATTGTGAACCCAATTAAAATTCCTCACTTCCAAAGTACCCATCAACCCATCTCATTCACTCATCCCCTCTTGTTTGAATTATGGACTTTTAATGTATGCTAAGGAAGCTCAAATTGTTGAAACCCTCATGGGCTGGACCCTTCTATATTTAAGCCCAAACTCCAAAAATTGGACCGACCCGTACCCGTTTGCCCATGGATCATCGACTCGGTGGAGCATCACCTATCTCACATGTACGCACCAAAACCACAACCTCCTCTCTACCTCTTCTTGGCCCATTTGCTTCACACTCTGCGAGCTTTGAGGAATCAATCAATACCCAGAACCCAGAAATCTCTCTCTCCATGGCAGCTTCTCTGCTTTGTCCTCTCTCAGCTCCCCCCTCAACAGCCTTAGACAGTTCTCAAGCTCGTCAAGGAGGTCCCTTCAGTACTGGGATCCCAAATACCTTCCTTCATGGCACCAAGATCTTCGCTGCTCCACCTCTCTCTTCAAGAAGGGTCGCAGCTCAAAGACGCTTCACGTCTGCGTCTGCTAAAGCTTCTTCGGACAACGTTCCCAAGCAGTTCAGGCAAGAGAATCTCAAAGATGGATGTGAGTTTCCACAACCCTCTGCTCTCTTTCTTCTTTGTTGATTTCCAGAGATGCCCATCTCTTCTGGTTTTATTTTAAGTGTGTATTTGTAATCTGTTTTAGTCATATTCGATCAAATATCTGTTATGGGTTGGGAGGTTTCAATTGGGTTGCTGCAGAGAAAGGTCAGAAAAGACACAAAATTGAAATTTTAGGGGAAAATGAGTTTTATTGTTTGAGGGTAGTAAAGCTTTTTGGTGGTGCATGTAAATGTTTATGATTATTTGGAAACTAAAACAACATTGAGCTCATATTTTCGTGCTGTTTTTTTATTTCTTTCTTTTGTTCTTCAATGTTGTTTATGATTAATGAAGTCGTGTCATCATGTTGCTTTTAAGGAAGTTATTAGCGGTGGTTTTCCAGTGTCAAATTTATGCTCAGTTTTTGTGAGTTTTTTGAGAAAATTTTTAAAGCTGTTATGGTGAGCTAGCCTGGAAGGGATGTGGTTGTGGAAAAGAGCCAAAAAGGACACAAGGCATTTTCATTTTGTTTTTATTTATTATTATCAGGCATGCCAGTGCATATAAGAGAAGAGACTGGCTGGGGAACTAGATTAGTCATGCTCTGTTTTTATGTTGAAAGGAGAATGTAAACTGGCCATAAGTTGGTTGGAAAAGCTAAGAAAAGCGCATCCTTGAGGAATTTCTACGTTTTGGTTGATGGTAGTCTGCATAATTTATGATATATGTTGATCAAGATTATCGTAACCATTGACTTACCACTAGCCCTTAGGTCATCCATTTCATGCTCTGATAATGATGGCTAAGAGTAAGAGCTCATGGGCAGAACTTACCCTTGCAAAACCGGTTTGCATGGGACAGGTGCCTAATAGCTCATATATTAGACCTGGATGTTCTATTTTTTCGATGTGAGTCAATAGATCATATATCAAGGTTTTTAAGGATACCATAATCATTGATATTTGGATTGGAAGTGATTCTCCTGATATTACTAATATTTGAATTTGATTGCAATGCTTCCATATGCTCATTTACAATGACCACCCCCCACTTCAAAAATCATTATCTTTGCTTTTAGGAGAATTGCATTTTATATGATGACTTGAATCTGCTGATGTTAAAGTTTCAATGAATTTCCAAAGAAACTTGGAATATCAACTATATCCAGAAGCAAAATAAATTGAATTTCCTACTTACCTTTCCTCTACTCTTCTCCTTTGTAGTGATGGATAATTTCAAGAATGTGCCCCAGTATCTGTATGGCCTTAGTCCTTCCCAAATGGACATGTTCATGACAGAAGATAATCCTGCCCGACGTCAGTCAGAAAGTGTTACAGAGGTTTTATAGAGACTCCAATCATTTTCTAAGCGTCTTAGTGATGATATAAGTACTAAGTTGATTTCAATTAAACCTAAATTTAATGTGATAAATTCATTTAACCAGACATTTTCTTGTTATAAAAAAACACTTTCACAGGAAAGCATCTCGTCTGCCAACAATTATTTGAATCATGGAGGGATGTGGAGTATGTCAGGCATGGATGAAAAGGGCCCTTCAAAATATAGTATGAGTGTGAGCATGTATCGTGGAGGTGCAAGAGGATATGGGAGACCCCGAACTGCTCCTCCAGATCTGCCTTCCTTACTCTTAGATGCTCGGATATGCTATTTGGGCATGCCAGTAAGACCTTATACTTTATTTCATTAGATTCCTGGCAGCAAGATGAATCATTTTAATTTCTCTCTTTATGGTCTATCCATTAAGTTTGTTCTGACTCGGCATTTGTCTTTTTACCTGATTTCTGTAGATTGTACCAGCAGTAACTGAGCTTCTTGTTGCTCAGTTTATGTGGTTGGATTATGATAACCCTTCTAAGCCTATATATTTGTACATAAATTCGTCTGGGACACAGGTTAGTGTTGGAAGTACTAGTAATTTCAATTCAATTTACTTAATAATGATGAGTGAAATATAACTTCAAGGTTTCCTCCAATAATATTCATTATTTGAAGCATTACCTATCTGTATTAATTTGGTTGATGCTATTTAGAATGAGAAGATGGAGAGTGTTGGATCTGAAACTGAGGCATATGCCATAGCTGATATGATGAAGGTGAGTATTATTATCAACTGTAACGTATTCTTTTGCATCTATTTATAAATGTAGATTAGAGAACGAAGTAAAATTGTTATTTTCATTGTAGATCATATATGCCCATTATATAGTATGATGACATTTTTTGAATAATTTACAGAACTCATTTCCATATCAATACGTAGTTTGTTATTATCAACTGTAACGTATTCTTTTGCATCTATTTATAAATGTAGATTAGAGAACGAAGTAAAATTGTTATTTTCATTGTAGATCATATATGCCCATTATATAGTATGATGACATTTTTTGAATAATTTATAGAACTCATTTCCATATCAATACATAGTTTGTTATATCATTATTGAATCATTTCCATTGAAATAGACCTAGCTGGGTTAGTTTACCAATTTTAAGCCTGCCACTTGACCTGCTCTTCATTTATATGTGTATGTCTGCATGTAGTATGTCAAATCCGATGTGTATACAGTGAATTGTGGCATGGCATATGGTCAAGCAGCACTTCTTCTCTCACTTGGAGCAAGGGGTTTTCGTGCAGTACAGCCAAATTCCTCCAGTATGATTTCATCTTGAAATTTAGCATACTTTTGAAAAATTATCATGCAATCTGGGAAGCAGTAAAGACTAAAGAGGGTGCTATTTTGTCCATCCATTGTGCTCAATGAACTCAACCATGCAGCTTACTATAATGTTGTTTAGATCTAAGCATTGTTCTATACTTTCTGATAGCTGTAATTATATTGAATTGCAGCAAAATTATATCTGCCAAAGGTCAGCAGGTCAAGTGGGTCAGTCATTGACATGTGGATTAAGGTATCTTCTCACACCTCCCCCTCCCCCCTCCCTCCTCTGTCTTTCTCTATCTCACAGCTTCTGCACGAACTTCTATCAGGCCAAGGAACTGGATGCGAACACCGAGTATTACATTGAGCTGCTCGCAAAAGGAACAGGGAAAACCAAGGAAGAAATTGCTAAAGACATTCAACGGCCTAAATATTTTCAAGCACAGGAAGCCATAGCATACGGGATTGTAGACAAGATAATTGATTCGCGGGATGCTGCATTTGAGAAACGGGTAAGTTCCTCTCAATACAATTTATCAATCTTTCTGTTGCACAATGCCTGTGTGAAATTGTAAAAGAGAATTTCTTTGATCAGAATTACGATGAGATGCTTGCTCAATCAAGAGCTACAAGGAGAGCAGGAGCAGGCGGTCCACAGGCAGCTCCATCCGGATTTAGGTGATTGCAAGGCAATAGCACTGCAAAGATACACTAAGGAAGATTTGAGCTGGTCTTCTCTTCTCTTCCAATCTAGTGCCTTGGAGGCGGTGCCTACGTTTGGGGTTTTGGCTGAAGACATTGATAACGTCCCATTTTGGGATACTTCCGACGCTGTATATGTGGTTAGTTTTGAAAAAGCTTTATGTTAAATAGTAGCTTACGGATGTTGTCCAGAAAAAGAAGCTTATAGAACCACAAGTTTTTAGATAATTTCTCACCTTTTCTTTATGGGTATTAAACGCCTTGTATTTTCTATTTGTGACTACTGACTACACAAACCCGTAAATGAATCCAATTAAAATTGAATTAGCTCTAATATATATTTGATTTGCTAACCAATTATCAGATTCAAATCATAATCTGAAGTTGCAATCTGATTTTTCAGATGCAATCTGATATAACCTCTTCTGAAAAACAAGAAGAGGTTAGAATTTGATTAATTACATCTGATTTTGATTAAAATCTAGTCCATTTAGACACAGACTTGTAATCGCTGGACTCAGCTGTTCATTTTAAAACTGCTGGGGAAAGAAACGGCTCTCAAGGGGTGACTTCATTTAAAGGGGCTCTAGGGATATGCCGCCGAGAATATGAGATTTACCAAAGGATGATACAAACAAACTGCTTGTTCAAAGACGCTTTCTATGTAAATGAATACTTAATGGTTGCATTACAAAAGCAATATAGTTTCTAACAGCGTAAGTTTTAGATGGATGGCCCAAATCTCATGCACTGGCTGCAGTTCTTTACATATAATAAGTAGACCACAGTAACTAAGACAAAAGGTACAATTCTATAACTTAAACTACGCAGGTGGATTTGGGTACACTTTTGGCTTTGGCTTCACCTCAATCTCATTTACACTGCGAATAAAGATGGCATCTGGCTCATGACTGCAAGATGAACAGATAATAACATTAGATGGATGGTTGTATGGATCAATTGAAAGAGAAGAAGATAAAGAAAGGTCCTTACGGTTTATCTCCCTCTTCAAACGTGTAACTCGAACCCACAGCCAATAGCCGCCCATCTCGGCTAAATGAAAGTGCCGCGATGCTTGTTGGGTACTTTGAGTACTGCACATAAGAGCATATTGACAAATTTATCATATGCTAATTTCTCCATGGGGGAATCAAGACACTAGTGTCACCAAAGGCAAACGATTACCTGATATAACCTCTTCTTGTTGTTCCCATCCCATACGTTCACATAGCCATCACAACCTCCAGTAGCAAATGTACCATAGCTGCAGTTGAATTTCAGAAATGAACTCATAATATGCACATGGAGTAGAAAGACACTGCTAGTTTCACTATTTTAAAACTCAATTTGTTAACGTGACATTCATCCTCTGTTCAAGAACAATGTTGGATTCAATTGTATCTAACTCAAAAAGTGTAATCAGCACAGTGTAATGTTCAAATACAATCATGCTATGTTCAGTTATAAACTTATAAATATTATAATCCCAACTCTCATACAAGCAAAAAGCATGTGCCAATTTCTAAGATGGCCACTCATTTCAACTCATCACAATAGGTTGCCACAGTCAGTCAATAATGTACTAGAATATCTAACTGATGCTGATTAATATGAGCCATAAAATCTCACATATTGCACGAACAATTCAGACCCTTATTTGCCTCAATATATGTATGAGCTCCATTCTTGAACCATTCAACTGAAGAAAAAGCCATAAACTAAATCGACTACTATGATATTCACCATGGTAACTATTGTAATCACAAGATTCTTTCAACAGAAAACTCATAGATGGCCTATCTTTTAATGAATTTCATAAATCAGAGAATCAAAAGTTCGATACACATCATATTTTATGGGGATAAAGATAACTTACATGGGGTGAAATGCAATTGCATTTACTGGATAGACAATGTCCCTTCCTGCCTCTGATTTTCTATGACACTTAAATGCATATCTGCACCAAGTTTGATACCATTAACAAATGAAGGATGAAGACTATTTGCACAGAGCACACTTTTGTCAGTTAATTTCTTTTTTTGGTGGGGAGTGGCATCTTAGATTTCCCAGCCTATTTTAAAGAAAACCAAAAGATAGAAGGCCATGAAATAGCAAATACGAATCAATAAAGCACAAATTTGAGTATTTCATGTTGCTCACTAAGAGCTCGGTACATACTTTTTGGCCTGACTAGCCTCCGAGAGATCGAAAAACTCCATCGCAACCCGTCCTTCAACAGAACTCAGAGCATAACCTGCAAAAAGTAACATCAAATAAAACCTGAAAGAACCAACAGCAAGGATGCATGAAATTCATAAAACCAATTCTAAGTTTCATAACCCTGTCATGATTTCAAAATTATATTTTTAACACTTAAAACAGTAAAGCCAAGGAAAAAGTTTTTTCTTGTGGTTAGCCAGAAAACCACATGATTATATCTTTGACAATCATAAAGTACCAAGTACGTAAAAGAAAAAGTTTGCAAGATAGAGTCCAGAAACTGAAAAGCTGAAAAAAATACCTGTTCCATTAGGATAACAACGCACACATCGAGTTTGATATTTCAATGAAGATTCTCTTCGTTGCTCAGGTTGCGACATATTTCTCAAATCATAGACATTGACATGCCTTCCTGCAGTTGCTACCACTAAATGATTCCCAACAAGTGAGAGAGAATAAACACGCTCGGGTTGCAGGTACGTCCCAACAAGAGTACGCTCCTGTCCGCTTGCACCTCTAGGGTCCCAACACTTGATTGTTTTATCCCAACTACCAGTGATCAACTGCCCTGATAGAATTAACACAAGAAGCAGGTAGGTTACAAATTGGGAATCTTCCAGTAAAAGGAAACAAATTGGCAGCATTTGAACTTATATAAATGTGATCACTGAAAATACCAATTATAGCATCAGCATTATAACAGTGTAAGGAACATGATTTAAGGTCGGGTACATTGTCAATATAAATTTCAAACTCCAAGCAACTTACACACAACAAAGCATTCTATAATATTTGAGCAACCCAGATGCGAATTTCAATGAACAAACTTAAAACATTGAAGCTTAGATTAGAAACGTTTTTTAATGTAGAAATGGGTAATCTGGAAAACCCACCAGCTGCATAAGAGTACTCAACACAACGCACTGGGGCGTCATGCCTTCCCAAAATGTCTTCCTTGTTGGAGCTGAAAACGAGCCTGGAACATTGAAATAGACAAAAAAAAAAGCATAAGAAATTAAGAAATGGGTTATGTGTCTCTGCACTCTCTGAGCAACCAAACAGAAAATTAAGGGTTTGGGGTTTTACCGCCTGACAGTGTTGTCGGCACTGGCGCTGAAGCCGGAGGAGTCGTCGTGGAAGCAACAGTCGAGGACGGGGCCGCCGTGCTTGAACTCTCCGCGCAGCACATTGGCGCTGGCGTCGTACAATCGGACGGTCTGCATAATGAGAGAGAGAGGGATTAGAGAGAGAGAGAGAGAGTACACGTGGCGAGGGATGGGGGGCGAGGGCGTACCTTGTCCCAAGAGGAGACGAGCAGGTGATCGCTGTGGTTGGAGAAGCGGAGGTTGGAGATGCCATCGGAGGGGGGGCTGGAGAGCTCGCGGCCCGGGGCCGGCGGAGGGACAGCTGTCATGGCGGGATTGGTTGGCTGGGCGCAGTGAGTGAGTGAGAGAGAGTGGCTGTTATTAGGGTTTTGAATCTTGAGTGAGAGAGGGAGCTGAGCTGAGCTGCTGCGATGTGATGAGAGAGAACGAAGAGGGAGGGAAGGTGATTTGAAAAATGGGACAAAAGAAGATAAACGAAGGGTACAATGGTGTTGTGTTGTGATCCAAAACTCCAAACGTTTCAACTTTCAAATTCAAATGAGGGCCATGGAGATTGGAGCTCACCCTCCTCACCCTTCTCACAGTCTCACAGTCTCACTCTCCCTTCGTTGACAGCCCTACTGGGTTGGGGCCGTTGGGCTGCTCCTGGGCTTGGGCTTGGGCTTTGTTGTTGTGTGATTTGTTTGGGGGGATTTCAGTTTTGTCTTGGGAAAAAAAGGTTTTTGGTCCCTGAGTGGCTGTGTTTTATGACTTTATCTCAAAAACCGATTTGGTTCATCTAGTTTCAAAACTCCATATTTGGTTTATATATTTTATATTATTTGTAATATGAGGATAATTTTAATAAATTAAAAATTTCAATTTTTGATTAAAAATGAAATTGAAGATTGCATACAATATTTTTTGTCATTTTTTATTAAAACTTGTGAGTCTAAATAAGTTATTAGTTTTAATTTGAGAAAAAAATTTAAAGTTGATTATAAAATGTCATAAAATTGCAAACATTATAAAACACAAGGACCAATTGTAAAATTTTGAAAACACAAAGACAAATATGTTTTTAGGCTAAAACACAAGGATTAAAATTGTTTTTTTTTTTCCCTTTTGTCTTTGTAATTTCAATTTTAGCAATACTAACCTTCTACTTGTGTGATGTTGTACTACGAGGACCATTTTTGGGTAAGTACGAGGTTATAGTTTGAGGCTTAATTATAGAAATAGCTGTAAAATAGTCTCACTTGAGGTTTTTCGATGTTATTACTCACTTCAGTCTTATTCGTCAATTTATTCGAATTTTTATCAAATTTTATGCGTGTGACTCGCTTTTAAGGGGTAAAAGTGTCACTAATCAGCCAAACATGTGCTTGTTGCTTTTGGTGTAATGAGAATAACTTACTTATCTTCGTGATAATGACAGGTGGTATCCTACTTAGAGAAAGGGAGGAAGAGAGAAAAAAAGAGAACAAGAGAAAGAGAGAGATAAAGAGAGAAAAAGTGAGGGGATACCACTGATAGGGGCACGTGAGTTCTTCTCTAGTGTGAACGTGTGATTATCAATTTTTCACCGCTCACCCATTAAATTTCATGGGCCAGGTGATCCGGCCCACCATCCAATTACTAAACACTCGAAGACACACGACGTTACTTGATTAATGAATTTACGGAGAAAAAAAAAACAGAAGAAAAAGAAAAAGAAAAATAAGGAAAACTGAAAACGGATCTGTTATGAGTTAAGGCCTGTGAGCTGAGGCTGATGCCAAATTCTGCAAATCTGTGATTATCAGTAAATAAAACCTCCGTCCGTGAATCGTAAACCCCATCGACTGCTCACTCAGCTCATGCAATGGTGGTCTGCAAATGCCGCAAGGTACCTCTCCCTTCTCTCTCTCTCTCATCATCTTCATCACTGCTGCCGTAGAATTTCAGTTTTTTATTGTCTGATTCGAATTACGGATTCAATGCGTGATTTGGTAGCTTAAGTCTCAGATCGGATCGGATTTATGATTTTGAAACTGAGGCGATCTTTGAGATTGCGAATTGGTTTTTCAGTATCCGCATTTGTCAAGCAGATTGGAAAAATGTTCAGATTAATGTTTGAGCTTCATGGTTTTAGTTCATTTTGAAATTCTTGAGCTGATTGAATAAATTCCAAGGCTGATGGGACATTGGGGCTTTTTGTATTTCAGGCTACTAAGCTGTATTGCTTCGTCCACAAGGTTCCAGTCTGTGGAGAATGCATCTGTTCTCCCGAGCACCAAATATGCGTGGTAAAGTATTTGTTTTCTGGTCAATTTTGTGTTGTAATTCTTAGGCTTCACTGGATGGAATGGATTGTTGATTTTTTGTTGATTTAATTATAATCAGTGTCCCGGCCAAAAAAAAAAATATATAATCACAGTGCCAGTATTCATGGGGTTGAATTGGACTTATGAAATAATCATGGGGCTGAATGGGGTTCAACCCATTTTAGCATGGTGATATATTAAGATTTAAAAGATGTATTGGTTCAAATATATAAACTTTAATTGAATGTGAAAATGAAATTTGTTTGACCCGTTTTTGGCCACTTTTAAGTAGTTTAATATCTTTTCAGGCCTAGGTTGGTGTGGTAGAGCTAGATATCACATATACACCCTTGGTCTTGGCTCCAGTGCTACTGGAGATGGGGGGTCGTTGCCAGTTTTTTTAGCATTCACTAAGTTCAGAGTTTAATATGTTATACATTTGAAATATTCGGAAGGACTTTTGGGGACTGACCTTTGTTTATCTTGCCATCTCCTGTAGATTCGTACTTACTCGGAATGGGTAATAGATGGAGAGTATGAATGGCCTCCAAAATGCTGCTGCTGTCAGGTTGAGCTTGATGAGGGGACTGGCTCTCAAACGATTCGGCTGGGTTGCTTGCGTATGTGATTTTTTGATATAGTTACTGCAACTTGCATATTTTAATATTTTATCAATTTGAAATGATAAAGAAATTGTTGAACTCATACTACACATCATAATACACATTTATCTTTTTTTTATTTTTTTTAATATTTTAATATAGATGTTATACATACAAGTTGCCTGGTTTCACATATCAAGAGTTTCCCTTCGCATACTGCACCGGCTGGATATGTTTGTCCTTCATGTTCCACATCGGTAAGATTTGCTTACAGCGTCTCTGGATTTATGCTTACTTGTATAGTTGGACGGGGGAAATTGCATTTTTTTCTTTCATTTGCTAAGTAGGAAAGAATTGCAGTCTTATACATAATATTTGATATCTTTCATTTTTTTATTACTTGTTACTAGGGTGTTAAATTATATACAAGCACTTTAAAGATTATGAGCATGGAAAGATAGAATTGTGTTGTAGAAGTAACCTCAAGTATTAGAAACTAATATAAAAAATTCTGGGTCCACGAAACCATGTATCATGATAGATTTGTGTCAGAAGTTAGAGGTGACATTATTTTGGTATGTTCAGACTGTTCTTATCAGAACTGCATTGAGGTTCAACCCTTTTTATTCTCTCACGACCAGGCTGGTGTAGACTTTCAAATAAGGCTTAAATGACCTCTTTATCCATGACTAGTATAGTATTCTCATGTGCTATCTTCTTGTGGCATTGTCTTGATCTATTAAAATTAGAATATTGTTCAGTATGTTTATTTAGAAGTTTGTTCTGGTATGTTAGTTTTATAGAGTGGTTTGTTTTCACATGGTTCTCTATTGGTGCAGATATGGCCTCCCAAGAATGTGAAAGATTCAGCATCCCGCCTTCATTCAAAGTTGAAGGAAGCTATCATGCAGGCAAGGCTCAGTCTTGACTCTTAGATTATCATAAAAAAGTTTTCTAATGTCAACTTGATTAAAATTGCTTCACTTAGTTGATGTGTTGCATCATAGAATCTCCTTGTCAGTGTAACATGATTCGCTTAATCTTAGTGTAACTGTAGCTTTTATGGTTAGCTGTTTAGGCCTTTTTAAATACTAGGCATTATCTGATTTTCTTGAAACTTTGGGAACATGTAAGGGCTCTGATAATCTTTTCTACCACTTTGTGTTGGATTAAATGGTCAATTCACTCTGCTATTGACTGAAACCTGCTGTTTAGCGTTCATATGTTTAGGAATTTGAACACTAGCATGACGTTCCCTTTACTAGTTCCCATATGTTGGAGTTGCATGATTGCAGATGTATTGTCCTATGTCACACAACAGCATTGGATGTATATTGTTAATTATGTTAGAAGGGTGTAATGAGTAGCGTATCAACATGTGCCTTGCACCTGTACCATAGTTTAGAATAAAGAGAAAAAACTCTTGAAAATGATATTAATACAATTAATTGCAAGGGTGTTGACATATTAATATTTTACAATGACGATGAATTATAATACTCCTTGTAAATTAATTATATTATCAAGTATTGTATTTTATTTTTCATGCTGATATAAAATATGAATGTATTACTCAAAGTAGTAATAAATGGATGGATAGTTATATAAATTTCAAAGTTTACAAATGGTTATATTTTCTATATTGATTCGATTCGGATAGTTAAAGTGGGAGTGATAACTAATAGATTAACCAAAATTACTCATTTTACTTTCTTTTGAACCACAACTATTTGATAAACTACAATTTGTGTTTAAGCATTCACTATATAATATAATGTTTGATTTACATGCTTTTTAAGACCCACTGTATAAAAAATTTGGATATCAGAGGACCTTAATAATTTATCAAGGGTAATGGCCAAAAAAAAAAAAATTTATCAAGGTTATCTTTTTCTAGGTAATGTTTTAACACATACCCTCCTTTATTTATAGTATAGATAGATAATGTTTTCTTTCGGAGTTTTATACCGACACTGATGCAAACAGTGGATCCAGAAGAAATTAGGGATACTACGCAGTAATACTACTACTACCTCTTCGCTAGGAAGCGAGTACCCTTTATCTGCGTGTATCTGCAGGTCTATGTGTGTCAACCATGGTAAGCACTAAGCATAACTACATGGTAAACAAAATGCATGGCTGCATTTCTGATTCATATTAATGTCTATTATTTTTGGCCAAATATCTATAGAAGGCTGCTTCCTTACACTGCATTAATGGATGAATAGTTTGGTATTTGTACATTTGTGATTTGTCTGTTGTACTAAGTTGGAGGGATTCCTTACATAAGTGTTGCAATTGTCGCCTTTGTCTGTCTCATTTATTACAGTTAGATTTGAACAGATCTGTCTGCTGTTATGCAGACTGGCTTGGAAAAGAACTTGTTTGGAAATCATCCAGTTTCATTGTCATCAACGGAGTCCCGCAGTCCTCCTCCTGCATTTTCCTCAGATCCACTTGTATCTTCGAATGGAGGCAGGGAGAATAATGCAAGCTCATCATCCTCTGTGTTAAAAGATGAAACTAACATAATCGATTTCTCAGCTACAACTGGAGCAGGATCTTCTATACTTCCAGTGACAGACATAGTGGAGATAGAAGGTCCTAGTTCAGCAGGGAATTTTATAAAAGGCTCAAGCCCTGTTGGTGTAAGAGGATTTTTCCTGTTATTTACAGAATAATTAGATATTTAGTGAACTTATTCCCTACCTCCCATATATGTGTCACTTCAGACTGGCTTGTGCTTGTTTTTGTGTGTCTTTATATATTTTCTTATGGTTTTTTTTATTGTTTCATGATTCCATTTTGTTGCAATGACTAGCATGGTGCTACAACACGCAAGGGTGCATTCCAAGTTGAGCGTCAAAATTCTGAAATTTCGTATTATGCAGATGATGAAGATGGGAATCGTAAAAAGTATTCACGAAGGGGTAAGTAGAAACTCTTTCTTTCTCTCTCCCTCTCTATGTGAATTTTCAAGTTATGATTTTCTTTATTATGCCATTGTTAATTAAATTTGCAATATAGCAAGTGGTCCTTTTATCATCCATGAAAGGATTGATTAATTACAAATCAATTATATTTTCTGAATTGGTCCTAACTGTTTCAGCTATAATTCAAACAGGCAAAAATGGACTTTTGGTCCTTCAAGTTTGGCCAAAATATCATTTTTGTCCTTACTTTTCCAATCGTTTAAATTTGGTCTTTTTTTTATTTTATTTTTTATTCTCGTGCTTTTTATGTTTTATGTTTTGTTTTTTGATTTCTAAAAGAAACTGAAGCACTGTGGTCCTTTATCAACCATAGATTTTATGCAATGCAATTTTGTGGGGTTATATTCAGTGCATGCTCTGGTCTCATTTTTTGGGGTTTTTAATTGTAGGCCCATTCCAACATAAGTTTCTCAGAGCATTGCTTCCATTCTGGTCAAGTGCATTGCCAACTTTACCAGTGACTGCACCCCAGCGGAAAGATTCATTAAATGCAAATGATGTACCAGAAGGTCGTGTCCGACATCAAAGATCGTCGAGGATGGATCCGAGAAAAATCCTTCTTGTTATAGCAATCATGTAATGTCTGCATACCCTCTTCCTTAATTAATTGCTATCTTTATCTTTTATGTATCCTTGTGGGCTAAGAAAGTAGAAAACAAGAGACCCAGAATTTAAAAAAGGAAAAGATGGGAGGGTGGGAAAACTGATGAGTGCTTTGCTACTTCTTAACTTATTGGATTACCATATGAGATCTGCTTTGGGCGGGTAAGGAAGGTGGGTCATTTGTTATATGTGCCATGCAATTAGCATAAATGCCATGCTTGCCCATGTTATTGGAGGTTAAATTCTCATGGACAATTTAAACCACTGATCTTCTGGATCTTGCTTTCTTGTACCTGCTGATTATATTATCTACTTGCAAGTATAAATTGTGGGATCATAGAAGAAAAGTATATTTCCTTTTGATTGTGGATGCTAATAGAGCACCTTAAATGCGAGTATGTTGGCTATCCAACCTCTATTTAGAGACCGAAACTGAAGCATAATCCTTACTCATTATGCTTACTGAATTTCTGCCTAAAGAGAAAAAGCTTATAAAACAAGCATATATTCTGACAAACAAATAAAAAGGAATGTAGGAGATATAAAGCAAGATGCACCGTACTAATGTAACTATTTTACAATCTTGTGCAGGGCATGCATGGCAACCATGGGTATTTTGTATTACAGATTAGTGCAACGGGGTTTTGATGAGGAGATGCCCGAGGCTGAGCAGCAGTAATTATATATGGTGTGTGGTGGAATTCAGGTGATGGTATCTTCAGTGGTGAAGACATTGTGGGGGCAATGGGGTTGACCGACCCCTATAACTCTTTTTTTGGATAATAAAGTTGATAAATATAGTACTAGTTTGGCTATTTATTTATTTATTTTTATTTTTTTCTCTCTGATTGATCATTTTGAGTTCTTGTTGCTTTTACCCATGTATCAACAAAAAAAATCTCTTTTGGCAATGACCTCTTTATCGCCTTAAAAACTGATATGAATTTTGTGAAAGTGACATATTTCACATAGGCTTGAAATACTATGTGAAATTTTATAATTGATGGACACGTTTTATGGTTCACCAAAATGGAAGTGTTACTCATGTATATCAAGTACAATCTTCGTATCCTTTCTAAGAAGTTAGGGTGATCGTGCAATTTGTGCTTTGTTTCCCTCAGTAGTCACTCACTCACACCTACAAAAAGAATAATGGGCCTGGCTCCTCTTGGGTTGTTCAAAACTCACAAGTGAAGAGCGGTATAGGAAAGCCAAGCCTAATCAATAAATAATCCATGATTGAAATGAACCATTCTAAAAAGAAAACATGTTGAGATTTGAGAATACAAAATAAGGAAAATGCTATTTCCATCAAATCGTGTTAGAATTAAATAAGGAAAATAATGCGCAAAGTGAGTCTATATTTAAATAAATAAAATATCATTTCATTTAGTGAACAGATTTGGTAAATGTAGCATTGCTCACAAAATAAAAAGTACAAAAAGGAAAAGTTATCAAATGGCTTCGATTCTTCAGCTAATTTTTCTCATATATGCTTCTTGGGCTAAGACAGAAAAATGTCAATCACGGATATAGATACAGTAAACACGGCCATCATATGTTAACAATAGTCCTGATCAGAAAAAAAAAATGTTAACAATAGTCACTATGTCACGGATATAGATACAGTAAACTTTTGTTTTTTTTGTTATATTAGAAGGAATCGAATCATAAACCTATCTTAATCGAACCCATTACTTCACCCACCCCTACTATTTAAACTAGTCCCAAGGGCTTACATTTGAACTTTTGATAATGGTTGATTAAGGTGAATTTAGGATCCACTCCACATCAACTAATAATTATATGCTTGTAATAAACAAAGCAAAAAAAGAATTAAAAGCAACAGTACTTGCGACTTTGCGAGTATATTGTTTCTTCAGCTGGCAGTTGTACACAATGATCCAAGAAAGTACACTGTGCCAGCAATTATTATTTTTCTTATGATTCTTTCTGTAGTTTTTGGCATAATAATAAAATTATCCTTTGATTACATAATGCTTAGAGCTTGTCACGATGTAAGTGACATATGAAAAAGACTGGAGCAAGGGTCCGTAGATATAACAAAGATTTATAATTTTATTTTAAACTTCATTTGTTTTTATGATAGCTGTTTTCTTATTGTCTTCTTAATCTTCTTTTATAAAAAGAAAAAGAATTTTTTTATTCTGGAGGAGGGGAAAAAGATTAATTAAAGCGATTTCAGGCTTGGAAGTGAATCAACTCTTAATTAAGTCCAGTATCATTCTTTGCCAGCATATTATCTTTAAAATTGGATTACAATTATCATTTTTCTCTTTTCTTTTTTTTAATTGGGCGGTTCAAACGGATTAGGAATAATTAGCAAGTTTTAGAGAGGATGTCATGCTTTCAAGAAAAATGAGAACATCCTTTATGGGGCAATCTCATAACAATCAATTATTTAGATCATTATTTAAGGATTATTTATGTAAAAAATTAATCAATAATTGTTTGATCATTTAAATTGTGTCCCTTTTAAGGATCCAACACAATCTTTGTTGAGAGTTATGCCTTACATAATAGATATAAAGATACATATAAGGTCTTGGACTTCTCCACTCTTTACCAATTGGTTTTAGGTTGGATATTTTAATTTCTTTAGTTTGTCAGATAAAATTAAAATGATGTTGATGATAATCAAATGACTAAATAATTTATGATTTGAAATTTTTTTGCAGAAATGATATTTGAAATGAAGTAAAAAACTGAACAATTTTGATAACAAAATTGTAGGCTGAAGGTATAATATTTTCATTTTTCTTAAATGTTGACATCCCCACTTGAAGGCTTGAAGCTTTCTTTAGAAATAATTTTAATATTTTATTCACGTAGGAGTACATCATAAAATTCTTGCGTTACATTCTATATATTTTATGAGAAGTACTTGACTTTATAATTTAACTTGTTTTCTCTAGGGGAGGCTTGTTAAGTTCAGCTTTACCTTATGTGAGTCCATTATCAATGCAACTACTTGTATAATCTATTCTTAACTAATAATTTTGTGTTCCACATCTATTCTAAAGATATACACTATATGACTAGATGATCCAAATAGCAACATCACTCCTTGAAGCTCATATATAGCTAGACTTCTAGAGAGTACAGATTCAGAAATCTAATCTCTACAACATATTAACACATATTGCTTGCTCATAGAAAATTATGTCGTTGAGAAGGGGGATTTCTACTTCAAGTGGCAAAGTCCTTGTCTCCACACCCCAAAAAAAAAAAAAAAAAAACAAATTAATTGAAGCATTTTCTAATGCTGGATGTGAGAGATTGTTCGAATGGTCTCTCACATGTCACATTAATTCTACATTACTCGTTTCTCTTTAAAATTTTGGGTCTTTTAATTAGAAGCTCAAAATGAGAAAGAAAATTAAGCTAAATTCAAGCCGGTCTAAAATTTAAGTAGAAACTCAAACTGTCCACCAAGCGCTCGGTGGGCATTGTCGAGCGCTACCCGTATCTGCAAGCTGACCATCTGCAAGCAAAATAAATGCATCTGCAAACAATTGCATTTGCATGCACCGAGTGCTCAGTAGTGTAGTTTTTTTGCTCCGCCTCCGCGTACACGGACATATCGAGCTAGAACTTAATTTTTTATTTTGCTGAGTTTCCAATTAAAAATCTTTTAAAAATGGGATTAATGTCATTTTGCTCTCCACACTATTACATTTGTATCAGTTTGCTTCTCATATTTTTAATTTGAAAAATTAAGGACCCTGGCTTTTTCAATTTTGTCATTTAAGATTATTTCGTCAATTTATACATTTTTCATCCAAAGTTCCGTTTATGGAGGGATGATCAACCCAAATTTAGCGGGAAATGAAGGAGGGAAAAGGGTGCATGATGGAAAAATGGTAAGATCTAAATAGAAGGGGCTATTTTGCCCTAAAAAAGGACCCCACGTGATTGGCACATGGTGCTATGCAAACGGAAATTTGGATGAAAAATATGTAAATTGACGGAATAATTTTAATTGACAAAATTGAAAAAGTCAGAGTCCTTAATTTTCCAAATTAGAAGTCTTAGGAGCAAACTGATACAATGTAATAGTCTGAGTAGCAAAATGACATTAATCCCTTAAAAAATTAGGTTTATGAGTAATATATTAATAAATTTTTTGCTCAATAACTAGAATTATACTCACGAGTTAATTCGTATATATAATGAATAAAGACGAATTAAAACCATGTAGAATTCATTCTTTACTAGAGTCTTAATTCCTCGCCTAAACAGACAACTCATGGTAATTAACCAAGAAAACAAAGAATAAACAGACGATGAATTAAAATGAAGTGATCGAGCAAGTGAAAAACATGCATGCATGAATCAGGCGATCTTTACGCGTACAAATTCATCAACTTCTCCAAAGAGAGACCAAAGGAAACTTCCTTTATCGTTTTCTTTTAATCAAAATTAATTATACTACTCATGCTGCCGACCCAATTTCCCCAATATTATATATATATATATATATATCTATCTTGCTGTAGGTGTAGTAGTACTAATTTAATTAATTAATACTAAGAACTGTGAGACAGTGAGAGAGTGTACACACATATATTTAAGAATAAAATCTTAGCAGCATACATACAACTATATATATATATATATATATATATAAGAATTGAAGTCCGATATTGTTGTTGGCTTGAGAATCTGGTAATTAATTAGCTAGCTAGCACTGTTTTTGATTATTATTGGGCGGCCCGACACCGTATATATTTAGAAATTAAGATACCACGTCATATTATGGACAAAAGATTTTAAGATTCTAAGTTCAAGTTTGGAAAATAATATAGAATCAAGACTATATATACTCATTGACTGTTGAAATTAACAAATTAACAACACCTACATGATGTATGATATATACTTTTCTTATTGAAGCTTTAACATATTTTTGTGACATTAGTTCGCAGCTAATTGTAACTGAGTCTGAGTACCTGTTACACCACTATTACTTATGACTACGCTCATTGTAATTACAACTACACTTCACCACATTTATACTGATCAAAGTATTCCTATTAAAGTCTTAAATTTTAAATTTATAAATTTTCTAAACTATATTAAGGCCTTCCACAATGGTGAGCTTGAGCTTGAGAGTGAATGTGTGAGGAAACTCTATTTTGTGTACAGTGGGCCGGAATAATGAGAGTGAGGGTGAGTGAGAGTGAGAGTTGAGAGCCAGGAGAGGGTCCGGCTGAGAGTGAGAGTATGTGAGGTTTTTATTTAAGTGGGCCCCACTGAATTTGAAAAGACCATGAAGGGCTTTTGACAAATTCAAAAAGCTGAGGCACGGTCCGAAATTTTGAAAGAAAGCAGGGGCAATTTGGTACATGCGGAGGGAAGGAATAAAGTGGCCGACAAGCCACTGTTCACCGCAGCAGCTGCCTCCCACTCGCCCACACGCGCGCCTGCTTCACACCGTTGGCCAAGATCTTCCGCCCGTTGCAGATCAACGGTCCCCTTTTTTAAGCCCGGTTTCAATTAAAAAAAAAAAAAAAGAAGGCAGCAACACGTGGCAGCGTCTGGAGGCTCAGATGAGTGTATCCGTTGGACATCAACGGCTAGAATTAATTGACCGTTATAATGCAATTAAAAATACAAAAAAAATTCGAAAAAATATTTAAAAATTCTGAAAAATTTATAACGGCTATTTCATCAATTTGCCTATAAATTGAGCATTCACACCTCATTTTTTCACACATCTATTTATCCAATTCATTCATTTTATCGATCTATTCAAATCACCTCACTTTTCCTAGAAAATTCTTTTTTTCCAATCATGGAAAATGCAAAGAGAAAGAATTGGTCCAATGAAGAAGAGGTAGCGCTTGTTGAAGCTTGGATGGAAAATTCGGAAGATTGTGAAATCGGATCCAATCAAAGAAACATGGAATTTTGGAATAAAGTGTACGATCAATTTATTTGGAAATATCCTCTCGCCGTGAGGAATGGGCGACAAATTGGGGCGGTCATGGCTCACTTCAAGAAAATAGGGCAAGCCACCTCGAAATATCATAAATGTATCTTGGCGGCCGAACGATCACGCACTAGCGGGTAAAATCAAATTGATACGGTGAGTTTTGCTAGTTAAACTCAAATATTTTTGTTAATTAAATTCACATATTTATGTTTGATTAATATGTGTGTACTCTATTTTAAATTGTGTATACTTTATTTTTGCAGTTAAACTCAAATATTTTTGTTAATTAAATTCACATATTTATGTTTGATTAATATGTGTGTACTTTATTTTAAATTGTGTATACTTTATTTGTGCTAGTTAAACTCAAATATTTTTGTTAATTGAATTCATATATTTATGTTTGATCAATATGTGTGTACTATATTTGAAATTGTGTATACTTTATTTTTGCTAGTTAAACTCAAATATTTTTGTTAATTAAATTAACATATTTATGTTTGATTAATATGTGTGTACTTTATTTTAAATTGTGTATTCTTTATTTGTGCTAGTTAAACTCAAATATTTTTGTTAATTAAATTCATATATTTATGTTTGATCAATATGTGTGTACTATATTTGAGATTGTGTATTCTTTATTTTTGCTAGTTAAACTCAAATATTTGTGATAATTAAATTCAAATATTTGAGTACCATTTATAATTCATTAATTTGTTTTCATATTACTAGGTGAGCTTTGCCAACGCACGATACCAAGCAACAAACTCGAAAAACCGTCCTTTTGCTTGGCACCATTGTTTTGCTAAGATGCAACACTTTGTGAAGTGGCAACATGCACAAACCGACACCCCCACTGATGCCGATACCGAAGCTGAAGCGGTTCAATTGAGCGCGGATGAGGATGCCCCGGCCTTTCAACCACTTAGCGGTAGTCGCCCGAGGCCACCTGGCAGAAACAACTCCAAGAGGGCCAAACAAGTTGATACTAATGATGATGACCTTGCCGATAGTATCAGGCTTCTTTGCCAAGGGCAGAAGGACATAGCTGCTTCACGCGACCGATTGATCAAAGAGCACACCGATTTCAAACAAAAGCAGCAAGATTATGAGGTCATGGGCAAGGACCTCACCAACATGCACGGAGAACAACGAGCGTTTTGGGAGGCACGACAGCGTGAAATTGTGGCGAGGTGGAATGCAAGTGCTGCTAACGAGGCCAATCAGGGCACGTCAAGCTCGGGAGGGTACTTCCCCAACACTGACTTTTCACAATATGACTGACGTGTCATTATTTTTCCAACTATTTCTGTCGTGTACTTTATGTATGCATGTTATTATGAATTAAAATAAAATACCCTATTATTAAATATGTCTCGGATTCCTTTACTTTTCCAAGATGATAAGATAGCCTGTTATGACTGATGATAAGATTTTGATTCGTTTAACTTTCCAAGATGATAAGATTCTGATTCGTTTAACTTTCCAAGATGATAAGATTCTGATTCGTTTAATTTTCCAAGATGATAAGATTTTGATTCGTTTACATTATCACACCTAGTCTATAAATTTCACCATGTCGTGCCTTCACCAATTCACCCTGCTTAGTAATTGCAGAAAATTCGTTTACACTCTGCTTCAGGATGTCTACCCCCCGCGATTATAATTCAGATGAAGAGATGTTTCAGGCACAACTAGACATGTACGATGACCAGCTCACAAATATCACGGCGTGTGCCATGGCTGCTTACCGACGACATACACAACGAAATGAAAGAAGGCCAATACATGGAGGCACATCCCAACCACGACGATATATCCCTCGAGACCGACAACTAGGCCATGGTCATATTATGAGCAATTATTTCGACCCTAGAGCAAGATATACTGAAGAGATGTTCCGACGACGCTATCGGATGAAGAAATCACTATTCTTAAAGATGATGCAAGATGTGTGCAACAAAGATGTCTACTTCCAACAAAGACAAGACGCTACTGGAAGATGGGGCTGCACGCCAGAGCAAAAGCTGACTTCGGTCATGAGAATGCTCTCCGCTGGGTACTCGGCTGATGCCCCAGACGAGGGCTTCCAAATTGCCCAAACCACAGTGCTGGAGTCATTCAAGAAGTTCATAAGAGTTATTCCGGAGGTGTACGGAGCGGAATACCTCCGCACACCAACAGTGGCTGATCTCCAACGGCTATTGCGTAAGGCTAAAAAAAGAGGATTCCCAGGTATGCTAGGGAGTCTAGATTGCATGCATTGGGAATGGAAAAATTGCCCAGTAGGACAACAAGGGGCATATCAAGGCCATTATCACACCCAACTGTGATATTAGAGGCCGTTGCCGGGTACGACACGTGGATTTGGCATGCCAATTTTGGTTTTCCAGGGAGCAACAATGACATCAACGTATTGGATGACTCACACCTTTTTGATGATGAGGAGCAGATGCGAAACCATCAGATCAAGTATAAGGTTAATGGCAATGAATACACAATGGGGTATTATCTAGTGGACCGGATCTATCCCAAATGGGCCACGCTTATACAAACAATAACGAATCCGGTAGGAGAGGCAAGTCAGCTATTTGCAAGATATTAAGAGTCCTACTGGAAAGATGTCGAGAGGGCATTCGGGATTCTGAGGGCTAGATGGGAGATTCTAAAAAAGCCCGCCAGAGGATGGAAAGCCAATGATCTGGGCTATATTATGAAAACATGCATAATTTTGCACAACATGATCATTGAGGACGAGCGTCCAGAGAACGAGGACGATGAATCGGACGATGACATTGACCACGTTCAGGAAAGAATCTCCCGGGCTGTGGCACGGTATGACACTGAACCATATGATGAAGGCCAAAGTTATCAGCCAATTCTTTTAGAGCAACGGCTTTCTCGGGTTAGGTTGATACGGTCAACAACACTCCACCAGCAACTGAAGAATGATTTGGTCCAGCACCTTTGGACGCGAGAAGGAAGTCGTGGCCAAGCACGACGCCGACGCCGGCGATGAACTCCGAAATGTTGAAGATGTCTCCAATACCATTGTGTGTTTGTTTGTGTTTGTTTGTGTTTGTGTTTGTGGCTGTCGTTTTGTGTTTGTTTGTGATTGTTTTTTGTTTTATTTGTTTATGTTTATTTATGTTTGTCTTAAATTTTCTTGTTTTATGTTGGTGAAATGAAATAAAGGTATTGGTGGAGACAAAATATAGAATTTATATTTTAGGTAATAAAATTATAAATTCAAATATAGTCAATATTGACCTTATATTAAAGATCTCTTTAAAATAAAACTAATGGTATAATTTTTATAAATATTTAAACTATAAATTATAACTTAACTATAACTTAATCTAACTTAGGCTTAATTTAATTATATACAATTACATTACTCTCAGCTCTTACTCTCAGCACCACTGTAGCTTCAGCACATATCACTCTCACTCTCAGGACAAAAAATCACTTTTCAGGCCAAAAAATCACTTTTCAGGCTATGTCTCACTCTCACTCTCAGTCTCACCACTGTGGATGACCTAAACTTTATCCTTATAAACTTTGGATGATGTGGAAGCACGTGTGGCTATTGGTTTTAACGTACGTATTGAGTGCGGTATGATACTATAAAAAAAAATTGGAACATATCCAACTTAAAAACAATTAATATTGGTAAACAAACCCAAAACCTTATAAATTTCTAAGCAAGATTGTACTTCTCTAATGTGAGATATCACTCCCAACCTCTACATCTAGTGCTACTGATCATAGATTTGTATTAATGTTATATAGAAGGGTTTGATTAGCTGTTAAAAAATCATTATTAAATTGACTTGGGTTAATTACAAATAAATCAATAAAATTTTTCACAATTACATTTTAATCAATGCACTTTTTCATAATTTTATTTTAGCCACTATTGACCAAAATGAAAAACAAATAAATTACAATAGATTAATAAATATACATTACTATTCAAATTTAGATTTGTATTATATTTGTATTTGACTGTTACGCAGCAAAATGACTTAAAGTTTAGCTCCCAAATTTTGGGCAGAGCCCAAAACCCAAAAGTCAAAACCATAAGCTCCAAAACCTTAATTCTAAACCCTAAACCTATTTATATATCATGCACGTCCATTTCTATACCCTAAACTAAAATTAAGACAATGTCATAATTTTACGCTCATAAGTAATGAAAAAAGGGATGGGCAAATTGGTATTTTTCAATGCACTAATATACATGCATGATATCATCAAGTGGATTATGCTTAGTAACTAATATGAGATATAATTTTAAAACTCATTGACTTTTTTTGGTAAAGAAAATTTACATCAACTATTATGTAATATTAAAATATTTTATTAATTTAAATGTAATTTGCTAAACTGACTTTATTCCAAAAAAAAAAAAAAAAAAACTGACTTTATCCCTTGTCACTTTCTTCTTTTGCCTTTCCCTTTTCTTGGATAGGAGCCAATTAAGCAAATGTGCTTCTTGACTTGGATAAAGAAGTCGACTTCAAAGTGCTTTACTGTTTTATTCTGAATATCTTTTTGTATGGGCTATTCATTATTAAATTGGTTGACCTAGAGTTCTAAGTTTTTTTTTTATGCCATATACAATTCTAAGTTTTTGGCTAATTGATTTTTAAGTTGGTTGACCTTCCTGTTTTCAACTTTGTTTTAATTATTTTGTATGGGGCATGCTATTATTGAATTAGTTGACTCTAGCGTTTTGCTCTTTTAACTATTCTTTCAAATAACTTTGTATGGGAATGGGACTTATTATTAAATTAATTTTTTTGGCCTACTATTGTTAAAAATAGTTGATTTTATGATCCTAAGTTTGCTCTTTGCCCTATAAAAAAAATAGTTGACCTCCATCGTTCTTTGACATTTTTATAAATAAGTTGACTTTTATGCAATTCTTCAATGTTTACTCTATTATATATTATTTATGTTGAAGGTCCTATATACCAATAAAGTCAGTAGCATATGCGAGATTTGATATGCTCATATGCCACAATAAAAATTGAAGTAATACTGTAACATTATTCATACCCAACCTCCATTGCTATACCCCTTATTCAACTATTTTTTTTTTCCTAAAAATTCATATTTTACTCTTAAGAAAATAAATCAAAAAAACCAAAAAAATCAGAAAATTAAAAAAGAAAAATCCAAGAACCCCATCCACCCTCACAACCCAGCAGCGGCACCCCTTAGTTTAGCCATATATGGTTAATATATGGAACAGGACCCATTATGAGTTAGGTGGTCATGACCCATCATATAGTTAATAGTTAATGGTGTTAAGCAAAATTGTAGTCTTAAATGTCCTAATTAAACAATTTATGCATGCTATTGTCCAATGGGTGGTCAATTGGTTCAATCATATATATGACAGAATCTGAGACCAGCAGCCAAGAGACGCATTGTAGCTGACTTATTCTGGTGAAACAGATAATTGAAAAAGTAAAAAAAGGGCCCTATAAACAACAGGCAGGTGTAACCCTGGTATATTAAAAAATTGCAGAAGCTATAGTAGAACCGCCATTATAGCATTAATTATATACCACTGAGCCTGTGACAACAACCTGAAGAAAAGTGGAAGTGGCTTCTTTAGTCTTACGAGCCTGTGATGGGATAGTTTACCTGTGAAGTGTGAAAAATGGCATAGAATTATTAAGAGAGAATTTGAAAACTGAACCTTTTTTTTTTGTGTGCGGAGAATTTAGAAATCTATTCATTCGATAGTGTTTGAGATTCTGTGAGAAATACTCGAAGCACTATTCAAGAATTGTTCAAACACTTCTCAAGAAAGTTCGAGTACTATTCAAGAATTAGATTTTTAAATTTTTAAAGAATTGACAAATTCTTTAAATGAATTGAAACAAATTTTGATTAATTTTCCAAATGTTTTAATTATTAATCTGCGCTGTGAATTGTGATGACAATTTTGGGGCTTCACCAAATATATCTTTGATTGAAGGAGCACTTGAGGGAACAAAAATCCAATTGACAGATGTATTTTTTGGTTCCAATAGTTTTTGAGAATGTTAGAGTCAGACCCATCTTCACAACTGTCCTTTTATATACATTGATGTGATTTTGGTTCTGTTTTAACATAAATAAGAATATATATATATATAATATTGGGAAATTATTTTTTAATCCAAAATTACTCTTGAACTTGGTCCTTGCTTAGTTGTACTAGGCCCCATCAAGGTAGCCTTGTGCAGATTGTTTAATGATGTATGACTATATCATGTACTAGCTAGGCCCCATCAAGGTATTCATTGGTAAATGCTATTTGGCTATAAATATGTCCTAATCTCCTTTCCCCCAGAGCATCAAGCAAATCTTGCTAGCCTTCTTCACAATTAGCACTAAAGCAAAATACTAGCTACTCCATCCCACACTAGACTCCCAAAGAGTATATGGAACCTGAAGCAGCTATTCCAGAGGGAGCATGGAGCTCACTTGATGGAATGTATACCTCCGAGGAGGCAGATTTGATCATCATGTCCCAGTTGCTTGCTAACTGTTCAGTCACAAATGAGCTCAATGAGGCTTCAAGCTCTGGATCATTCCCATTTTCAATTTGTCCCAGCCATGAATATTCAACAACAACTACCATGGAAGGCATTGAATCTTTTAGTACTGTTGGCAGTAATGAGAACAACTACACAAGTGGTTCTCACCAAATTATGGCAACAAACTATACCTCTGATGCCTTTTGTCTGTGGGAGGGCAACACTGGTACTGACTTGTTTCTCAAGCAAGGTGAAGAATATGGCATGAACCAAGAATTGAGCATTGGCAATGTGGGAGAGTCTGGCAGAAACCAGCAAGGAGCTGCTACTATTTATGAAAAGCTTCTGCAGCTCAAAAGGGAATCTGATGATCAGATGAGAATAGAAGTTGTGCCTGAGAACTGTAAGAAAAGATCTTGCAGTTCAGTAGAAGTAAGTATATACACAAGAAGCATTCAATGCACTTGGTGATGATTTTGAGTATCTCCCTTATCATAATTGAATGATCAAATTTTTTGTAGGTCCAAAAGAACAAGAGGAATGTGAAGTCGAAGAAGAGTCAAAAGCCGGTCTTAAGCAGAAACATTGAAGATATCAATAATGCCATGGCCAGCACCAGAGGGCAGAGCTCAAGCAGTTGCTGCTCAGGAGATGATGATTCCAATGCTTCTCATGATCATGATTTGATCAGTGGAGGTGTGAGTCCAAAAGGAGTTGCTGATCTCAACTTGAATTGCAAAACAAGAGCCAGAAGAGGATCAGCAACTGATTCCCAAAGCGTTTATGCAAGGGTAAGTCCATCAAATGCTGGTATATTCAATATTGATTATTGACCATATTATAGCTAATTCATTCTTTGAAAATCAATATGCTTCCTCTGATCCTATCAATATAAAGCTGATTAAGTTACTGTATGTCTCTTGCAGAAAAGAAGAGAGAAAATAAACGCGAGGCTGCGAATTCTACAGAATCTTGTTCCAAACGGGACGAAGGTAATTGGCAGCATATATGCTCTGATGGCAGCATATTTGGTGTAAATTTCTAAGGGCTTACATGCAGATTGCAGAGTTTTCATAATTGGCTTTTTTGGTAGTGTAGGTTGATATCAGCACAATGCTTGAGGAGGCTGTCCAATATGTCAAATTCTTACAGCTTCAGATCAAGGTAATAACAGAAAAACAGAAAAACAGAAAAAAAATAAAAAAAAGATTTCACATTTCATAATCAAGCTTAAATTAAAAAGGCCTTGATATTTTTGATGATCTAATTAATATTGTATTTGGGTTTTTGCTTTGCAGCTCCTAAGCTCTGATGATCTGTGGATGTATGCTCCTATTGTTTACAATGGAATAGACATGGGAATGGACTTGAACTCTTAAAGCTAAAATCACTTGGAGACTGTAGAGAGATATTCAACTTTGAAAATATGAGGCATTGCATAGTAATTTATAAGGGTTTAAGATGAATGTCTAGATTTCTTAAGAGACAGTCATAAAATATTATAGGAGGTCATGCTGCACAGCTGCAGGCTTAACTGAGGGCCTGAGGCCATTGTTGGAAATAAAGGCACACAGAGTGCTCTAATACCACTTGTTAGAAATTGAAGACAAAGTGATATTAATTGGTTTCTCTCTCTCGCTGACTCGCTGTGCTTAAGATTAATACGGTCTTGTCCGGTTAACATTTGAGCCGAACTAGACTAAGGATTTTGAGCCCATCAGCTGACCCAATATTTGTACTTTCATTAGTACAAAGTATATGCTTTCAATTAATTTGTTTCTTTTGGTTTTTTAATTAGTTATAGGTTCCTTAATTAGTATATTTTACTTGCCCAATATTCACTTGCAAAAAAGAAAATAAGAAAAATAAATAAACTGAGGAATATTCAATACTTGATTAGGGCCTGTATCCATTACCCTGTTCATATACTACCTACATCTCTATAGCACAACAAATTATGGACTGGGGGAAGAAAAACAATGGGGAAAAGAAGTTGATATAGAGTCCACTCTTTCCTCCAATAAAAGGACCCGAAATTTTTTTTTAAAACATATGTACATATGAAAATGGGTATGCTGAGTTGTACTTTTTCTTTTAGTAAGGCCTTCTGCGATAATAAAATCTAAACCCAAACCCGAAAAACCCATTTTGGGCATCAAATAGTGTCAAAAATTTGAATTTGAGTATCATCAACCCTAATGGTGCTTAAACCAAAATGGGTTTCACTATTTTTCACTAATTTAATTTATATATAAATTTGATTAAGTGCATGTTAACTTAAAGTTTATAATTTTTTTATTATGAATGTTATATCATTGTTAATATTTTAATTTCTTCAAAATGATACTAATATTAATATATTAATATAATATTTTAAAATCATAAAAACATTAAACACACCAAAATTTATTCCATTTCACAATATGAACGATAAACAAATACATAACTTAATGATAACCTACATATAAACGAAATAACATTGGCCGCTCAACCAAATACTAGAGTGAAGACATAAATAGAACTACAACAACGACGGTCTTCAGTAGTTTCCACGGGTTGAGGACAACTCACGGGCGTTTACGTAAACATTCTTATAATTAAAGGAATATGATATATTTGCTTTGGCTTCACAATTGGGCATGGTTGAATGCCCTTCCCGCAAGTGCATAGAACTGAGCCTGAGTCTTTGGGTATTGAGAGTTTTAAGTCCCACTTTACACAATAGTGGCATAATGGCCTATTTCCTTCACGATCACACATACAATATTACGACATTGGGAGGCTTTGAAAGTAGTTGATACAAACCCTACAATTTGGATTACAATCATCAGGATCATCACACTTACACAAGCTCAAATCAAGGTCTTGGCTGGAGCTCTCATCGAGGGATTTCCTGGAGTTCTCCTCGAGGGCTTGCTTGGAAGAAGAAGTCATTTCTAACGATAGTGATATGGTGGGGGTGGCCTACCAATTAAACCTTGATATTTATAGGGGGAAAAACATGATTTTCCCATTGGATACCTTAATGGATTCACATATACTCTAATCCCGCATGTGAATTAATAGGTATGTGCAGTGAGATGAAGTGTAGAGTCAGTGTATGGTCTTGTCATTATTTGAGTGACATGTCAATTCAAGTTATAAAATTTGTATGGTTGTGTTATTGTCAGTGTATGGTTGTGTTATGTCAAGTCAGCTATTCGAATTTCATGCCTTTATTTCATTTCACCTACTACAATCGACAAACACAAATCGAAAACAACATGCAACTCGAATTTGAAACATAAAACAACACACGGAAAACAGAAAACAGAAAACAGAAATACAAACACTCTCATGTCTAAACATGATTCTGAACTCAACCATGTGGTGCGTTTCCTTCTCGGATCTATATGTGCTCAATCAAATCTTCTTTTAGGGATGCATTCACCAGTCTTAACCTAATTAAATTGCGACGATAATTCTCATCAAGTAATGAGGATGGCACCAGTCCGTGTACACTTAGTTGCACACCATCATATTCTGCTTTTGTCCGTTTAACGGTCTCTTCTGCATCAAACTGCTATCAGGCTGAATCATCTTTAGGTCTCTCATCTTCGATAATCATATTGTGCAATATTATGCACGCCTTTATGATAAACCCAAAATCATTTAGTTCTCAATATCGAGCCGGGCGTTTTATAATCTATCAACGGGCTTTTAGAATCCCGAACGCCTTTTCCACATCCTTTCGGTAGCCCTCTTGTCTGTTCACAAACAATTTGCGATGATTCAACACCGGACTGTGTATTGATGAAATCAACATCGCTCATTTGGGGTATATCCAGTCAGCAAGATAGTATGAGATTTTGTATTCCACATCATTGACTGTGTATTTTACTTTGTGGGCTCTTCCAGATATCTCTTCATCAAAGAAATGTGAGCAGTCTAGCACAGTAATGTCATTCATAGAATCTCCAAATCTGAAATTTGCATGTCATACCCACGTGTCATATGAGGCAACTACTTCTAGAATAACAGTTGGGATATGGTAATGCCCACGATAGTGAGCTTGCTCAGCCATTCGGCATTGGGCAATTTTGTCACACCCAATGCATACAATCTAAGCTATCAATCATACATGGAAATCCTTTTTGACGGCCCTTCCGCATTAGTCATCTCATATCCTCCAGATTAAGTTTGCGGAGATACTCATCCCCATAGACGTCTGCAATTGCTCGGATGAACTTATATAATGCATTTTTGACGGTGCTCTGACTTATAGTCAATAGCTCCGAAACCACATCGAATAGATAGCCATATGCCATTACTCTCAAAGCCGCAGTGACCTTCTGATGGGGTGTGCAACCATATCTACCAGTTGCATCGGGTCTGGATTGGAACCAATCATCATTGAGGCACACATCATGGAGAATCTTATTGAATAGGGGTTGATGCATACGATATCGTTTGCAGAAAGTCACAGTGTCCTCTATCGGTGCAGGGATAAAGTAACTATCTATCAGCCGTTCGTGAGCGCCTTCCCTATCTCGGTGTGTGTAACGCCAACTGGATGACGTATCACAGTGCTATGGACATGGGGCAACGACAGATTGACCCATGGACATATGTATACACCCCACGAGCTCCCTCCCTTCCCCTTCCCTCTCGTAATTTTCATCGAACTCGGACTCGGAAGACGCCTGATTGCTCGAAGACGAGATGAATAGTAGTACAAAGGATTCATGGATTAATTAACAATGGTACAAACATTCCTAAAAAAAAATGGTACAAACATATGTCATACAATTAAATATATACATTGATAAAATAAAACTTACCACCATATTTTCATTCGTATCGCTTTGACGCTTCCTTTCGGCCTCCATCAACGCCGTATAAAATTTGTTGCAAGCACCCGCAATGTCCTTCCACCGCGATTTAATTCCGCCAACCTTCCATATAGTTGGTGTGCCCAAATTACACTGAAAAACCACAAAGACTTGCTCCCAAAAAATCGTATTTTTTTTATTCACACCAAGCAATGCATTTGGAGACTTCTCTAGCCAAGCTCTAGTGAGAGCTTGATCTTCATTTGTGGACCAAGCAAGATCTCTAACTATATTGAATTCACTAAGTTTGATGAAAATGTTGTATAAAAGAGATGAATATGAAGAAAAAACTAAGAAAAATGAGGTATATATAGAATTTTTTGTTTATTAGCCGTTATAAAATTAGGGGAAATTTTTAAAATTTTTCTACAATTTTTTCGGATACAAGATCGAAGAAATTTTAAATATTCCGATACAAAATAATTGTATTCGATCCATACAATTTCTAAAATATAATGAATGTAGAAGAGTTTAGCTCCATGATTCATAATAATTGAACAAAATACAAGATCAATATATATATATATATATATTATAAGCTTGGTGAGAAGTGGTGTCTTGTAATTGGCCTCTGTGAAGTGCGAATGGGCAGGAAGTACTGGCATGGTTCTACCAACTTCCCCGCTTCCAGCTCTTACTGAAAGAAAATGGTGCCCAGCCCCCCAAGCCGGCCACGTATGAAATTAAGAAAAATAAAAAGAGATATAATATTTTTCATGCAGAGAAGGAAATCAGATTTCAAAAGGGATTGAAATAATATTCTTTTTTTTTTCTTTAAATAACCTGCTATATATAATTTATATCCAAAGGGTTTGAAACATTAATTAATTTATTGTTGCAAAAACACTAAAAGATTTGAGGGCTGCTATTTGCACACCCTCTTTTTTCTTTTTGCACACCCCTTTTGAAAAAGAAAAAAAAGCCTAAAAAAAAAGACCACTTTAACCCTCCCCTCACCCACACACCCCATTCCCATCCCCCCCCGTACACACCCCATCATCTTTCTCAAGCTTGCACAGCCACCCCCACCACCATTCTCCCTTTCTCTACCATCTCTCCCGACCACCCCAGCCCCGCCCCAGCCCACCCCAACCCAGCCCCGACCACCCCAGCCCCGCCCCTTCTCACCCCAACCCAGCCCCGACCACCCCAGCCCTCCAGCCACCGCGCGCAGCGGCTTCCAACCACCGGCGTGCCCTTCTCTCTCTCTCTCTCTCTCTCTCTCTCTCTCTCTCTCTCTCCGAGTAGCTGGTTCGGCGAGCACTTGCCGAACGGGTCCTTGATGTTCGGTGGGTACCTACCGAACAACACTCACATCGTTCGGCGGATGCCTGCCGAACGAGTGTGACATTTTCGGCGGGCCAGTGTCGAACGGATGCGCAGCTGCGCGCGGGAGGAGAGAGAGAGAGGAGGTGGTGCTGCTACAGGGCTGGGGTGCGGGAGGGAATGAGGTGGTCCGGTGAGGGGTTGAGTGGGTGGGTCGGGGCTGGGGTGGGCTGTGAGGGGTGGTCGGGGCTGGGTTGGGGTGGGCTGGGGAAGAGAGAGAGAAGGTGGTGCTGCGGGGGGGTCGGTGCAGGGGCTGAGGGGCTAGGTGGGTTGGGTGGAGGGGGGAGGCCGGAGGGGGAGGGAGGGAGGGGTGGGTCAGGTGAGGGGTTGAGGGGCTAGGTGGGTTGGGTGGAGGGGCTGGCTGGCTGGGGGAGGGTTGGAGAAGAAGAAGAAAAAAAAAAAAAAAAAAACAGGGGGAAGGGGGTGTGAACGTGAGAAAAAAGAGAGGGAAAGAAAGAAGGGTGTGTAATGAAATGAGGGTATTTTAATAATGGGTTAGGTGTGTGTTGAGAGATTTTGAATTTGAAGTAAGTGTGTGGGGTGTGTAGGAGAAAAAAAGAGAAAAAGGGTGTGCAAAAAGAAAAAAAAAGGTGTGCAAATAGCAGCCCTCTTTAAGAAATAGGGTATGAATATTGTATAAATAAGATATTGCAAAGTAGCAAGTCGTGCGATATTGGGCAGTATGCATTAGGCTTTGGGGGCATAATTATTAGGTATTGAAGAATGAAATCCTTTTTTTTTTTTACGCGTGGAATGAGCGCCAAAATCGCCGAGATCGGAGGTGGGAATTTGGTGATTGGCCATACATATATGCATGACTGCTTCTCTCTTCACTACTCGTGTGCAATTTGTTTATTGTTTATTTTTATGTAGGAGATAAACATTCGGACTTGAGACATTTCTAATATTGTGGAGTAAGAAAAGAAATAAGAGAAGAGAAGTGGTTGCTGGTATTTTAGGTAAACCAAATTGTGGTGAAGCCTGTAACATCAAAATGTGGGGACTTGGCTTTATATATAGAGCTTTTCTCTTATAAATATAATTAAGTTGTATAAGCTAGTATACATAAGCATGTAAGGCATAAGTGTGAAGCAATAGATTGCAAGATTTTAATTTAAATAAAATAGGTGCTTGACAATCCAATGGCTCAAACTTTATGCTTATAAGAGAAAATCAGTAGAATAATAGAGATAGAGATTAATCATGCTTTTTGTTTTTTAAAATAGATTTTGATATGTCGATCCATAGCATTTTGGGTTTTAATTAACTAGTTCTATTTTTCGTAAACCAAGTTCTAGCCTTTTATATCCATCACTTTGCTTCTGGGTTTTAAAAAACAATACTACTAGATTAATAGTTGGAACCATTCAAGTTTAAATATATGAGAGCGAATTAGTAGATCTAGCTTGCCTCTATATACTTATGACAGATATAGTATCCTTGAAAAAACAACCTCAGAGAAACGATGTTACCATCAATAATGTAACCTATTTGCATGGTTAATTGACAGAGATGTCCAGAAAAATACCATATTGTAACTTAAAAAGGGTCACTATCTCCTATTCAGCCAAGCAAAATGTCATAGTTGACTAGTCTATGCATGATCAAAACCTATTCTGCCAGATTATAACGGATAGAGTCTCCTAAATCACTAATTATTGAATAGGGCATGCCTTATGGGGCATCCTCTCACAATGAGGCTGGTCCCACAATGGAAGAATCTCTCCTGCTAAATTAGCCCATGATGAGAAGAAACTGCAATGAAATGATTATGATATTGCATTGTTGGCATGGAACTGGCTAATCCAGTCCAGGTTTATTCCAAGAAGTCAATGAGTTTCTAATGGTGAACAGGGTAGTTAGTGCCTGAACTCCATGGGAATGTGGTTTTAAATGTTCATAGATAGATCATTGTAACACTGTGACTATTAAGAATATTTGTGAGGGGACAACAATCCAGTCTGCATATAACACTGTCTGGTTCCTGGAAAATTTTAGAGAATGTCAGACCAATTCACAAGATCTCTCAGCCTAATTTGTTGATGTCACTACCATATCTGTTGAACATAATATGTGCTTAATTAATACCCCCCACGTTCTCTTGGTTGCCAGGTGTGATTCTCTCTCTCTCTCTCTCACCAAACTTCACCAAATCTCATTCTCAAACATCTTTTTTTGAAGTTTTTTGTTTGGTACTAATAAGTAATCATATAGTTAGTACCTTTTCCACGACAGTACTCCTTCACTCTTTGAACAACTTTTTTCTGTGTTTTTTAAGGTTATGTTATTTTACTCCATCATTGCTTGAACTTGGTCCCATCTGAGTTGTCCTTGGCGTCAGCAGAGTCTCCTGCAGATAGTTACAGAGAACTGGGACCTATTAGTACCCAAATAATTAGCATTTATATATGATCAGAAAGATCTATTACCAATTAAAAATAATGTCAAGTTTCTGTGACATTCTTCATAGTTGGATATAAATATGTCACTTAATTTCATTCCCTTCCATTCTAATTGTAACTAAATAAGAATCCCTTTTCTTTCTTAGGGTTCAAAGAGGCAAAATGGACCACATTGGAGCTCTTTCAGAGGGAGAATGGACCTCCCTTAGTGGGATGTACACAGCTGAGGAGGCAGACTTCATGGCCCAATTGCTTGAAAATTGTCCACCTTCAAGCATGGCAGTCCCAGATGCTTTTTGGACTGGCAATGAGGATCAATCAGCAATGAACATGTCTGCAGGCAACTATGAAGGTTCACATTATTCTTCAGAAACTACTAATGCTGATTTGTACAGGATTTCATCACAAGGGAGTGATTGCAGTGGTGGTGGCAATAGGATTTTTTGCCCCACTTCAAGCAACGAAAGCTACTACTTGAGTGATTCTCACCCCATGTTGGTAACAAACAATAGCAATGGCTCTATGTCTTTTGATTTTCGTACCGGGGATGCGAAAAACATCAATTCCTATCTCATTGAAGGAGATGATCATCAATGCTTGAACCAAGAAACAAGTGGTGGGAATGTGGAAGAGTCTGGTGGGAACCAGCCTGAAGCTGTCACTCTGGAGAAGAAGAGATTGGAGATGACAGTACAAGGACCAGCTTCCATGGAACAGAAAAGTATGCCCCCTAAGAATTCAATGAAAAGAGCTCAAAGCTTTGGAGATGTGAGTATATAAATAAGCATATTTTTCTTGCCCATCAGTCCACATTTTTACATGGTTATAATTAAAATGTTTAGGAATTGATTTATGTGTGCATTCTCTGATCATAAAAAATGTAGGTTCAAATCAATAAGAGGAACATAAGGTCAAAGAAGAGCCTGCAGGTCACAACTAGAAACAATGAAGAAGATGGTAATGTTGGCCTCAACAGACAGAGCTCGAGTAGTTGCTGCTCAGTGGATGACTCCATTGCTTCTCAAGAGCTGAGTGGAGGGGTGACTTCAACTTCAAGCTTGAGTCCAAAAGAGGCTGCAGCTCTTAACTTGGATGGCAAATCAAGAGCTAGAAGGGGGTCTGCCACAGATCCTCAAAGCCTCTATGCAAGGGTAAGTTCCAACTTCCAACAGATATCAATTATGCTTGTTGCTTAGCTTAGATTGCAGAAAATTTGTTGCATACATATGTAAAATCTGCTACACATCCAATAGACCCAAAAAGCTTAATCTGTTAGGGAATGGACCAACAATGTTCACCACTGCACCCTCCCTCACGTGCAGCCTCATCCTACACATGGAGAGGCATACAAATACAAAGAGAGAAAAACACAAAGGTGCAACCCGACCCATCCTACACCTTACAAATCAACAAAGAAGTGGGGAATGAGGACAGTACATTTTGAACCTAGGACCTTTTAGAACTGTAGTTCTAATACTATGCTAGACAACACTGGACCCCCAAAAGTTTAAATTGTTAGAGAATGGGACAATAATCTATATTGCTATCAAAGTCAACTAATTTTTCTGTCCTCTTTATCTTGCAGAAAAGAAGGGAGAAAATAAATGAGAGGTTGAGAGTCCTGCAGAACCTTGTCCCCAATGGAACAAAGGTAGGCAATATTCCTTGTGACACAGCCCATTTTTGTGGAAAAGGTTCCTTCAAAATTCTCAAAATTGGCTGTGTGGAATTGCAGGTTGATATTAGCACAATGCTTGAGGAAGCTGTCCACTATGTGAAGTTCTTACAACTCCAAATTAAGGTATTAACAAAAGGGATTCCTTCCTTATCTTCATACACATCTGAATGCCAGCTCTGTTTCACTGTGATTGGCATGCAGTAGCTACAAAGAGAACCAATTGGGTCTTAAGAATCTTAACCCATTTCTGAAGATAGATTTAATGATATTGTTATTTTTTCCCTTTTTGTATGTGCTTGTTGTGTAGTTGTTAAGCTCTGATGACATGTGGATGTATGCTCCCATATGTTACAATGGGATGGACCTCGGACTTGACCTGAAGCTGTTCACCCCACCAAAGCCATCATAGAAAGATAAAATGAGGGCCCTGCTACATCTACTCACACGAGAGGCGAGACATTCGATGTTGTAGGGCCCACACAGGATCCACCTCATGTAAGAGAGTCGGAAAAAATGTTTGTAAAAAGAAAGAGTCGGGTTCTATAGCATTTTGGTTAAAATTAAATTTATGGTCGCTTATAGTAATTAAATCATGGAAGGCACTGAAATTCAATGCCATCTTGTAAAAAAAGGCATAAATGATTACTGAACTTGTAACAATGGGCATATGAGTGAGCTGTGAGCTGCACTACTACTAAATCTCTCCTAGAATTTACTAATTTTGAGTTGAATTGAGTTGCTTGACCATGTTGTGTAAGATCCTATGGCAAGGGATGATTAAATTGACATACAGATAATTCTGCAGTTGATATTCTTGTACTTCAAATGTTTGATGAATAAATATGATGATGTTGGATAATCATTTTTTCTAGTGGAAGTCTTCAATGTGAACAGTTTATATCAATAGGGATAGTTAATTGATATTGCAAAAGATGGCTTCAAGCCTCAAGGCCTTATGTCCTTAAGAAGTTATTTTTTCCACCCACTAAAAACCTTAATTTTTTTGGGCATCAGTGCATGGGATTGAAACAAAATCTATAAAAGAAAGACAAAACACATGTATATGGATGTAGGCTACCTTTATAAGAGCTTTTAAAGATAGACAGACTACTTTGAAGTGTGAACATGACTCTTCTTTTTTGTACTGTCCTATTCCTGCACGGTTACTTTCTTAACTACTTTATGTTTCATTGATTTCGATTGTTATATCCTGTATTTTAAATACGGTGCCTATATGATTAATAAATCGAAATTTGTAACCTTTAGAAGGTTCAAGTTTACATAGTTGTTGCCCTGGTAGGGTTTATATCAGACATCAAGTTCTTTAGGTTTGTGTATTTCTGTCAATTAAATAGTAAATCAAGGATGAAATCTAATCAAGGATGAATCTTTCTATGGAATGTGGACACCTTCCCATTTTATCTCTAAAAGACGATCTAAACTTGAAGCTTTACATTCTTCTTTAAAAGTAACTAATTCATTGTGACAATTTTACACAATGAGAACTTCAGTGCTAAAATTTTTGCAAGTCACAACTTTTCTTTACAGTAGGAACATACCCATATGGCATATCTTGCTGTATTTCAGTATATCATTTATGAGGGAAAGTCTAGGGATCACCATTGCTATTATAATTCAAGAGACTGGTTACATAAAGCTTACCATTGTTATCCATCCTTGAGAACATTAAATAACATAATAAGGTAAGAGCGAACTGATCAATGCTATCTGTAGATGACATTTCCCATGAAATCATCAGACAATTGCAATGTAGGAGAAAGACCATTGAATCTTGCAGTTTGACTCTGTAAATTAAATAAAAGGAAACAATTGTTGCTGCCAACAAGGACTCTATTTATCAAGTGAACTTCACCATCAGCAAGCAATGACCATAAAATGTCAATCTTAATCAAACTTCAAGGCTATACTCGAAACAAAATTTTCTGTGCAATAAAACCTCTAATTCTCCTTAGATAAATAAGGTATAACTATGACATGAAGTCAGTCTCGTCTTACAGGGAAAACCAAATTACAGAATAACAATTTAAATAAGGGGAAAAGATTTCAGGATTTCAGGATGGGAGGAGAAATGGAGAATTGTTTGATACTACAGCTAAACTCCTTGCAATCATCCTTACTCCAAGTGGTTGGCATGTTACAGTCCTACAAAAACACGACAATTTCTAATCTGCATTCATTTACAATCCAACATGACGTAGAGGAAGATAAAGATTAGGCTCAAAATCCGGGACTAAAAAAGGAAAGATGTATAACAATCCTTATCATGCTGCAGCACATAAAATCCTTGAAAGGCTAATAAAGGGGTTCCCTTTTTCACGCCCGTTCGTCATTCACATGATTTGGAACTTCGGCTTGGCTGTCCAGAGGCATATACTGTGCCATTATAGCCCTTATTTCTGAATCCATATATGACTGCAAAAGGAAAATAAAATGTATCAACAACCTGAAAATTAAATCAAAGAGGTAGAAAAGATTTGTCTCCTGACTTCATCCTCTAACTAGAGCAGTTCGGCATTGGTTAGAACTTAGAATTTAAACATGTGTGGATGAATTCATGTGTGTCAATGCAAATTTGTTCCATAATGTGTATAATTTACAATTTAAACATTCATTTTTTTGGGTCACTTTAAACATTCATATTGAATGCTGGCTCTGGCTTGGTAACTCCAGCCAGTTGGAGTTTCTCCAACACATATAATTCTAGTGCAAGCCGGTCCATTTGCAAGTAAAATGGGGTCAACACCCAGCCAATATG
This sequence comes from Dryas octopetala, assembly GCF_963921425.1. Taxonomy (NCBI): domain Eukaryota; kingdom Viridiplantae; phylum Streptophyta; class Magnoliopsida; order Rosales; family Rosaceae; genus Dryas; species Dryas octopetala. The sequence continues at coordinate 6,618,773 of NC_141373.1, read as the reverse complement.
CAGCCCTGGTCCATTGTAATAATTGGTTTAACTAAAGCATGAGTTCTATAGACATGTCCAACCTCCCTTCTTCCCAAAGGTCGAGTGAGTCCCTACCTTCGATGCCCATTTGTTGATTAATCCAAAAATTAAAGCAACCGCAGTGTAAAAGTTAATCTTTAGGTATCACACAAATACTAGTGACCATGGTAATTTAGAATTTGACTCTAAAAATTAATGCCAACAATCATTCTAGGGCCAATAAAAAATAAGTTATAACCCAGTTTTTCAGTGACATGGCTTCTTCATGCATTCAATATATGCAATTTTATTAATCTCATGACAACCGCCACCAAAGATAATCCAATACTACCACCATAAATTGGAGACTCCAATAATTAACAATGATGTCTAGTTGGCAAACAGAATTAAAGCACAAAAAGCTTACCCGCAATCTGTATTTGTACACAAGATATGCCCCACCAGCAGCCATAGCCAAGCCTATCAAAATAACCCACACAGCAGCCCACGCAGATGATTTTCCTCCACTAGAGGTCTTACCTGCAGATTTCCAAGGAAAGTGTATCGAAATAAGCACTTGTAGTACACATTTAAAACACATATACTGGAGTTAAAAGCTTGAGTTGCTGGACTCACTTATGCAGGTATCATGGTCCCTGATATACAGAAGATTCCCACTACAGGAGCAGTCATAGCTCCCCCAGGTATTTTTGCAGCTACATTCAGGGCACTGACAGGCTTTCCTCTCTTTGCATTCATCAATATCTAAACAAAGATTAATTTAACAACATGCTTTAGGTCCAAGATTTTTAACTTCAAAGTCTTGTCTAATTTGATTCAACATGAGTTTTGTTTGTCCTAATTATAGTTCAACAAAACATGAAAGCATTCTACCTAGCCAAACAAACAAAAAATTAAAGAAGTCAAGACAGTCATGATATCTCCATGGGATAATGATGATCGACTTTAATTTCAGTTAAGAGCAAGGTTAAGATGTTCCTCAAAATTGGTCTCTAGTTTACCACATAAACGGAGAACTTTAAAGTTGATCGTTTAGATCTGAGTAGGACATTGACTCAACATAGATCCACCAGATGCTGATTCACATTGCCTTGGATAAAAGCAATTTTCACCAACTTAATGATAATACGAGGTTTTAAAGCATTTGCACCAGGTCCAAGTATCCATTACCCAGTAGGGTTCAAACCAACAAAATGAGAAGGCCTGAAATATAGCTTGTAGACTGTAGTGACGATGATTTGAAATCAAACACTAAATGAAAGGGCATAACGGTAGGTACATACATGCTAGGGGGATGAACTATTGTGACCTAAAATTTCTTTGGTTCCACATTTGGGTGCAGTTCAACTAAGTATTGAGTCCCATTACGTTCTATTCATGCAAGGCCATGTTCCACAGTTCTAGATGAAGGCACAGAAGAATCCAAGAATCCAGTTATGTTACATAACCTCAATATACAACATAACAAGGTCAACTATACATTGTGGTATATGTCTAGATGCACCACTGTGACCAAAATGGTCTGAACTTGAGCTATTTAGACATCAATCCATTAGTAGATTTATTTCCTATTACAGTGAAACTGAAAAACAAAAACAAAAAATACCAAGACGTTAATTTCTCTTACCTTCACAACTTTTGACACCATCACCTTTAAACCCAGAAGGACACTTGCATTTGACCTCTCCATCATCCTGTTCAGAGAAATAATAGGAATTAAAAATAAATTTATTTTCTGAGAGCAGAATTTTTTATTTTTTATTTTCAGAAAAAAAAAAGGGAACACATAAAGATCACTTACCGTACAAGCAGAATATGCATGTCCATCTTGAGCTTCATGCCAACAACCTCCATTGTTTACCTTGCACCTCCCAGGCCCACTAGCTGGAAGACAATGGTAATATTAATATATTGAAATATAATGTGCAACAAAGGAAAACTATTGCAAAGTGGAAGTATCCCAGCTATAATTTGATTAACATGAAGAAGAATATAAGAACTTAAATTTCAGTGCAGATTTCAATTGATCTGTAACCCATACATATTAGAACTAAGTCTGCAATATCTAGATATAAACAACCAGGATCATTAAATCTTGATCAAACCTTTTGAGCAACTTGAATGCAAAAACCAGGATCATTATAAAAATCCACAATTTTTTATTACCTCACTTTTGCCTTCTCTATTTAATTTTCATGTCTTTTTTGACACAAACAAAAAAGATATAGTTTTTTCTTTTTACCTTCACAGCTAGTGTAACCATCTCCTTTGAACTGCACACCATCAACCAGGGGGCACTCACATACCCTCCCACGAAATGTATCCTGAGTGCGCAAGCCGAAGTCCCAAAGAACAAGAGTTAAAATACACGATTTTCTGATTTGTCAAAAAGCATGTGATGAGCCAGTAAGTTATGATCTATACCTTGCAGGCTGTAAGGTTGGCTGCTTTATTTTGCCAGCAACCACCATTGTTATCCAAGCACTCATTCGTCTCAACATCTACCATGAATAAATAGTGAACACAACACTCAAGCCCAGAATGAAAAAATAACAAAGAGATAATAAAACACCATGCTAACAAGAGGGGCTTACCAGTACTCAAACAAACAGCTGGCTCAGTAGTTTCCTCAAAACCAGAACAGATGGCCTTCAGAACGGCACCCTTCTCCAACTTTCCTGCAAGCAAATATCTTAGAGAGGGAAACTTCCAGATTGTCATCTAAAAAATATAAGCACGAAGACAAACCTCGATATTGTCGATTATTGACAACAAGGGTAGGCAATATGGTTACATCACCTCTTGATCCTTTCCCAACCTACAAAAAGTGTTCTTGTCAACCAAGTATTCATAACTCGACTATTATTACCAATTCAAAGAATAGCATTAAGAGGCCGCTATAGCTCTTAACACACTAAGAACATGTAAATATAAGATCTTCAGAAAGAAAATGTATTCATAAGAAACACATACTTGGGCATCTTGCTCTTCTTTCAGAACAGAATTTTCAGAGTCTGCAGTTGGGTCTCCCATACACTTCTCAATCTTCTTAATATCAAGCCCTGACAATAAGTCATGTGAATATTTAAAATTCATTCTACATTAACTGCTAATATTCTTAGAAACATTAGATACAATGCATTATCATTTACCAAGAGATCTAATGACAGAATCAGCACAGTCCTTGTTGTATTTTTTCTCCTTCATGGGACATCTAATTTGAAAATCAGTTACATAGTCCCACCATACCCAAGGCTTTCTGGTCTCATTTACCACTCTAAAAACACATAGCTGCCTTAAATTTTCAAGAACCACATCTTTCCCTTCGTAACCAGTGCTGAAGTCTTGTTCTGGATCAGGAGCACAGTATCTTCCATGATTGATACACTGGGACTTGCACTGTTTGCTTAAGGTGAATGCCTGAGGACAGTACCAGGTTATATAATGAGGTGTGAATTGAGTGTAACCACCCTTTTCAAGTATCTGGGCTGCACCCCTAAAATCCTTCATAAATTCCATCAACATGTCACATTTAACCCCGCATTCATCATTGCTGTTGGTCCATAGTTCATATTCCACACGATCATCTGGGTGTGGAACAGATTCTCTCCAGTCAAGGTTAACATTCACCATATCACCAGAACTGATTGCTTTCTTTAATGTTTGACCAAAACTTTTTTCAATGAGTGCAGATGGTATTGTTATGTTCTCAATATATTTGGCAGTTGAACCATCCTCTTCTGGTGAGTCCATGGTTATTAATGCCTCTTCAATATTATCAGCAACAAGAACTGCAGAAGCCCCAGCCTTCTGGGCATTCCAAACCTTCAATGCAAAGAAGCAATCTGCGAAGCACCAATAACAGTTTCAACATAAGCCATGCCCAACACTCAGACAAATAAGAAATACTAGAACTTATGTTGTAGGGATCTGTTAAGGAAAGGGTAATGCTGATTAACCCTAACAACATGAACCAAGCTACAAACCTAATTAATAAGGAGGAAAAATACACCACTAAAAGGGAACTCATTATAAAGAAAGAGAAACATAGAGAATGCAAAGAGAGGGAAAGAAATTTTAAAACTTTTCCTTTTTGAATATTAATGTGGAGAGAAATGGAGAGAATAGAAAAAGAATCTAGGTAATGTTCTTTACTAGCCCACTTTGATTTTCTCTACAGAAATGGAGAGGTTTTGGAAAGAGAACGAGATTTTTCTCTCCTAGCTAATATCCCAAACACACTCTTAATAATAATTAAGAAAAAATTAAATCTGTATTGAGCTGAAAAAGCTAAAAGCAGGCATATAGACTTCAAAACAACTTCTAGTGAACTGACAAAACTAACTACACCTTTAACCTTCAAACAATTAGCAAATTAATTAGGTTTCTAAAAAGACTGGCAGTACGTTCAATCAAAGAAGAGCTAAAGAAAGCAAATTGATCTGAATTACGAAAGGGGCATCACCATAATCAGCCAAAACGGACTGACTGAAGCTCAAAATTTACAATTACAATCAAATTATTAAGAACTACAAAAGGCTACCCCCGAAAATGAATCAAAGCATATAAACTGAACCTCAAAACTCATAACAGCATTCAAATTACTCAAAACTACGTAAAGGGTACCTCCTAAATTAACCAAAACAAACAGATTAAACCTCAAAACTCACAACAACAATCAAATTACTCAAAACCAAATAAAGGGTACCTCCACGATCCACCAAAACGAAAGTCGGGAGAGCTCCAGGATTCGATTTGAAGGAAATCCCAAATTCAGAGAATTCCTTGCAGCCCTTCTGATTGTCCTTCGGATACAGCACAGTACCAGCCATGCTGCCTCCGTACTGAGGAATCCCAAAGTTTCCAATGGCACTGTCATACGTGCCTTTGATTTTGTCCGGGGATGTGACCCTCAAGCTGTTCTTCTCCACCACAAATCTCGCATGCGATACCGGTGCCAAAGTCAGCACCAGAAACCCTAGAAAGAGTCCCAGCACTGATCTCGGAAGCTCCATTTTTGGAAGACAGTAGAGAATCAAAATGAAAAAGAAAAAAAATATTGGATTTTGGAATCAAATTATTGAATTTGTTGGGCTTATGATTCTGTTTTTGGAAAACCCAGAAAAAATAAATAAACAGAAGTGGATTGGATTGGTGTTGTTTGTTGATGGGAAGTATGGTTTGGTTGAATAGGGTATTGAATTCACGTCTGACAGACTGAGAACTTGGAAACACAAAGATCTCTCCACGCTCTTTTGAGACGACAATCTCTTTATTGCTATTTGCTAACATCAACAACGACCTTTACTCCCTCCCAACTGATAGACTTTAATACTTTCCTTCTTAATTTTATAAAAAATTAAAAATCATTAAGCTAAATTAGATTAGTGTAAGATGGAATTATGACGTTGTGTTAGTTTCCAAAATTGCCCATCAACTGTATTGTTTTTTTTTTTTTTTTTGGGGTCTGACCCATCAACTATATTGTTAAAGCCAAAGAGTTGGATGGGCAATATGGTAACTCCAAGTAAGTATAATCTCGGTACCTAACATTTCTTCTACTCAGTCTAAACTTCAACGTCCTCTCTCTCTCTTCTCTCTGTCTCTTTCTCTCTCTCGATGTTTCTCTGCAATACCCTTTCTTTCGTCTCTCTCTGTCTCTTTTAATTTATTTTGTTTTAGCTTCTTCCCCACGCACACTTTACTCTCTTTGTCTCTTAGGTCAAACTCTTCATGGGCATGCAACACTTGGGTGCCACACTGCCACATATATTTTATTGTTACACTGTATCAGATGCATTTTTATAATCTCTACTCTCTAGCTTCATGATCACGTGTTCTGAACTTGGACCATTTCATATGTATGTCAAGCAATGAATATAGAAGTCATATCCTTACATTTCTTTTTTTTGTTTCTATTCCATGTCAATCCACATAAAATATATAATATTAAGGATGTAGTTAAAGGCAGTTAACATCCACTTGACACTTGTTAATTGCACTAACTTCAATAGTGGATGTAAAATTACAAATTTACAACAAGTATTGTTAGAGAGTTTGTGAATGTGTTGTGGTTGTTGTTGTGCTACTGCTGCTGTGTTAAGTGTTGCTTGCTGCCACTTTGTGCTTACATTCTAGAAGAGTGGTTGGTTTGGGAAATACTATTTGCAACTACTATTCAAAAGAGTTTGAATTAGAATAGGTCTAGGATTCAATTTACTCTAATGTAACTAAAAAATGAGTTTGAATCCTCTATTGATATTCTTTTGTGCTGATGTTGCAGTGATATCCAAAACTGTCATTTTAAAGTTTTATGTAATTACAATGATGTTCTGGATATAAGCACAATATAAAAAAAAGTAATAGGACCTGCTATAAAGTCAATATGTACCATCCACCAAAAAGAGAAGTTTCCTTTTTGGATATGTAGACAATATGTAATTCTGTGCAGTGAACCACAATATATATACAAATGCACATTATTCACTTAACTGGGGTTGTAAGGAAAATTAGGTAAACTAACATTTTTACAGTGTTTCAGATGGCTAAATTTGTCAAATTCTCACTCACCTTCTAATCTAGTATATTAGTTCATTGTTTCCGATATCCAATCATTGCATTCATGTGTTCCAAAACCCTGGCAGTCCTCTCCACATGCTTTAAAAGAACCCCATATATCTTATTCTTGATCCTCCCATAAGTGTCCTGTTCAGACTCCTCTTTGTTGGCCATCGCATTCAACCAGTCACCAACTTTCTTAATCTGATACATCATCGCAGCTACCTGGCTGTCTGATTCCATGGAACCAGTTCTGCTCTTAACCTCATCCAAGTAATTCTCAAAGGCAGCCAAAAACCATCTTCTGCATTCATCTTGCAAAGAATTCTCAAGCTCTGCAGCTGCAGACAAAGCACTTCCCTTCACCCAATCTTGTGAAATGTCCTTCTCTGCTACAGCCAATGCTGCCAATCCAACATGAACATCATTCCCTTGCTTCTTAACTATGCATACACCCTTAGGTTTACTAACTTGAGTTTTGCTTGATTTATTAGATGGGTTGGTAGCCTCCACTGAAACACTATAAGTTGCAGAAGATGGGGTGAGATCAGATGCCAAAGCTGCTTTAATCCATTTAGTTGCATTTTTCTTTCTGTCTAGTGCAAGTACCAATGCTTTGCCAATGGAACCTGCAGGGCTGCTTGGGTTTGTGTCATTTGCTCTTAGTGGACTAATGTTGGTCAATGACTGAACAATCAATCGAGTGTGAACCAAGTTATCTTGAAGGTCGAAAAATTTACTAACTGATGGCTGCTGTAACTCCCCCTTGGCTGACCGGAGTTCTGAGTATGTGCTGCAAAAGTCCCAACCAAAAGAAAACCAGTAAAAAAAATCGATATGAGTATCATGTTTTCACAATTATCAATCGTTAAGCAAAACAGACAGACCCTCTACTTGATAAGGATACTGAATTTCAATGTGATTCTGTGTTTGTTAGGTAATTTCTCATTTATAACTTCCCATTCTATATTGATGCCTACATGTGGATGGCATGACAAGGTAATCAGTGGCATACAAAATCCTCATTATATGATATAGAAGTATATGATCAGTGTGCTGAAGAATTCTGCATAAGCAAACGTTAGCGCACCTTAGGCATTTGAGCAATCTCTCAGCAGCAGAAGCCTCTTGCAAAGCCTCCACTGCAGCAAGCAGAGCAACATCTCTTTGCTTTAACACCTCCTACAAGGCATATATAAACAGTTGTCACTCAATTAATGATTAATTAATGGTCAGAACAAGAGCACAAGACTCATAAAATTAAGTGAATCACATAATACCTTGCCAAGTTTCACTAGTGTTGGGGGGAGGGAGTTCCACTGTATACTACTTTCATCGACCAAATTAGACATCACTGGTGCATCTAAGGACTGCTCACAATTTTTCTCTGAAACGGAGGTCCTACTGTTGAAATTTTTAATCGACTTCTTGGCCAGATCATCACTAATTTTTTTTGTTTTGGAACTTGAAATTGCTTCTGTATGACACCTAGCAGAACGAACCGGAGAAGCCTGTCAATGCAGCCAGAGTATGAAGAAATTAATTAGGATGACTGATGACTAATTCATGGCAATGTTAAAAGGAAAGCAAAGTAGAAAAGCAAAACATCCATCGAGCCATACGAATTCATTAAGCAAAATGCTTTAAGGAAAATTTCCTTAATCACTAAACTTATCAATGAAGCAAAGCACCAGCTCAGGTAGTAGTTGACAGTTGTACAATTCATCAGACAGAGATATTTGTGGTGCATGACAAATCTAATTACATATGCTTATAATATTATAGGAAAATGATTGTGCACCAAGAGTAGACGACATTTTGAGCTAAATAGCATTGCTCAATGTTATAATAAGTAGAATGCATGGTTTAGCGTTAGCAGCACAATCAGTGAAATACACAAATAGCCAAATATGGCTTCATCCAAAGTGACAGAGTTCTGGCCAAACTCTACTTAAGTCAAAAAATTTAGTTCTATTTCATTCATATGCAGTTAAATTTGAATCATTTGTCTGAAAGTTCATGCTGATTAACAAAAAAAAAAAAAGGCTTACTTGGACTAAATTTACACTAACTTCTGTAATTGTTGATCAAATTTCTAAATATCAGGCCAAAAATCATTCCACCCAAATGGTACTCAAAGTCAAATAGTTTTTTGTTTAAAGGAATATCATAAGGTAAAAGAAGAAACATTGAGGCGCTCACACAAGCACTACGACTACGCTGAGCAGTTGGCTTCATCCCATGCTTGACAACTGATGAGAAGCCTACAACTTCTGCCCCATTCCAGCTCCTTCTCTTCGCTGTCAGTGCAGATGAGGAAGAAGATACTGTGCTCTCAGAATCACTAATATCTAAACTGGAGCTGCTTTTTCTAAGCCCCTTTGTGCTCTCAACAACATCACAATTTCCAGGCCTGCAGGCACTTGGGCGAGCCTTTGAGGCACTTAAAGATCGAAATCTGCCCCGGGGCTTGTTCTCCACACCACCATTCTTATCCATTACAGATACCAAACCAGATGCCCCTTTAAAATTTACCAACTTATCTGTGGCAAAAAGATCCTTAGGCTCTCCAACACAGGGAAGTCTGCCCGGGACAGGCTTTATGCCTTTAAGCACTGGCACCGGATGCGCAGCCTCCAACTTTTCGACATATATCAACTGCCCAAGTTGCAACTGGTTGCAAAGAACCATGTCGTCCTGTTCTTTAGGCAAAGACACAAACATTGCGCGTGCAGAATCTGAAACTTTCAAGTAAAACCCCTTGTTAGGCCAAAGATCACCCTCTGCTAATAAAGGAATGATGCTCCTGATTTGTAGTAGCACTGGCTTTCGATCCTCCTCCTCTGAGGACTTTTCTTCACTTCCCATTTCTGCAACAAGCTTTGCAAGAACCCCAGAACTCAGACCCTGATCCATTTTCTTGAACAGAAAGAGAAAATTGAAGAAAATTCCTGGGTTTTTCTGTGTGCAAAGAATATTGTAATTACAAGTCACTTTTGGATGAAACCCAATAAACTATGAAATGGGTCTTTGACCATGGGTTATGGAGGTGCTGAAAATCAAAGAATGTTCCCAAAAAAACAAAAAACAAAAAAGAGAGAAAGAAATTCAAGGGATGAAATTGTTGTAGCTGGTGACACAATGAGGACCCAAGAGAAATGTGGAAGAAGAATTTGTGACTGTAATTAACCAAAGCCGCTTTGTTCTCTGCAATTGAAGTCTGTGCTTATGCTATTAGCGTCTTGGAAATCTATAAAACCGCCATGGAAGGTGGGATATGGAGAGGTAGTTAAAACCGTTAGGCTTACGGATAGAGCTGGACCGGATTTGTAGTGTGAGTTTGGGTTGGGTTTTAATGCAGCAACAAAATTTAGAAAAAGTTGGGCTAGAGAGCTAGTGGGCTGGCCTAGACAGAAAGCTTTGAGACCATTGGACCATCTGAGAAAGTTTATTACCCATTGACCCAACAAATGAGCAGCTTCAGCTCTTTTGGGGGTTGCCTAGAGACCCAACATGAGTTTTTTGTTTTTTTGAAATTTGGTACTAATTTTTCTTTACAAATTTATTGGAAACCCCTAAGTGGAGGTCAAACTTATTACCTAAAAAACAAAGTGGAGGTCAAACTCTTTCGTAGCCCCAAATTTTAATTCCACCCATGTAGAAAGCTACAATTTTACTGTAATTTTTTTTAAAGATTTATAAGTTTTATTTTTTACAATTTGTGTATATAACTGTAACACAAAATGATAATAAAAATTTGAAAGTAAATGAATAAGTCATTTTTATTTCACTATTCTACCAAGAATGATATTCTTAAAATAACATAAAAAAAAACACTAACTATGGTTGCGGCCATGCTACCCCCAATGTTTTTTTTTTTCTTTTTTCACGCTTGATTGTAGTGCTACAAGAAGATAAATTTTGTTCAATTTTGTCATATAGGTACTTTCATAAGAAAATAAAATTGTAATCAACTTTTTTTTTTTTTTAAGAAGTGAATATTTTCAATTTTGGTCGATGAATATAGCACCGTGATATATAAATCTTCTTGGTCATGACTCACCCTAGCTAGATAAGTTTGAGCACTAGAATAGTAGTAGTGACAAGATCATACATTTGCACCTTTAAGTTTCATGTCCTTATCAATGGTAATGCACAGTGAAGCATAATTAGAGAATAAAGCAAGTCTTTTATTGCTGTAAATATCAAGGAAATGTATTTTTGAAGCATAAAATTGGTGGCTCTTAATTACTGCTAGTCCACCTTGATGCTTCTACATGGCATACATATTGCCATATTGGTGTGCCTTGGTGGGCTTCCCAATCGAACTTTTACGCTTGCATTGTCTTCGAAGGCACTCCTCCATGAATGGCTCTCCCTTTCATTTCCATGTTTGCTTGGGATGAATTCTTGCCAATTTGGCAACATAGGCTCAAATTTATTAAATTAATTATTAGGTGAAAACCAGAATGATCGACCATAAGCATAATGGGAAATGTCATATGTATGACCCTATTAATAGGAGTTTGTCTTGTTTGCCCCCTAATAATAGGAGCTTGAAATGACTTATTAGTTATTACTATGTATCACGCAATATGATTCCATCATGAAAAATGCAATGTTGGCTGAGAATAGAACAGGTAGAGGACAAAACACATGATTGCACTTGGCATGATATTTGGCGAATGATTAATGTTAGAGACACCAAAATTAGGTAGTCGAACTATACTCCGACTTGACCAAACTAAAATAAATTCTGAATGATATGGTAGTGTTTTATCTATCTATATTTAGATCATTTTGCTTTTTATCACGAATGAATAATTTAAATTTGAGACCACTTCGGCACTATAGAGAGACACACCACTAGAACACTTTAAATTTCATTTTTTTTCCTACCAAATCAATATTAACATATCACATGGCAAATCATTGAAGACTAACATTTGGAGAAAGTTTTGGTATTATGCCCCAATTAATTATAGGGATGGGCACCATATATTTTGAACCATAAATTGTACCAATTAGGCTAACCCAAGGTTTAATTTTTTTATTCATTTCTTATAAATAAAAGAAAAAAAATTAATTGCCACCAAAGGCATCAACAACAATCAACTCTGAGTAGTAGAGGCGCCTCTAACCTAGAGGCATTGGCAGCTATATTGTGTGGACTGGGGGATTTGCTTAATTTTTGTTTTTTAAGGCAAAATTGGGTCTACAATTTTTTAACACAAATGTGCCAATTGATCTATTTGGAGTTTCATTTTAATCTTTTACAAGGTTTGTAGCTCCAGTAATAAAGAGTATTTACTCTGATCGACATTCCATGTACATGAGCAGTGGGAAGCTTTTGTTCTATCCAAGCATCCTAAAATCATTTTGTACTGTCTAAAACAGAGAAATGGTCTTAACACTTCTCTTTCCCAACTCACAAGCAACAACCCCTTTATGGCATAACAGATAAACATTTCACGGAGTGACTTTAGAGTTTAGTCTAAACATCTACTATAAATACCAATGCTTGTGCTTAATCAAATAGACAAAACAACATAACCCAAAATTTAGAAAAGCTAGCAATGAAGAACCAAATTCTCTTCCAACTCTCACTCTCACTCCTAATAGTCCCCATTGTGACTCAACAATTTGCATGTGACCTGAAAGCCTCCACAACTAGCCAATTCCCCTTTTGCAACACTTCTCTGGCTTATGAGGTCCGAGCCAAGGACTTGGTCTCACGCCTAACACTCCAAGAAAAAGTCCAGCAACTAGTGGATTCTTCCACAGGCATAGCTCGGCTAGGTGTGCCGGCATACAAGTGGTGGTCCGAGGCACTTCACGGTGTCTCGGATGTAGGCCGAGGAGCCACAAGATTTAATGCCACTGTGCCTGGTGCCACTAGTTTCCCAGCAGTGATTTTATCTGCTGCAAGTTTTAATCAATCACTGTGGCTAAAGATGGGGCAGGTTGTGTCAACCGAGGCTCGAGCCATGTACAATGTGGGTCTAGCCGGGCTGACATATTGGAGTCCTAATGTCAATGTGTTCAGGGACCCCAGATGGGGTCGAGCCCAAGAAACTCCTGGGGAGGACCCTCTGGTGGTGTCAAATTATGCAGTGAATTATGTCAGGGGTCTTCAAGAAGTGGGTGATCAAGGCAATGTCACTGGTGGTAGGCTCAAGGTCTCAAGCTGTTGCAAGCATTACACTGCTTATGATGTTGATAGCTGGAAAGGTGTTGATCGATTTCACTTTGATGCAAAGGTATGTACACTGACCTTTTTTTTACAGCGAATATTTTTGTTGCCAATGTTGCTTTTTCGCCGATGACAAGTATTAGTGACAAACCATTTTCATCGCCATGTTTGGTTTGCAGTGATTAAACAGTAACATGATTGATCCACTATCCATTCAGCAGTGAAATCTTGATTCAATAATATGGGAAAAGTTTGTAGAAACATTAGTGTATATAAGAGATATGCTTGTTCAGAAATTCCTAGCACCATTGAATATGCAATATCCCTAAGATGCAAGATATTATGTTCTAATAACCACGTGAGTACTAAGACCATGCAGGTGACAAAGCATTAATGATATTGTATATTCATAATCCATTTTTTGTAAGAAGCAAGAAATTTTGTTACAAATGTCAAATAACACCATATGAGTATACTACTGGGTTCAAATGCAAGTGATAAGGCATTAATGATATTGTACATTCATAATCCATCTTTCTTTTGTTGAATATCAAGAAGCATTTGACTCCTGGGGTGATTTATTATATTCATAATCCATCTCTTTCGAGGTGCAATAAATTTTTTCATGAATTGACTACTGGGGTAAATATTGCAGGTGACAGTGCAGGACATGGAGGACACATTTCAGCCACCATTCAAAAGCTGTGTACAGGAGGGCCACGTCAGCAGTGTAATGTGTTCATATAATAGGGTGAATGGGATTCCTACGTGTGCTGACCCAGACCTGCTACAAGGAGTAGTCAGAGGCCAATGGGGTCTAGATGGGTAATTTGCTTCTTGAGCTCTAATCATTAGAGGTGTAATTTAATCTTCCTACTACAGTTTTTTAAGCTTATGCAGATGAGTTTCAAAAATTCAATTTCATAACCAATAAATAATGCTTACAATCCCCTGACTATTTGGACTATATTTTCAACCTTATGCACAAAAAGAAAGGACAAATTTCTGTGATTGAATACTGTACTCAAATGACTGTTCTTTTTTTGTGTGTGCACTTGTGAGCAGATACATTGTTTCAGATTGTGACTCTGTGGAAGTTTATTATAATTCCATTCATTACACTGCAACACCTGAGGATGCAGCAGCCCTTGCCTTAAAAGCAGGTATTGCAGTTGCAGAAAAAATTTTCTGATGAACATACAATACCTCAAGAGTAACTGATGGTGCATTACTTATTGCAATGTGATCATGCAGGTCTAAACATGAACTGTGGGGATTATCTAGGAAAGTACACAGAGAATGCAGTTAACTTGAAAAAAGTGGAAGAATCTGTGGTAGATCAGTCCTTGATATACAACTACATAGTCCTTATGAGGCTCGGTTTCTTTGATGGTGACCCAAAATTGCTCCAATTTGGCAACCTTGGGCCATCTAATGTATGCACTGACGAGCACAAAATGTTGGCACTTGATGCAGCTAAGCAGGGAATAGTTTTGCTAGACAACAATGGAGCTCTTCCTTTGTCCCTAAATACAATCAAGAATTTGGCCATTATTGGACCTAATGCAAATGCTACTATTTCTATGATAAGCAATTATCATGGCGTACCATGTGGCTATACTAGCCCTTTGCAAGGGCTACAGAAGTATGTCCCGGCCGTGAAATATGAGCCGGGGTGTAAGGATGTGAAGTGTGTGGATGAGAGCCTCATTGAGGCGGCGGCTCAGGCTGCTGCCACAGCTGATGCAGTAGTGGTGGTAGTGGGGCTTGATCAGTCTATTGAAGAAGAGGGGCTGGACAGAGAGAACTTGACTTTGCCAGGATTTCAGGAAAAGCTTCTGAACCAAGTGGTTGATGCAACAAATGGAACAGTCATTCTGGTTATTATGTCAGCTGGTCCAATTGATGTTTCTTTTGCCATGAATCTGAGCAAAATAGGGGGCATATTATGGGTGGGGTATCCAGGTCAAGATGGAGGGGATGCCATAGCTCAAGTCATATTTGGGAACTTCAATCCAGGTTTTGACCTCACCCTCTAACATACAATTTCTCTTAATTGTTTCAACAGTAATGTTCTCTTGTGGGCATGTCATCTTGCAATTTGGCATCATAAATTAAAACAAAAATCCACTTAGTTAATGGTCCATATTGATTTAACATGGAAACAACGTGATAAAAGAACATTTCCTATAATTTCAATGTGAGATTAGGCTTCACATAATAGTACAATTTTTTATAGGGTTATCAATTACTTTAGCTGTGAGTATACTGACTAGTGTTAATTTCTTTTTACCCTGTTAGCTGGAAGGTCCCCTTTTACGTGGTACCCAGAGGAGTATGTAGACCAAGTGCCAATGACAGACATGAACATGAGAGCCAACACTAGCAGGAACTACCCTGGAAGAACATACAGATTTTACACAGGCAAAACCATCTATGAGTTTGGTCATGGGCTAAGCTATTCAACATTCTCCAAGTTCATAAAGTTTGCACCTTCCACTCTACTCATCCAATCAAGATCAACCTCAACTCTCATCCCTCACAATACCATTCCGTTGTCCAACTCCACCACTCAGTCAGATCCTACTTCCACTGGCCAAGCAATTGATGTTTCAAGCATAAACTGCCAGAACTTATCATTTGATCTAGTTGTTGGGGTGAGGAACAATGGGCCAACACATGGATCCCATGTGGTGTTAGCTTTTTGGAAACCAGCAAGCTCAGAAAGGTTGAATGGGGCACCAAATATTCAGCTGGTGGGTTTTGAGAGAGTGGAGGTGAAGAACAGGGAGACAGAGTCTGTAACAATGAGGGTGGATGTTTGCAAGGGACTGAGCCTTGTGGATAGTAAAGGAAAGAGGAAGTTGGTCACTGGGCAGCACACAATTGTGGTTGGTTCGCCTAATGAGAACCAAGTGAAGCACTATCTCAATGTTAGGCTGGCTGAGAAAGTGGAAGTGAGTGAGGCTTAGTAAGTTTGTAACTGTATAATAGCAAATTAGCAATAACTTAGCTAGCTATTTACTTGCCAGCTAGTGATATGTAGTACTAGCTTACATTACATGTGTGATTGATTGTAAGTGGAGGAAGGAGGGCTATGATTTATATAGTTGCAGCACTTACATGATAGCTATGCAGTATAGTAATCATCAATGGTAGTAGAAGGGTTTGTGTGTTTGCATTATATAGTAGAGATTTATGGATATCCACTTGCAAAGTGATTATATGAAGTGCTTGATATTTATGGAGTATCATAGCTTTAAGGTGTTGGATCCCCATCTCAGAGTTTTGGAAAGTACACACTTTTTGCTTTCTTCATGCGCATTCCTATCATCCAATGATTATTTATTGCCATAAAGCCTGAAATGTTGATGTAAAGGGAGCTCAAATGTGAGAACCAATAAATAAATGCGATTGCTAGGTAGAACCCTTGAGGAATACAAGCATCTATAAAGAAAAGCAGCAAAAGTGTAAGAAGATAATATCATATCTACCCCCTAAGTGCTAAGCCCACCAAATTCCTAGCCCAAAATTACAAACCTTGAATTTAAGTCATAAAGAAGACATCACCAATAGTAAGCAAAACAACAAAGAATGATTCACATGGCTTGTCCCAAATTAAACTATGTTCGTCGACGATGAGACCATTCCCAACTCTATTTTCATAGATTCCTGAACTCTCAAAACAATCTTTCTAAATTGGTGTATCTGGGGGCTAACATGCTATATATAGGCTTCTAAGTTCTAACGACCCTAAATTGCAATAGAAACATCATATAGAGTTAAGACTTAGGTTACAAAGAGTAAGAGAAATACCAAAACATGACTCAAAAAATGTGTTGAAATGGAAACCTACAGTACCGAAAACATCACAAGTCGCTCAAGCAAGTATTAGCCAGGCCACTCGAGCAATGGTCAGGCTGCTTTTGTCTCTTTCCAACTCAAACAATAATACTAAAGATACCAACTGAGAAATATATAATATTCATAATTAGTCTCGTTATTGAAAAAATGAAATACTATAATATCAATTGGAATGTAAAAAATTAGAATAATAGTTGATTGATGCTTTAGTACTACTCGCACTTGATGCAAATTGCAATACACTCCACCATGCCATTAATTGCTATTAAATGGCAAAAGATGATTGACAAATTTATGTTTAAGAATTCTAAGAAAACACAAACTACCAAACCACTTCGAAATTCGAATTGCTTAATCTTCTTTTACCCTTTTAGAACCTCTACTAAGCTATATGAAACTATTTGAAACTCAATTCAAGCACGAGATCATAGTGCCATAAATTTCCAAGTCCCATATACCATTCAAAAAAATACACTTCCTTCCCTTTTTACTACTTAATTGCCAGTCAAAGAAATATATTTTCGCCACTGGTATCATCCAGTTTTGTTCTCATCCGTCGTGATTTTACGCGTAAAGCCGCCTAACATTACTTCATTTGAATAGTAATACCAAAACAAGCATTAGTCAGTCAAACTCTACACCACCCAAAGGCCAAAGCCATCGCAATCTCACCAAATGTACGTGCAACACGACACGCCATCATATAGTAAAGTCAAACATGCAGACGCCTCCATCCCAAAAACCAAAAACCAAGTTACCCTCCACTCCCCATCAAATGCCTTGTACAGTTGTACTTTACAATAACCAAAGGGTATAAACGTCATTACACACATATCACCTGCCTCACCCCATGTCCCACTAGCTGTGCCTGTGCTGCACAGCTTGGTCTTTGCTATCTTTATGACTTTGTGTCACCTACATATATATAACCACTAGAAGCTGATCAATAATTATCAACAAGACAAAGAGAAGAGCAAAGCTGCAAAGGCAAAACATGGAAGGCTTGATTCCATATCTTCTCCATGCTTTCAAGAAGCAAAGGCCACAGCACAAGTACAGATGTCATTCTGAGAGCAACTCCAACCGGAGCTACCATCCTCTGATGAGTGGCCGTGACTCCTTGGAGGGCTCGTCTCACCGCCGCACAAGATCCGAGTTCCAACCTCCGGCTGCTGCTGACTTCTTTGATCAGCAGCGCTCCGCGAATGAATCATTTCATTCGCGGAGCTTCAAGGGAGAAATGGGTGCTTCTGCAGCTCCTTCGCTGCCCACTGGCTCCAAGATGGGTTTCTATCCTTACCAAGTGGCTAATAGAAAGTGAAGGATACAACCCAGAAGTTTAATTTATTGATTTTATTAAATTTTTTTAAATAATTTTGGCAGGAACAATGTGTTGAAAGGTGGAGCTCCATCATAATGATCGGTTGCCACTAGCAATTCATTTCTTGTAAAAGTTTACTGTTAGCTAGCAAGCCTAGCATGAATGTACTTTAGGTTGTTAATGTTGGTGAAATTGAATCTTTGAATGTAAACTGTTGTCAAGTGTAGATTCTGATCAGGATTGTCTTGTGTGATTGTTGTAATTTGTACAATTATGTATGAAAGTATAAGGGATTGCAATGATGAATGATCTAAGTCAATTGGACATCATAATATGATCTGTGTGCTAGCTCCGACAAGCATGGTCAGGAGTACTGTCACACACACATCCTTTTAATTTGGTCTTTAATTGCATAATATATAAAAATTTGAATGCATGTGTTTTTACACAAAACCATGGCATTATAGATTCTTATTTAAATTTTTCTAATATAATTTTAATTATTAAATATTGAACTATAAACAACGTCAATTTAAGTTTTTAACCAAAATCACCTTAATACCGAAAATAGTAAGTATCCCTTTAGATAAAGAACTTCAAGATAGTATTTGAGACAATGCGGAACTTAAATGTTCCAAATGGTCAGGCGGAACTTAAATGTTCCAAATGGTCAAATCCTCCATTTGAATACTTCAAAACGTGATTTTGAAAGTTCTACATCATTTTAATTCAGAATTTAGGAGGGGTTAGATGATAGATCTAAATAACTTTAAAACATACATTTTTTACAAATTTCGTCTCCAAGATTTCGGAACCTTCCCAACTTCTATACTCTGAATCCACAAGCGCACTTTAAAAGGTTAAGAAGAAACTTCCATTGAAACGCGAATTAAGTGGCAATGTTCTTGCAATGAAGCTTCCATGGCAGAGCAATGAAGAGAAGCTACGAAAGACTGTCTGTTCTCTTAACCTTTGCACAATACTTCGCTCTGCAGAAGATGATTCATTCGTCGATGAGTTCATGAAAGTTCGTCAATGATGGTATTATTGGTATCTGACTTTGGTTGAGTTTAATATTGTTATCAGCATCAATTAATGATTGAAGTTTTGCTAACAAATTGTTTGAAGATTGAAAGAATGCCGGTGTAAAACTATGAAATTTTTTTTTTGTGCTTTAATTAGAAACTCAAAATGAGAAAGAAAATTAACTCCAACCCTAGTTGGCCCAAAAATTAATTAAGTAGAAGCCCCAGTGAGCGCTTGTCGGTTGCAGATGCAACCTGCATCTGCAATCTAACATGCATTTGAAAGCAAGCTGCATATGCAACCTAAATTCTGCATTTACAATTTCAAACATATCATCTGCAATATAAAAATATGCATCTTCAACCTAAAAAGATGTATTTGCAACCTACAAGGGTACAACTGCATTCACTGAGCTCTTGGCAAGCTATCGAGCGCTTGGTAGTTTGTTTTCGACGTCCAAGCCAGCGCACACGAAATAAATTGGGCTTTAACTTAATTTTTTATTTGATTGTGTTTCAACTTAAAAATCTTTCAAAAACTTGGTTTATGAGTAATTTTTTTTGCGTACTTTAAGTAGAAGCCTAAAATGAGAAAGATATATAAGTAGGGGTGAGTTCAGTTTTAGGGCTAAAACATGAACCGAATCAATGACAAGGAATTGATCGGTTATGTTCCATCATTAAAATTATTCACAATCGATCCGAGCTGAACCTTAACCCTATCGGTTCGGTCGGTTCAATTGATTTGAGTTGGCACTTTTTTTTTTTTTTTTTCATGTTTTAACATTTAGAGTCCAAAAAATTGAAAATCTTAGTTTTTTTTTTTTTTTTTTCCTTTTTGAAGCCTAGAACATCCTAAATGATTTATGAAAGTTCAATGCAGCAACTATGAAATTAAATAAACTATAAATTCATTAAGATTACATTCAATCCTTTGTTGAATCTATATAAATTATTCATAGTAGAATTACAATTAAAAAAATTGAAAAAGATGTAACTTTTTAAGAACTTAATAGGAAAAAGTTGAAAAACCCAAAATTTTGTGATTGAGATCAAGTTCTGAAAGATTTTGAGTGAAAAACATACCTTATTGTTTCGGGGTTTTTGCCAGAAACATATCGAAATCTTTTTTTTTTTTGGCCATGGAAACATATCGAAATCTTTGATTCTGTAGTGAACTCACTGCTATACCCAGCAAAGAAAAAAAAAAAAAAAGCAAAATGTTCAAATTTCAGGATAATCACTAGTGATCCGTTAATTGATTTTCTGCAAGCTGATAAGTTATTTATTTTTAAAAATTTTTGGTCAACTCTGATTAGCAAACCTCTTTGAAATGTCATGGAACTTTAAATTCCTTCGTCCAAACACAACCTAAAAGAAAAAAGAACTTTCACTTGACAGCAAAAACGACGTCGTCCCTTTTTCTTAAAATTAATCTTCCCAGTTGTTCCTTCTCCCATGCATGTTTCCTCGACAAAGCCATAAGCCACACTCCGACTCCATTACTGCAACACCCAACCCAACACTCAAAATCGAGCAAAGCGTGCAAAATACGATGTCGTTCCGATCAATCTTCGACGCCGGAGCGCTGAAATCTGAACTGGAAAACTCCGGGATCAAGCCCAGCTTCATCCCCTACATATGGAAGCAGGTGATCCAAAACCCCGATGCCCAACTGGACCAAATTCCATCTTTACCCTCGGTCGCATACCCTCTGTTAAGCTCCAAATTCAAAACCCTAACCTCCTCCGTTCACTCCGCCACCGACTCCTCCGACCACCGCACCACCAAGCTCCTCATCAAGCTCCAGGTACGTGTATCCTCCTCCTTTTGCTTTTGCACACAACCCGTTTGATAATATGTCTGTGTGAGAAAGACCCACATGTTTTTTTTTTGTGTTTTCATTAGAATGGGGCTCTTGTGGAGGCTGTGATTATGAGGTACGACACCCGCTTGGGAAAGTATAATGGGAAGCCCCGCCCTGGTGGTTTAAGGTCCACCTTGTGCGTATCATCTCAGGTACTGAGTTTTTCAGCTTTTCTTTTCTTGTAAATTTGGTGGTTTCGAATGTTGTTGTTGATGTAGAAGCATATAAATAGGTTGGTTGCAAAATGGGTTGCAAGTTCTGTGCCACTGGGAGTATGGGGTTTAAGAGCAATCTGTCGTCAGGGGAGATTGTGGAGCAACTAGTTCATGCTTCCCGCATTACGCCTATACGCAATGTTGTTTTCATGGTAATTGCTTTTTCCTAATGGTTTAGTGGTTGGAATTGAAATGTAAGTGTCCTTTTGAACACGTTGATTTTGTGTATTGTGTCAGGGAATGGGGGAACCATTGAATAACTATGGTGCCTTAGTGGAAGCGATTCATGCCATGACTGGATCCCCATTTCAGTTGTCGCCAAAGAGAATCACTGTGTCAACGGTAGGCATTGCAACCTGACATTATGTCTTAGACTTTTATGCTTTTTGTGAACAAGTATTCAAAGGGTTCATAAGAAAATTCCCCCTCCCCTTTTTCAAGTATGGATGCAGTTAAGGTTTCATGTGATTAGTTTCATTAGAAACCTGCTTTTTGTTTGGCTGTTGCATTTGTCATTGAAGTGACTCTTTAATAAGGGTCTTGTTTTATAAAGTGATTAGCTATTCATTATAATACTGATGATATGCCCTTTTGAATGCAATACTTTCTTAAACTCGTATCATAATTTTCTTTGTTGTCTAGGAAAAATATATTATCCTCAATGTCTAAAGTATTTCCCTTTAACTAAAGATGTGATCACATAATTAGTATTTTTGATGATGGCATGTATTGGGACCTCCTCCATACAGGCCACTTAAGATGTGATCTCTTTTCCGCCAATTTTTCTTTCACATATCAGATTTACTGGGGGCTGAGTGTACTTGCATTAGTCTTAATGAAGTGGTTCATGAGTGCTAGAAACATTTGGCTTACTGGTGTATCGGTTGCATCTAATTTTCTGTAGGTTGGCATTATTCATGCTATCAACAAGCTTCATAGTGATCTACCAGGTCTGAACTTAGCAGTTTCACTTCATGCACCTGTTCAAGAAATTCGTTGTCAGATAATGCCTGCAGCTCGGGCTTTTCCTTTGGTAAAGCTTATGGATACACTTCAAGAATATCAAAAGAAAACGTAAAATTTTTTCTAACCTCATGTTTTTAGTGAATTCTTCTAAATAATTTTTAGATTCCTGGAAATCTCATTATTGTCCTTTAATCTTCAGTCAACAAAAAATCTTTATTGAGTACATAATGCTTGATGGAGTGAATGATGAGGAGCAACACGCACACCAGCTTGGCAAATTGCTTGATACATTTCAAGTGGTGAGTTCTTATCTTTTCTTCAGCATATGGGAAATTTCCCCTTTTAAGTGTGTTTGTGTGTGTCAAATCACAATAACCTTTGCATTTGTTGTTTCCTGTCAAACAGGTTGTTAATTTAATACCTTTTAATCCAATTGGTAGTCTGAGTATATTCAGAACCAGTAGTGAACAGAAAGTATCCAGTTTCCAGAAGATTTTAAGAGGTACTTATAACATCCGAACGACAGTTCGTAAGGAAATGGGTCAGGATATAAGTGGAGCATGTGGTCAGTTGGTAGTGAACACGCCTGATAGAAGGTCAATTGAGAACACAGTTCTTTTAACTGATATAGAAGATCTTCAGGTCAGATAGATAGCTTCTTGCTCCAAAGTAATCGACTCTGCTCTACAGACTATAACTAGTCAGTAGTCACCTGTAATTTTGAGAACTTTGTAATTCATTCAATTATTTTGTCGGTTGCAGAAGCAAAATTTCTGTTGTAATTTTATCCCATCAGCTTGAAAAACTTGTTTTCCCCCTCCAAGCTCCCCTAAATTGTGGATTTGGGGTTTTTGTAGATAATGATATGAACTCAATTGGCAGGATTGTTAGCTTAATAGTAAACAATTTTGACTAGTGACAAACATAACTAGCTCCATTTTAGTCTGATAAATTTGTTTAATTGGTATGTTTTGAATAAGGAGAATGCTGGTATGGTAATGATGGATCTTTATAAAATTTGATATTTTATTTTATAAAAATTACGAGGGTGTATGGTGGATTTGGTTTAGAGATAAAAGGATGATATTATCATGTACACGTGAGCACCCTGCAACTCACAACTCAACTCTCAAGAATGATCTTATTCACTATCAACTAACACGTGAGGAGCTTCTTGACTATTTCTGAATCTTACACCAATGTTTCAACTTTCAACCACCCTGCAACATCACATAAGTCATAACAGCTTCTTGTACCAGACCAATTCAACATTTTCAGTTTTGGAAAAAGAATAAGAAAGAGAAAAGCTTTTATACATAACCAAAATAGTTGCATTTGAATACACTCGAGAGTTTTCCCCTGTTCTTTTGAAGTGTCAAAGCTAACTCATCTTGGGTTTCACAATCCTCCTCAAAACAAAACCAAAAATGCAACAAGAAGCAAATCCTAGAACACTAATTTTTGCCCTCTTGCTCACCACACTCATTTTTTCTTGCTTGGCTCACTCGCACAACTTAGCCATCTCTCCATCACCTTCACCGGTGAGTTCAACTCACACTTCTCTCTAATCAAATTAACTCTAATATCTCTAATTCATGTTTCAAATTTTGTGTAGGCCATTGGGATGCCAGTACCGAATGAGCCGCCGTCTAAAAGGATTGTTAGAAAGAGAATGAGAGGGTCTTTGCCGGCTACTTGTTATTCAAAGTGTAATCAGTGCGAGCCTTGCATGCCAATTCAAGTATCAGTCCGAGCAATGGGATTGGAAGAGAATGAGTACTATCCACAGGTGTGGAAATGTGCCTGTGGTGATGATATATTTTCCCCTTAGGCTTAGATTTCACACTGCTGTTTAGGCGTATATGAGCGGTTTTCTCTGAAGTGATGGTAGCAGGTTTCATGCACTTACTATATATGTACAAAAAATTCTTGTAGACAACAGATGTATACCAACGCTTTTCTCACAATAACTGGTCACATGACCAACTTGTGAGAAGTCATTATTTGTGAGAACGGTGTTGTATGCACATGTTGCATGTAAGAATTGTTTGTTATGTATGAGTAATAGGTCAGTTTGCAGGTCTAATACCTCAAGGTAATAAAATGGGTTATTTTTTCAATTCATCATCTATGCCATTAGGGGAAGAAAAGGAAAAGACCCCATAGGTCTCTCCCTGTTTCTTCAATTCTGTGTAATGAAATTGAGACCACATCAGCTATCTGAATTAATGATTTATTAAATATGTTCCGAGGCAAAATGGATCATAATGTAAATGACACAATGTTGAAATAAAGTTTCGTAAATAAAAGCAAGATCACTGCATTTCATTTGCAATGAATTGATTACAGGTGTATATACATAGAGTAGGATTGGGAAGTAAGAAATAGCCTTGTTTCAATTTGCTTACATTAGAGTGCTAAACAAACATAATTTACTCTATAACATGATAGTGGATGGATCATGGGTGATAGTTGATATGTATGACATATAATATCGATTTTAGTAAATAAAAAGTACTCCAACATTTGAAGGTAGTTTTTATTTTTATTTTTCTGAAAGAAAAAGACGGATTTAATTGAAACGAAGGTAACATGAGAGCATTACCCTTTACAACATCCCATATGTGCTTGTGGTTAAGGATTAGTATTTGTGTCAAACAATGGTACGTCAACTATAACCTCTAAGTTAATTTGTGTCATGTTTGACATGAGCGGAGCCAAATATATAGGCTTGAAGTGGCCATGGCCCTCTACCTCCATTGAGGGTTGAGTCATGTCATAAATTACCACCACTTTAAGACTTAAATTAAAAAATTTATACTGATCAAATAAAAAAAAAAGATAATTAGACTTATGTCCTTTAGAAAAATATTTTTTAGATGGAGACTGTGAGTATTTTAAAATTTATAAGAAAATTCTTTTAATTCATAATAAAGTCATTCTCCGATTTGAAATGTATTTTCCCCTATTTGAAGGGTATTTCCCCTTTTAAGGTGTAGAGTGGACTTTGTAGAGGCTGCATGTTAAGTTTTAACTCCGAGATTTTGGGAGTTAAAACCTAACATAAAGCCGTCAAAGAAGAAAAATATAAGGACTTAATTAAAAACCCTAAATCACTACCAATCTTACTCTAAGAAAGACTCGTAAAATGAACTGAACTCGAACTCTCCTTAAAAAAAATAAAGAAGATAAATTTAAAAATTAAAATTGATACATCATTTGCACTCTCTCACAAATGACAGCTTTAGTGTACATTACGGCTTTCTTACATGATTCTTTTAACGAAATACCCACCTTTTTATCTCACTTATATTTTAAAACTTAATTGACTAGTTTTCTAGTTTCAAATTCTCACACGCGCTCTTGTTTGTTAGCAAGCACAATCTTTACTAGTTTTCCGCACTTAATTGCAAAAGGCCGTCATATGTTACCAATCATAGTGAAGAAGCCTTCTTTTTCTGGAAGTGTTGCTCTTTATGGTTGGGCGAGCTAGTCTATTTAGGTGTTTTGAACTATATACTACTGTTGTTGGAATGAAAACGCAGCATCGAATCAGAATTATGCTACTTGATAGGCTCTAACTGTGGAACTGTCATTTTTTGGGAGAAGAAAGCGAGCTCTTTTGTAGCAGAGTGGGTAGAGCTGGTCATGTCATTCTGAAACAGCACAAGAAGAAGAAAAATAAAAAGTAGTATTTCAGGAATTCTTGCCATCTCTGGAAAACAAATTGAGTGGTAGGCATCCGAGATTATATAAAGCTGCAAAAGAGAAACCGTTTATATTAGATAGACTTCCTATCTTGGCCTCGGACAACTGTTGAAATAGACTCAAACAAATTCTAGAGTTTCTCATTTTTCTGTTTTGACAACCAAAATGTTAATCCACCTTAAATTTAGAATGCTTAGAAAATCAATAAGAGGGTAACCAAAAACAAAACCTCCATGTGTTTTTTCAAATCCATCATCAGCTAGAAAACTCTTTAAAAATTGTAGTGTTTATCATATAAAAAAATAAATAAATAACAACAACAACGATCTAGAAAATTTGCAAAGAATGCAAACATGCAAAGTGATAACAAATCACAATAAAAGAAATATGAAAAATGTATTTACTGTGGAGCTGGGAACAGATATGCATAAAGACGTATTTGATTATTATTGAATAGATACATTTATACAAACCAAACAAAACTAATACTCCTTAAAAGGAGGAACATCCAAACAACGTTGCTGATACTAAAGAGATAACACACAGAATTCAAATAAACCCACAACACTAGCTAGAGTGAGAAACGGTTACAAGGAGACCAAGTCAGAGAACAGCTCTTCAACATGCCCCCTCAAGATTGGCCACGACTGTGCAGCCCAATCTTGGTCTTTAATTGACTGAACCTGTGAGAAGCGAGAGGCTTAGTAAGAGCATCAGCGAGTTGGTCGTGAGAAGAGACATGAGCAACACGTAAGGCACCTGAGTGAACCAGGCCACGAATGAAGTGAAAATCAATGGCAACATGCTTCATTTTTGAGTGAAAAACTGGATTGGCACACAAGTGAGTGGCTCCAACATTATCACAGTAAATAACAGGTGCAGCAGGAAGGGGGAACTGAAGATCAGTGAGGAGAGAGCAAACCCAGCTAATTTCAGCTGCTGTGTCAGCAACAGAGCGATACTCAGCTTCTGTCGACGATCGAGCAACCGTGTGCTGCTTGCGAGAGGACCAAGAAATGGGTGTCCGGCCAAGATAAAGTATATATGCACCAGTGGAGGAAAAATCATCTTTGTTGCCTCCCCAATCCGCATCAGAAAAAGCATGAAGAAGGGAAGGAGAATGCCGATGTATGACTATACCTTCACTGACAGTACCACTCAAATAACGAAGGAGTCGTTTAGCCAGCTGCCAATGCACGTCAGTAGGCTTGTGCATGAATTGCGACAACTTGTTAACAGCATATATACGAGATGTCCGGGCGAGTAAGGGAGAGATATTGCAAGCTCCCAACCACAGCTCGGTATTGAGTGGGATCAAGGAGTGGCTGGCCCATGAGAAGACACGGGGACGCGCCAGATGGCAGCGGCGTGGAAGTGGGCTTCGCCCCAGTCATGTTGGTGCGCTGCAAGAGATCCATGATATAACGTGATTGAGTGAGGAGCAGGCCCTGAGGGTGCGACTGAACTTCAACCCCTAAGAAGTAAGACAGAGAGCCCAAGTCTTTGAGTGAAAAACGTTGGGCTAGTTCCTGCACAAATTGAGCTACAGCAGCTTCATTACTCCCTGTGACAATGATATCATCAACATATACCAAGAGATAAATTAAGTGAGAACCATGGCAAGAAATAAACAAAGAGGTGTCAGCCAATGAATTTTGAAACCCAACGGAGATCAGAAATTGGCGTAGCTCATAATACCAGGCGCGTGGAGCCTGCTTGAGACCATAGATGGCTTTTCTAAGCTTGCAAACATGTGTGGGCTTGTCTCTATCAATAAAACCCTGAGGTTGAGCCATGTATACATCCTCATCGAGATGGCCTTGCAAGAAGGCATTATTGACATCAAGCTGGCGTAACGGCCACCCATGACTCACGGCAAGACTGAGAACTATCCGAACCGTCGTTGGCTTGACGACGGGGCTAAATGTCTCGTGATAATCAAGACCAGGCCTTTGATTGAACCCATTTGCCACAAGCCGAGCTTTGTAGCGTGCCACTGTACCATCCGAATTCCTCTTGATCCGAAAAATCCATTTGCAACCTACAACATTGGAAGCAAGATGTGAAGGTACTAAGTCCCAAGTCCCATTTCGGACAAGGGCATCAAATTCTTCGGACATGGCTTGACGCCAATGATGGTGTTGGAGGGCTTGATTTACGGTGGAGGGCTCAGAGGTGTTTAATGGGCGAAGGTGAGTTTTTGTGTAGGTTTATGAATATTATTTTTTGAGCGAGTGGTCATGGGATGTGTGGGTTGAGGTGGAGGGTGGGGCAACAATGGTGGATTTGAAGGAACCAAGGAGGAACTTGTAAGAGGGGGAGATGGGGGTGAAGAAGTGGTAGGAGAGGGAGAGGGCGTTACCTGTGGTGTTCCTTGTGAAGTGATGCGCACGAGGGGAGGCGAAGAGTGGTCTGCAGGTGGATGTGTAGAAGGACAGGGTGAACATGTAGAGATTGGAATGGTGGGAGGAAACCACACAGCAGAGGAGTTGGTGATGGAGGACGACTCTTGTGACAGAGGAGTGATTGAAGGAAAAATGGACTCAAAAAAGGACACATGACGTGAAACAAAAATTTTGGAGGATTCTTTTTCAAAACAAAGATATGCATTTTGGGATAAAGAATATCCCAAGAATATGCAAGGTTGGGATTTTTGTTGTAGCTTGTGAGTGGTATACGGCCGGAGCCATGGATAACACAAGCAGCCAAAAATCCTAAGCTTTGCATAGTTTGGGGTTTGTTGAAAAATGAGTTCATAAGGGGAAGAAAAATTCAACTTTGGGGTAGGCATTCTATTGATTAAATACACTGCAGTGGAGAAAGCATAGGACCAAAATTTTTGTGGGAGTGAAGCATGAGAAAGAAGAGAGAGTCCTGTTTCAACTATGTGCCTGTGCCGACGCTCCGAGAACCCATTGTGTTCAGGAGTATGAGGGGGTGAAGTCATATGGGAGATGCCATGGAGAGCAAAATAGTCCTTAAGTGCAATAAATTCTCCTCCGTTATCGGAATAAAAAGTGACAATTTTTTGGTTAAAATGATTTTCAACAATGGGTTTGAAACGCAAAAAAGTGGATTTGACATCAGACTTATTTTTTAACGGGTAAAACCAAATGTATTTTGTGAAATGATCAACAAACATAACATAATATTTGAACCCATCTAAAGAATATACTGGTGATGTCCACACATCAGAGTAAATTATTTGAAGATGATGGACAGATTGTAACGTTGAAACTGAAAAAGGAAGCTTGTGGCTTTTATTACATTGACAAGCATTACATACAAATTTTTTTTGAGTTGATGGAGACGACTCTAAATGAAAACGGGACAGAATGTTATTTAAAACTGGAAGAGCAGGATGGCCAAGTCGATAATGCCAGTTTATTGGTGCTATTTTGACACTTGAAAATGCAAGAGGAGATGTGGACGATATGGAGAGGCCCGGCCATTCATACACTCCATCCTTTGGTTCACCCTTTGCTCGAACTGCCCCCGTGAGAAGGTCCTTCACAAGAAAACACGAAGGTAAGAATTCTATAGACACACTGTTAGTAACACAAAATTGATAAATAGAAATCAAGTTCTTTTTGATTTCAGGAATACAAAGCACATCAGTGAGATTAAATGAATGAGTTGGGGTTTTAAGTGACGCAGAGCCTGGGTGCGTTATTCGGAGACCAGTACCATCACCAATCATCACATCATCCCCACCAGTGTATGGAGAATGAAGTGACAAGTTCCGGAGATCAGAAGTGACGTGGTGAGATGCACCACTGTCAAGTAACCAAGGTGAGTTGTCGGATGGAGGAGCAGCCACAAAATTTGCTCTGGGTTGCCAAGGACGAGAGTTGGCGTTGGAATTCTGATTCAGAGAGCCAATAGGTGTAAACCGAAAAGAGGGACACCGTTTTGCTGTGTGCCCTTGAACGCCACAGATTTGGCAGTGGCCAAGATAGGGTCTCGGAGATGGGCGATTTGAAGCAGCAGGAGTGATAGGATATTGAGGTCGAGACTGATTATTGTACTGTGGCCAGTTTGGGTGATGATTGAAGGATAGGCGCTGAGTGTTGGGACGAGACTGATTGAATGAACGTGTGGTGGGATGAGCAGTAGGTGGGAAGGATATGGTGGATTTGTTGATGATGCTGAGGGAGGCTTCGAAAGTTAGAAGCTTCTCATGTAGTTTGTCAAACCGAATTGGTGTGTCCCGGGCTTGAACAGAACGCACTAGCTCCTTGTAATCATCGCCAAGTTCTTCAAGGATCTTTTCGGTGAGATCTTCATCATCTACTGCAGCGCCTAAAATGCCAAGCTCGTCTGCGCGAGCTTTGACAGCTTGCAAGAAATCAGTGATACTAAGAGTACCCTTAGTGAGAGCTTTGAACTGGGCTTTGACTTGCTTGATGCGGCCCCTGGAAGGGGTGGCATAGGTGGTGGCGAGGACATTCCATGCTTCTTTGGAGGTCTTGGTGCGAGCAATGAATGGAATGATTGTTGGGGATAGAGATCCAACAATGGCGTTGAGAATTAATTGATCCTGACGAACCCAGGTGTGGTACGCTGGGTTGGGAGTGGTTGTTGTGTCTGTGGTGATTGTCTCAGGAGGACAAGGTTTGGATCCATCAATAAATCCTTGAAGGTCATAACCAGTAAAAAGTGTTTGAAATTGAAATTTCCAGGATATGTAGTTGGAGCTTGTGAGCTTGAGAGGGGCTTGGATTGCTACATTTATGGTGATGAGATTAGTGTTTGAGGGAACAGGGACATTGAGAGGAGCTGCTTGTGCGGACATGGTGGTGTTTCAGAGAAAAAAAATAAAGAGGCTCTGATACCATGTGGAGCTGGGAACAGATATGCATAAAGACGTATTTGATTATTATTGAATAGATACATTTATACAAACCAAACAAAACTAATACTCCTTAAAAGGAGGAACATCCAAACAACGTTGTTGATACTAAAGAGATAACACACAGAATTCAAATAAACCCACAACACTAGCTAGAGTGAGAAACGGTTACAAGGAGACCAAGTCAGAGAACAGCTCTTCAACATTTACTTGCAGCTTTATAAGTAAGCCCTCAATGATTGATGCTAATGCCTCCTCTCGATCTGGTAGAACCCGTTCATAGACAAACCAAAAACTAACAATAATCTATTAAAATTTGTTGTCATGCAAAATCGATTGATACCAAATTTGAGAATAAATCTATAAGTAATGTAAGAACCTTAATATTCTGAAACAGCTAGCTAGCTTGGATGAACATGGTGGAGTCACCTTTATAGATTTCTCAGGCTCAGCAGCAACGAGTACTAAGTTATGGTGGTTGAAGGTCCACCTTGTCTGCATGCATATGCCTCATCACAGGACTCGGCTACTAAGCTTTCGGCATTTCCTTTCTTGTAAATTTGCTGGTTTTTAGTGTTTCCGTTGATGTAATTAAATTAGGTAGGTTCATGCTTCTTGCCTTTCTTCTTTTTTTCTTTTGGTGTTTCTTGCCTTTCGTCTATATGCAACATTATTTTCATGGTCTAACTAAAACAAGAATATTGTTTTCATGGTCTAACTAAAACAAGAATAATTGCTTTTTCTTGAAAATTTTGCTGCTGATTGCATTGTCCATTTGGGCCATAACATGGAGCTGGGCTTTCACAGGCCACCGGATTTTGTTTTACAAAGGCTTGATAAGGTGCATAGCGTTGTTGTTTTGGGCTTCGGCCCTCCATTTTACCAAAAAAATTAATAAATTGGGTTAAATACAAAAATGGTCCACGAACTTTACAGTAAATTTCAATTTGGTCCACTAATTATAAAAAGTGCCAATTTGGTCCACAAACTTTTCAATTTGTATCAAAACAGTACAAACGCTAACTTTCATCCAAAAATTAACGGAATTGGTCACATGAAAATGTGATAAACGGACTGAAATACCTCTGAAAATGTGGTCACTTGATGTGCACATGATCACTTTTCGTTAAATTTTTTCGATAAAAGTTAACGTTTATACTGGTTTGATACAACTTGAAAAGTTCGTGGACCAAACTGATACTTTTTATAGTTAATGAACTAAATTGAGATTAACTGTAAAGTTTGTAGACCATTTTTTTATTTAACCCTAATAAATTCTTTTGAAAGGTAAACTTATATTTATTTTTAGGGAAAAAACGATTTTGGTCCCTGTGTTTTACTCAAAAACAGATTTGGTATATGTGGTTTCAAAATTTTGCATTTGGTTTTTATGTTTTATATTCTTTGCAATTTTAGGACAACAAGTTATTAGTTTCAATTTGAGAAAAATTTTCATGTGGATGCAAAATGTCCTAAAATTACAAACAACATAAAACACATGGACTAAATGCGAAATTTTGAATCTACAGGGACCAAATTTGTTTTTCGATGTAAAACATAGACCAAAATCGTTTTTTTCCCCTTTTTTTTTAACCAGAATAAAATAGGGTGCTTCTGGGGCAAACTTATATTTTACTGGATAGTGCTGTTGTTTAGAACCTGGATACTGCCCAAATTTTCATTTTAGGCACCCAGTTATTATTTATTTTCGAACTTTTTTTTGGGTACTGAATTTGAATCTAATTTTGATACAATTTGGGACTTTTGTGGTCTATTGCAGTGTAATTTGTTGTTGACTCAACTCTAGTTGTTTTAATTTGATTTTGCAATATATGTTGGTGATTGTTTCTATGGTGGTGGCCACGCCAAGGTTGTGGTGGTTGTGAATGAAGCTGGTGGTGGTGCCAAACATAAATTTTCTTAGTTAGATTTGAACAAAGTTGTAAAATCATAGCAACCAGTGTAAAGATGATTTTCTTTGTTTCTTTGTTTGCATTAGATGTTGTGGTCTGTTGAGGTTCTTGAATAATGTGACGAAGATGTGAAACAAGAGGGGATGAAGGTTGAAAGCTTAATTTTAATTGAATTTTCAATTGAAACATGCAGAGATGAGGAGATCAAATTGATCTTCAATATTTCCAAAAAGATAAAAAAATCACTAAACAAATTTAGGAGTCTAAAATGGAGCTACTCCAAATAACATCACCCAACATTAACAACAACAACAACAAAACTAATGGCTAAAAAAAATCAGAAGAGCAACTCTTCAATTCCTGCACATAAGAAGCATCAAGAGGTTACACCCAAAGTTCAATTGTTAGAAAAAAAAAAAAAAAAAAGTAAGACGAGTATTAAAAATAAAATAAAAGGCAAATAACACAAGAAGATTTACCTGTGACAACAGCCGACGTTTGCTCATTATTTGCGTTCTTCCCTTGTGTATTCTAGAAAATCTCTGCAAATAATGCAGAAATGGATGTTATTGCAAATGCTAAATTCGGTTAAAGATTAGACCACTTGAAATAATATTTATACATCATGAAAAGTAGGAAAAGGAAAGAATACCTCAACTCTCTCTTTCTTTCTTTCTTCCTTTGTTATTTTCTCTGGATCTCTTGCTTCAAGGAGAAAGACACGGCCAGTGATCTGTAAATTTCATTTTAGGGGACATTAGAATAAACATGACTCAAAATTGATATATTTTACAAAGTTCGAAAATAACTTACAAGATTTATCAAAGATAAGTTATGCAAAAATTAAACTAAGAGAAATGCAGAGAGATTACTAACCTCATCAATGGTAGATACATACAGTTCTTGACCTAAATAATTGTTTTCACGTGGATTAAACTCAAACAAATCCTGGAGTTTCTCATTTTCCTGTTTTGACAACCAAAATGTTAATCCAACTTTAAAATTAGAATGCTGAGAAAATCAGTAAGAGGGTACAAACCAACCTCCATGTGTTTTGCAAATCCATCAGCTAGGAAACTTTTTAAAAACTGTAGCTGTTTATAAAATAAAATATAAAAGAAAAACAATGGTCAGAAAAGATTGCAAAGGAGATGTAAATGTGCAAAGTGACAAACAAATAATAAGAAATATGAAAGATGTAATTACCTGAATGATTTGAGACCATGATGATAGTGTTAGTGTTTTTCCTTTCACTGTTACACATGCTCCCGGGCAACAACAACTCTGATATTAAACAATTTAAATCACTATTCTTGCATATGTACAATTGCTATTTGAGTGATTCTAATGCACTCCTACAGAAAAAATAAAATAAAATAAAATAAAATAAAATTTGACAGTTACCTCAAAATATTTCACAACTTCGCGGACTTCCTTTGCAGTATTCTCACTCTTTCTAAATTTCTTTAAAATACTCTCTCTCAGTAATTGCTGAGAGTGTGAATACTTAATAAGGCTTGAATCCTTTGCTTCACTCCAGAACTTCTCAAGACTGTCAGTTTCATAGATCAAAGCTAGTGCTTTACTAGCTGCTCCACAGACTAATTTATCTTCATGCTCTAATAAGTTAGAGAAGTAAGAAATAGCCCTGTATTAATTTGCTTATATTAGAGCAATACTAAACAAACATAATTTACTCTATAACATGATAGGGGATGGGTAATGATTGATAGGGTTAATTACAATTTATCCCTCCAAACTATTAAGGGCTTCGCACTTTGCCCCCCAAACTAAGTTTTTTGACAATTAACCCCTCATATTACGTTCTGTGACTTATGGCAAACAAAAGACCCCAACCCCCGCCAAAAAGAGTCTTATCCATTGGTTTTACACATGTGGCGCTCAGAGAGAAGGCCACGTGTGCAAAAATAACGGCCCATTTGATTTTATTTTTTTCGGAAAGGGGTTATGTGTTTGGTAGAATATAGTGTGCTGGGTGAAGTGTCAAAAAATTTAGTTTGGGGGGTAAATTGTAACCCTAATTGATATGCATGGCAAATAATATCGATTCACGTCATGGAGTAAAAAAAATTTCTGAGAAAGAGAAGGCAAATAGAAATAGCATTTTTCATCTATATTATTTGTCCTCAAAACCAAGAAAAAATGATAGCGAACACGGTTACTATGTAAGTTAGAATTTCATTCACAATTATTATTTCATGATTAGATGAATTTTTAGAAAAGATAATTCAATTGGCAAAAGGTTACAATTCATAAATTTTCTAATTGAACCGATTATAATTTAGATGCACTTTACCCTTTCCAGTAGTTGTGGCTGAGTCTCCATCCCTCCATACTTGTAAGAAGAAACAACCAAGCATATATTGCAGCAACTAAGACCTCTGCAGAATGCTTTTTCACGTTGGCCTAACAGTTAACAACAATTACTTTAGCTCTTTGTTATGAAGTTTGATACCATTATTAAGAATCTATAATATACAAAGGTAAAAAATATAGAAGCCTGGAAGTATTAGGCATTACGAATACTTGAGAAACTAAAAAGTAAGTGGTAAAGTGAAGAAGTTAAAAAGTTAGTTGTAGACCACATTCGGTAACAATGTAAATAGAACGAAGATCCATATTCTTCAATAAAATGAATTTTCCAAATCGAGTAAGAAGGAAATTAATTTTTAAGAAATAAAGATAGCTAACGGAACGCATACATCATAGCCGGATTCAGGGTTAATGAACTTCCAAATAATTTGCATTGCACTTTCAGTCTCCTCTGAGTTAGTTGCACCAAAGAAAGCAACAATAGCTAAACACTCCAATATCTGCAAGAAAACATTTCTCAGTCTAAGAATCATACCCCTTGA
The DNA here is from genome assembly GCF_963921425.1 of Dryas octopetala. Classification (NCBI taxonomy): domain Eukaryota; kingdom Viridiplantae; phylum Streptophyta; class Magnoliopsida; order Rosales; family Rosaceae; genus Dryas; species Dryas octopetala. The sequence continues at coordinate 6,583,394 of NC_141373.1, read as the reverse complement.
GAAATCCTATAAATAAAAGTGAAGTGCTTGATTTTGTGTAGTATCATGCAAATTAAGCTACCTTTAATGTATTGGGCCCAACTTTCAGAGCATTGGAAAGTACAGGAAGCAACTCTCTGTACATTTCAGACACTTTATCCTGACAACTAACGATTATCGCCAGCAAGTCTGAAATTTGATAGAAGGAGACCCATAAGCGTTACAATATAAACGTGAAAACCAAGAAATAAATGGGCTACTTGAAAGAGCTAAGCAAACCTATGACACGAATCGATAGCTGCATCTCTCTGGTAGAACCCTTCTTTATTGAGTTCAAGCATCTGTACAGAAAAGTAGCAAAGCTGCAAGAGAACAAAATATATGTGTTACATCTTGGGAAGGTGCTTGTTATATTGATCCAATACAGTGATGTTCAACTGCAGTTCCTAGAATTACATGATTATTCGGTTGAACATGCAACTATTTTGGTACTAGGAATGAAAAAAGTACAAAGAAAATGTAATGCAGTTACATTCAAGGTCTAGATGAAACAAATATTTAGATTAGTTTTCATACTTCCAAGCAATAAAGCAGGACCATTTTTTTTTTAATAAATGAATTAAATTTACTTACTTCTTTTCCAGCACGTCTATCTCCAATCTTTTAGTTAAGCGCTTAATGATCATGGCCAGTGCATCCTCTCGGTCAGATCCCCTTCATCGACAAAATTTGAAAAGAAAATTTTCAGTCAAAATTTGGCGGCACACAAAATCAATATACCAAATTTGAAAATGAAAGAAACCAAAAGACAATTATAAGAACTTATGCAAAAACCTTTTCTTAAACAACTCTCTTAAGTAAGGGGAAACCGTCCTCGGTGAAGATGGCCGAGTCGGTGGAGTCAATTCTTCAGATTCCTCATAATCAACAGGTCCTCTACCAGTTACTATTACCATGCAAAGCAACAATTTGAATAAGTTTGCATACTCCAACTTTTTGATATAACCAACATAAAAAAAATTTACCTTTACTCGAAATTTGATTCAAGATTTTCTGTATGACTCAAGAACAAATATCCCAATTGAAATTTGAAACATAATTGCAAAAGAACAAAACAAAATTTAATGAATTACTTGTTTTGTTGCGATTCCTGGATTTTGAAGGCAAATGAGCATCTCTTCTCATCATGTTGATGACCCCCTTCACGTTGTGTAATCTCTCTGACAATTCAAAGCTCCAAGCCTCCAAGGCTCCAAGTAGCTTAAATTTTTTCTGTTTTTGCTTGGAAAAACAAAAAATCGAAAGCAGGACTACAACCTAAACCCCGTCTATGAAAATTAAAAGCAGAAGCAATCGAAAGCATAATCGAATGGCGCAAAAACTGAGAGGAACTCATAGAGTGGCCTAGAGAAGCTAAAGGTTTCTCCTTTTTTTCTTGTTTTTTCGTGAAAGGTGAGTTTAATTAAATAGGCCCTGTGTGTTTCCTAGTCCCTCTCTGAAACGGAATAATTAATTCCCCAATTCAAATTAGGAAACCCTAATTCCTAAATCCCAATTGGACCAAATTCCTTCTTTACCCTTCGAATTCAAAGCCAACGACACCTCCGACTCAGACATTGTGAAGGCTGAGATTGATTGCGAGGGACGAGGACGACGACATCAGCTGCTTGCGAAAGCAAAACGGGAAGTCGTGTTCTGCTGCGGTCATGGCGGTCAGAGCCCCTCCTCCTCCACCTTGTGCGCATCGTCTGAAATCTTAGGATTTAGATTTCAACGACAACAACATTATTTCTTTTCTTGTAAATTTATTTGCTGCTTTTGAATGTATTTGTCTCAAACTGTAAGTTGGATCCCTTTTTTTTAAAATACAGGTGAAAACTACGCGCGCAGCCAACTGAAATTTTTATTGCTATTTTTATGAAAAATTACTATTTAGAAAAATTAATTAATTTTTACCAGTGACTTTGATTGAAACTCTTCGCCAATCAGAGGAAGCCAATTTATGGTCATATCAATTAAATTACGTAATTATATAATTAACTTATTAATTAACTGTTTGATCATAATAATTGATTTACCAAATACGGATGGTAGTAAATTTCACACAGCATAGCTCAAGCTCAATACCAATGCTTGCAAGACAATATCAACAGCACAATTATTTTCTGTGTAAATTTGCTACAAACTAAAGTTCCAATTTACTGAAAAAGAAAGAGAATAAAAGAAACATAACACAATGATATTCATACTACTCAAAAAGAAAACAGTTATTTCCAAGCAATAAAACAAAAATTTACTTTCCCAAAAATATATCGAATTTGCTAACTTATTTTCCAGCAAGTAATGCAACAATTTTGTGACTAATCCCTCAATAATCGATGCTGGTGCTCCTCTCTCATGGAACCCGGATTCACGGTGGTCGACGACAAGGGAGGAAGCACTAGCATCAATCATTATGGGATCATGCGCACAAGGATGATCATCTCAGGACTCAAATATCAAGCTTGCAATGTTTATGTTATTGTAACTCTTCTGGTTTTGAAAGTTTCTGTTGATATAATTAGGTAGGTTGGTTGCAAAATGGGGTGCAAATTCTGCCACAGGGAGAATGGTAATTAAGATCAAGAAAAGTCGGTGGTTGGGGGAGATTAAGGAGCAATTGGTTCATGTTTCTTGCCTTTCACCTATTCGAAATGTTGTTTTCATTCTAATTGCAATGTTGTTTTCATGCAAACTTGTTTCTTGCCACAAAAGAAAAAAAAAAAAAAAAAAAAAAAAAAAAGCATGTAAATAATATCATTATTAGATTATATCAATAAGTAAGAACGAGAAGATCCTGACTTGTTAGGAGTCAGGACTAACTATATCAATATGCATGACCGAGAGGAGCCCGAAGCCATGAATGTTTGGGACCTGGGAGGCTTCCTACTGCCATTCATATTAGCCAATTGAGTCTGAGAGCTTGCTTGAGGGGGGCAAAGCCAAGCCAATTAATAAATCACTCATTTATAAAAAAGATAAGTGGAAAGAAGAGAAAGGAATGTGATAAAAACAGAAATACAGCCTTTACATGAGCACATTAACACATTTTGGCAATCCAATCGGCTTACAAAAACAGAAAGTTCAACTTAGGAAAGAAAGCAATTAAACAAACCTTTATATTGAAAGTATCTTAATTTGGTTTATAATGCAAAAGAGACACCTAAAGATAAAATAGATACTGCTGTGCAGATCAAAGACCTAGTGCCAAATGCAAGCAAATGCTATCCTAAGAAGCCAAAAGCGTTTCCACCTTTGCTATTTGTTCCTCTTCATTTTTTGGTGTAGGACTCCTATTAGCCTCATGATATAAATCATGCTTCCATTTCTCAACCCGACCACCACTAGATTCATATGCTTGCCTCCCATTGAATCTATCTCTTCCTCTATGATTGCGGCCAGCACCACCAGTGTACTTTTCTCTCGAAGGAAAGACACCCCTCTGTGCTTCTCCCCTGTAAGGCACCCTGTCTCCCGCAAATTGCTTCTCAGACCTATCCAAGCGGCGTGGGTTGTCAATTCTTTCCTCCTTTCTTCTGCTTCCTTCCATGGCACGGTCAGGATGGCTTGACTTTGAAGTCTCTTCTTTTGTTTTGTCAGCATTTTCAGATTCCACAGGAATCTTCTTCTCCCTGAATGCGGGTCTTTTCCTTGCAGGTGGTTGGTCAGCCTCCATTTCAAAGTACCCATCATGGCGCCATATCCTGTTTTCATCCCCCTTGGATTTCTCATTCCTTGGTCGTGAACCATTAGTTGTTGTCTTGCTCACTGTCCTATCATCATGCTGATCCTTTGAATCCCTCCACCATCCTCGTTCTAAAATAGAACATAAAAATTAAATGATGGTACTGAAAGGGTAAATGTTATTCAAGCTTCCAACAAGAAAAATAAATTACCTATGCTCCATAGATCATGAAGAAAAAGAGCAGAAATCTAAAATAACGCCTTTATATTTTGTATTTGGAAGCACGATATTTAAACTTTAATGTGTTAAAAGAAAAGGTGACTATTAACCAAATGATTTAAAATTAAGAAAGCTCACCAGAAGTTGGACCGTGACCAGAGCTTCGAGCAACTTGCCCGGCATTACCACGCTCATCGTGCTGTTATAAGACATGCACAGGCAAGCCTAATATTGTTATATACAAGGAGGCACTTGAAGGAATGGGGCCGATCAAGAATCCCGCTACATCAGCCCAGAAAAAAGATTTGCATACACATAGCAACCAAGTAAGTAAACTCAACAGAAAGACAGGTTCTTAGCTGAGCATTTCCAAGTCAAGGTGGAAATCAGGTTTAAGCATATTTTGGACCCATTTCCAAGTTTAATGATTAATACTCTGATTCTTACGTCTTCCAAGAGTGTTTCATGTTAAACTTTATTCATTAGAAGAAACCATGCATCACTATTAGCTTCCATAGAGAAAAAAACTTCACTTACTAAAACATGCTAATGTATAACAATTAAACCGAGACAAACAGAAGTGCACACCTTGTAAGTCTCTTAATATTGCTATATACCAAGGAAGAATATGCACTGAAAGTTGGAAGTTAGTAGATGGCAGTTACAGCATATAACTAAGTTCACATTAGCTACACAAGACATTTGTTCTCACTCAAAGACCCTGAAGTTAGACAGCATAATCAAACGCAAGTTATGAGTCAGTAAGTTACAATTTTGCCAGACAGTACCATTATTACACTAGCTAAAATATCTTCAGCAGTAAGTATTATGCAAGGTGATCCATAATATCTAGACAGGGAATCAGACTCCTAAGATTAGAGGATTCTGAAGATGGTATGAACGCCGGAAATTGGTTCCTCATTATGCAAGTAAAGCAAAATAAGTTGATGAGATTCATAAATTTATACAGCACCTGAAAAAATGACCGAGACCGGGGTACTTCAGTTGGATCAGAAGAGTTGTTTTTGGTTCCTTCATGATCTCCACTAAGTTTCTTATCAGACTCCTTCCTGGAAGCCCCATTTTCCACCTTAGAGTCGGATGCTGCTAATGGGGATTCAAGTGGCAACGCATCTTGCAGCCTGCGCCGCTGCTTTTGATCCTGGTCAGTCTGCTTTGCGCTATCCAAATTACTTCTTCCGGGGACTCTCTCTTTTCCGTCTTTTCCATCCTGTGGGACTCTCTCTTTTTTGTCTTTTCCATCCCGGGCGACTCTCTCTTTTTCATCTTTTCCATCCCTCCTAGACCTCTTAGGACTAAGGCCAACCAGTGACAGTCATTAACTATCACATTCTAGTTAAAAACAATCTATTCTTATCTGATTACTTCTTAAATGAGATGACAATTAACATTGAAAATGACCTCTTTCATAACTGAAATAAAGCTACTTAGAAAGAGACTTACAACATAAAGCTTGAATCTTTCAATCGAATAAAAGTTTAAATATTTGTCTCATGTAATTGATTGGCAAAAATTAACAAAATTACCCAAATAAGTTCACATTTTTTTTTTCTATAATTCAACAAAACACACACATATACATGCTTGCATTTATATCTTTCCACTACTTTTTATTGAAAATCGCCAAAGTTCCACATTACTCTCATGTAAATGGATGAAGCAAAAAAATAAAGCACAAAAATCTATTTTGTCAATATCATCGTAATTATTGTGAAAGCTAATTCAGAATTCATGAAAATACTCCAACTTTTGAAGCAGTAACTCATTCCTTATGCATTAAATCCTTAAACCCCATTTGAGTCCCAAATTTGATTCAAACACATATGCCATATCATATGCAGAGTGAGAGAGAGAGAGAGAGAGAGAGAGAGAGAGAGAGAGTACCTGGGTTCTCTATCAAACCCGGAACGGCGTCGTCTGGTGTCAGAATCCCGAGCGTCTCGTCGCGACATAGGGTCTTCCACGGGAGAGAGAGAGAGAGAGAGAGTCACTGGGAGTCTGGGAGTATGGGTAGAGAGAAGTAGCTAGGGTTGCTACGTCGTTGGGGAGTTTGTATCGTGCGAGTGAGATGCTGCGATCTTGACCGTCTGATCAAAACGCGTTTGTGGGGCCGGGGCTGGATTTTCTTCATAATCAAGCTCCGGATTCTTGCCACGTCAGACTGCTTTTATCTTATTTGTTTCTAAGCAATATCCGCATTCCACGTGGCTGTAAATGAATGGAATTCAAGGTCCTAGGTTTTATGTCCGGACAGATAGGATTCTTAATTTCTTGGGTGAAATACAAAAATGGTCCACGAACTTTACAGTAAATCTCAATTTGATCCATTAATTATAAAAAATATCAATTTGGTCCACAAACTTTTTAATTTGTATCAAAACAGTACAAACGCTAACTTTCATCAAAAAATTAACGGAATTGGTCACATGAAAATGTGATGAACAGACTGAAATATCTCTGAAAATATAGTCACTTGCTGTGCACATGATCACTTTTCGTTAAATTTTTTCGATAGAAGTTAACGTTTGTACTGGTTTGATACAACTTGAAAAGTTCGTGGACCAAACTGACACTTTTTATAGTTAATGGACTAAATTGAGATTCACTGTAAAGTTTGTGGACTATTTTTGTATTTAACCCTAATTTCTTATTAGTTTATTGAAAAAGAATTAAAAAATCTTATTGTATTGAAGAAGGATTAATTGAAGTTTTTTTTTCAATTAGAAGAGGAAGAATTCGAACCTGTGATATCTTCAACATTATAAATAGTTGGTTGATGAAGTTTTAATTTAGTTATGAGATGACTAATTTGCCTTATTATCTTTGATTATCAGATGTTATAGTACATGTTATTGAAGAGAATTCATTTGAATTATGTAATAATATGGCAATATGGAATGAGTGGTTGAAATGATAATCAAATGGAAACACTAATAAATAACATAATTTTATACGTAATCACAATATCAGTGCAAGAAAATACAAACCAAGAATCCTAATTCATTTTAAGAAAGCTTTAGTTAAGCATGATATAATAAATATTCCTGTAGCAACATTAACGGTCCAAGACACCCTCGGTTATAAAAAAACGAGTGATAAGTCCCTCGTTCACTTTTTTTTTTTTCGGTTACTACAAATGATTCTTTTCTTTCTAAAAGAAAGATTCCTTAGTTTTTATTTGCTACAACAACAGATACGAAGCCATAGATGCATGCTACTCGGACTTGAATACTTACAAATCGCGCATGAGGGGTCAGAGTCATTGGTCTAACAAGACAAAGGGTAAAAGCACAATTTCTAATAGTCAACCAATTTAAATATACTAGTGTTTGGTTCATCAAGAAAACCCTATAAACTAAGCTTTCTATTCTTTCTCTGGTCGTCTGCTGGGTCAATTGGTGTCTGTGCAAAGAATAATGAACCACTCTAACCATATAAAGAAGAAGAAAAGCATAAACAAAAGCGAGGGACCTCCACTTTTCTCTGAGTTTGGTCAGAAAGCTAAAGGTTTTCTCTCTAATTCTCCAGTTTTGTAGTCTTTCAATGTTTATATTGGTGTTTTGGATTGGGATTTTCTGTCTGTATATCCCACCAACAATGAATCTCTTTTTCTTTTGGTTTCTTTATTTGTGTTAGAAGCCTGTTTTTCTTCTCTTGTATTCTAAGAAGCCTATTTCTTTGTCTTGTATATGAGTATACATCCTAAACTTAAAACTCTTTCTGCAGAATTGCTTGTGAAGGGCTATTCCAAGGGCCATATAATTAGCATCTCAACCCACAGTGATGGTGGAGTGGTATGTTCTATCATTTCACACCCTTTTAATATTAGACGAAAAATTGAGTTATCTTCTGGATTGTTTTCAGAGCCTTACTTCAACCGTGACAGAGAATGGAAGACACTCAACTGCAGCTGTTGCAGGAGCATACTCAAACAAGAATGCAACCTTTAACGCTAGAATTGATACGAATTCAAAAGTCGGTTTGGCTATGTATAGTTTCTGTACCTCAAAAGTTTTAAGCTCTGCAATCTTTGATTGATATTTAGCATTTCTTGTTTCACCTTGTTATGACAGATTATGGCAACCCTCACTTTCAGTGAGAAGTTTCTGTCAAGCACAAAGGCTACAGCTTCACTCATCTGGCCTGATTACAAATCTAGCAAGGTACTGGCCTCATGAGTTGTTTACTTGTCAAAAACATTGCATCACATTGAAAGAAAGAAATTATAAAACCATACATCCAAGGATGCAGTGATTTACCTGTGCCATGATTCACATGAACAACTCTTGAAAATTTATCATGGCTCATCAGCTGATTCCAACTACTAGTGACAAAGTTCAAACAAAGTAAAAATGGTCAGTGCCAATTTAGGACTTCCAACTCTGAGGATAATAGCTCTTTCTAGATTCTGACAACCTTTATTTGTGAAATTTTTTGTTTGAAATCCTCCTTGAATTGGTGCTCTTGTAGCAGAAATTGCTCATTTCCTCATGACATATCATATATTCCTACTTGCCACTTAACCTTTTGATGGATGGATTTTGAAGAGACTAGTCACCCTTTTCTCATCCTGTGTGAGAATAGCTTCTAATTTGGACTTTAAAAATATGATTCATTCATCTCGATTTCAGCTCAAGTTTCAAATACTCCAAGACCATGCTGCCGCAGCCATGTCTGTTGCTCTGAATCAGTCCCCTGTCATCAAATTTTCAGCATCTGTTGGTTCTTCAAGCATTGCATTTGGCATGGAGGCAGAGTACAAGACTGATTGTAGCTGTTTTTCCAAGTACACTGCAGGCATTAACATGAAAAGTCTCAATGGCAATGGTTCAATAATTCTGTAGGTCTTTTCATTTTGACCTACAATGACATTAATAAAAGAAATTAATAATGGAATCTCAAATCTAAAATATATAATTACAGCATTTCACAGCAGAACCTTTCCAAATAAGAGCCAAAATGCAGATTTGAATTAAAACGTCATTATTTTACTTACATTTTATTGCAGCACTGGTATGACATCATAGCCCTGTTAAGAGAAAAGTACTACACTAATATATGCTATCTTTGTGAAATGTTTAGGGCAAACAAAGGTGACTTGCTGATGGCATCATATGTTCATTATCTTGATCAAGCAAAGAAGAATGCAGCAGTGGTAGAGATCACTCAAAATCTTTCAAAAAAGAAAAACACATTGACAATTGGAGGATCATGTGCTATTGATCATCAAACAGTAGTGAAGGCTAGACTCGATGATCGCGGGAAGTTTATGACTGTCCTACAGTATAATATCAGACCTAAGTCATGCTTGGCTATCTCTGGTGAATTCAACACCAAGGCATTTGACAAGATTCCTAAAATTGGATTGGCACTTGCTCTTGTTCTTTAAATGCTTACTCAATTTGCAGATACCACTGATGAAAATCTTAGTTGCTAACTGATATTTTGTCGGTTGTTGTGACTTGTGAGATATGGGACCAATAGATGTTTCCACTGATATAAATGTTTTTACATCTGTGTGATTTTGTGAGATGAGAAAGTTGATGGTTCAACAGCTATACTACTGTTGTACCAACCATGGTTCATTTCACTCTTCCTATATGTGCTCAAACAAAGCAATTTGTAAGTGCAGTTCAAATTATTTTAGCAACAACTGAAGGGTTTTACTATTATGATCTAGTTGCATACAGCTGAGAATTCCCAGAAGAGGAATCTTGATACTACAACTGTAAAATCTTTTATATAAAGAGGAATTCACTTACGATTAACTCTAAACTACTGTTGCATCTCCCGCTGAACTCTTTTTTTCTTTTTTGGTCTAATCATCTGGTTCAACCTGCACTATAGAATTTCTCCTAGGCTTGATACCAGAATTGAACGGCCGAGAAATGCTCCATGAATATCTTCTCATCCAGTTAAGCTACACGGAAGCCAAGAGGCTAAAGCAGTGCTTCTTCTACAGATCAATGCACCAGCTCAAGAAAAATTGAATCTTATTTCTCCCAGAGAGCATTTCCATTTCAGTACACAGTTCCATCAATCACATTTGGCAGTTTGCATGCATTAGAAACAACTCGAACAACGGATTGTGTTCAAATCACTCTTTAGATTTGAACCTGGTGCACCATTTTATCATTAGCGCTTCAACATTGGCATCCATTCGGGTCCCGATTCCTCCCCAGACCAACTGGTCGGCAAGGTCTCCAAATGTAGAACCTGTTACTTCATGCACAGCCTTGAACCCAATTCTTGAATAGAACCTAACAAGCTGAAAAATAAATAACAATCAAGTTCGCATTTAGTAACAAATCAAGCAAGAGACTAATCTCAGCTATAAAATAAAGGTTGCTGGAAAAATAAGAGACCTATCCTCTAAGTTAAGAAAAATTAAGCATAAATTGATACAGGATTTGGTAACTTCAACTCCATTAACAATCATCCTCTAAGTTAAATAATATGTTCGTGGTGGATGTTCATGTGCTTCCTCTAAAATTTAAACAATCAGAGGCTTCATTATTGATGTACAGTGAGAACATCAAAAGAAACGGTTGAACTAATGCTATGGCATCCACTATTATATGTATGAGGACCACTTTGCTTTGTAGTATAACAGAGTATAAAAGAAACATGAAGAAAGCTATAGAAAGAACCTTGCGATGGTAAATGTCAGAGTCATTGATGGCCAACAACTCAGCTATCTTGCAACCACAATCATACCCATGTCGAATGGCAATAGCTCCAATGAACAAACCAATGCCAAAGATTGACTTCTCCATTCCCAGTGTTTCTCTTCGCAATCTGATCGAGTCCAAGTGAAGGACTTTCCCTTTTAGCCAAAACCGTACCAGTCCCTCAGCCCTGCCAAGCTCTTTCTGTGTTTCCAAGCTTTTGGCTGTGATTCTGAAAAAGGGTCCTAGAGTTTGAAGCTTGATGTCAAGGTTCTGGGATCTTGATGAGTCCAATATCTCAGACATGGTTGGCATAGTGGCTTCAGTGCTATCCTCTGTACTATTCTTAGTTAAGGTTGTGCTCTTTTGCATGGATGAGTTGAGCAGTGAGTGTGGTGCAGTGGGAATGATTACTGAAGAAGCAATTTGGGTTCTATTTGGGATTCTTGGATTTCCTATGGGGAAGTGGGAACTTGGAATCATTGAAGCTAGTTCCATTTTCCCTTTTTTTTTTTTTTTTTTTAATGGGGTGTTCTTTAAAGATATTTTTGTTTGGGGTTGTGGCACTCAGGAACTGATTCAGAAACATAAACAATTGGAAGGGTCATATGTCATGTCCAAATCTCAAGGTTGGATAGATAGACAGGCTATGGATACTGTATTACTCTGGGTGTGCGCTGACTCTCGAACTGTTAGAGACCCACTGTTGGAGATAAGTTACACGTGGCAACACTACCATCCTCTGTCCTATCTTCAGTTGGTTCTGCAGCAAAGCTTACACTAACTCCAAAAAGTGTGGCTACTTAATGACCACATGATTATATCAACTAGTTTCAGTTTGCTTGTAATTATGCTTATAATATAAATCTTAACCTCTAAATCTCACCATCATATCGTTTGGATTGTTTTGGAAAAAAGCACATAAAATACAAGCAGAGACTCCATATTATCTAGATGGAAAATACACCATTAGAGTTTAAATTAGAACCCAAAATGCATCTTTACAAATTGTATATGCTGTACTCTTTTTTTTTTTTGGTCAATGTATATGCTGTACTTCAAGACTTCAAGTATATACAATTTTATATCAATAAAACAAGGTATATTCAATTTTATTACATACAATCGTCCTGTATTACTAAATAAATGAAATATGAGGACATGTACAGATATGTACAAGAAATAAAAATAAAATTCAATTCTAGAAGTTCTGATTGCTCCTAACAAAGAACACATCAATAGGTATGTGTTTGCCTTCTTTTAGAGATGACTTCTGCCTCTTGTGTTTCCTTTGGCTCGCAATAGGATCCTTCTGGACATTCCTGAAATTTTCAACCCAAATCTATCAGACAAAAACAAACTTCCCCAAAAATATATGAAGAGAGGCAAATTGGAAACTCAATGAATGAATACTAACTCTTAAAATAAACTAGGCTAATGGGTATGAGCAAATATTTACTAGTACCAAATAAAAGTATAGCATACCTCTGCCTCAGCATACAAGTTCTTGAGTCATTGCCAGATTCCTCCTTCTGAAGCTTCTCAGCAAGATGAAAATCAAAGTGCTCTTGCCTTTCTTCAACAAAATTTGGCGGCATTTCTATCCCACATATTGAACACTTGTATCCATCCACCCACAAAAGTAACCCTTTCTGACTGAATGAAGAGCTTGCATCATCCTCAAGGGTGTTAGTTAAATTATTCACTTTGTCAAGGGTTCTGCCCTCAAAATTCTCCGGAAAAGAATAACCTGCTCCCAACAATGGTGCAGCTCCATCCGGTACACTGCCCTCATTCTGTATGTCACTGGCATTAATCTGGGCATATGAGAAATTGCATGGAAAGCTAGTGAGTTATGCACCATGAAAAAACTAAATGCTTTTTGAACATTTATGCCTTTGGTTTTTCTTAAGTTTGGTATCAGTCAAGAAGAACAACAATCAGCACGCCTTTTATCAGACACATACCATTTCTGCATTTGCATTGCTTGTAGATTCATCAATTTTTTCCTTTTCTTCAGAACTGTTGCCTGAACTAGGCTTACTGTCATCCAAATTTGAAAAATGATTGTCATCAAGAGGATCTCTACAATCATAAGGACATGTTCCATGGCTGTCTTTAGATAAACTGGTTTCTTCACCATGCATCAAACGGTGATCAATAGTATCCGAGCCCAAGGAGCTTTGGTCACCCATATTTTTCCTTAAAGCATCACCTGATAAAATATAGCTGGTGAGAGTCTTTTGTGTGGGATCAGATGGAGCACCAACCTTTTCTCCATCAAACTGAGACACCCGCAGGCCTGACAACAGATGATATAAAGCTTTATTATACTCTAAACCATACAGGATGCAAGATTAGTTTTTTAGTAAATTCCAACCCGCCCCCCCCCCCCCCCCCTCTCTCTCTCTCTCTCTCTCTCACACACACACACACAGTGATGCTGTCTTACTAGACAATCTGGATCATTATATTGGATATGGACAGTCGAGATGCATAATGAGTGAAAGTGGATGAGATACATATTATCCGTCCTTATATGAGGTTGACATGCAAATCCTCAAGTTAGATCCTCATTAGATCGCCTCAGCATATATTATACATACAAAATATTTAAACATGCTTGCATGCTTGTATATAAATATATAATGTACAACACTCCACCTATCAGTCTTAAAGAAATAGGAAGTTCAGCCTTAAGCAACTTTGAAGCATGCTTCAAAATATCCTCACTTGAGCATATATATTTTTGCAAAGTCACAGCTCTGGTGCGAACCTGTAGATTGTAGCACATTAGAAAACTTTATAGCATGAAAATCACATATGTGATGGCACCTAAAAACAAAAAAAGGAGTCCAAGGAAGAAACTAGCATAGTCAAAAAAAGTATCAAGGAGGAAATGTATCACGGATTGCCCTACCAGTGGTAGCACATAAATTTAAAAAAGAAATGAAAAGGTACTAGTGATAAAGCATCAGAAGTACCTCAAAAGATGCAGTTTTTAGTTTAAGAGTCAATGTTCTCCCACATAGACCCTCCTTTTGCAAGTCAGTAGATAGCATCTCTGCAATTTCTGCTGCAAGCATAAATAGACATGCGTCACAAGTTCAATTGTTAATTACATCTACAGACAACCTCCAATTCTACGAGGAAGCAATTCAATTGTATATGATGTTTCATTGAAGATAAAGTAATTAGCAAAAGATAGGACTAAATACCCAATTTACGATAAAGAAATGCTTCATCCCCTGTGGCCGAAAATGTTCTCTCGTTACTTATACTTTTCCGCAATCTGACTTCAGGAGTATGTGTCCCCCCAATTGCAAGTCCCACAGAAAGGAAAAAATCTGCAATGGACGGGTATACAAGGGAAAAAAGAAAAGAAAAATGAGCTACAAGTGAAGCTAACATATATGGAAGAAGAAGCAGATGTAAACAGAAAGTGGTGGTATATGCAAGGGACTATTGAAGTTAGAGAATACAAGATAATTTACAGGAGTTAGTGACAAAAAGATAAACAGTATATGGGAATGACAAGAGTGCTAACCTGCTGTAGAATGAGAAAATAGGGCACAGATATAACTGCTCTTTTGCAGAATCTCCTCACATGTATTAATTCCAAGAGCCTCCCTTAATATATGTTCAGTGACTTTACCAATGCCCCCAATCTGTATAAGAGTTTGCCTTTCTATATCTTTATCAGAATGTAAACCATATTAAGGACTTCATGGGAACATAAAAGAAAGTTATGCTGTGAACCATAGTTGTTCCAGTAAAGATGGTAGTGATACAATTTATGCTGCAACAACAAATTTTTTCTAAGTGCTGCAACTAATGTATAAATGTTGGATATACCTTTCGTACAGGAAGTGAGGATATAAATGTCATGATAGCCACCCGGTCACTTGGTAAAACAAACTGTCCATTTGGCTTATTTATATCTGAGCAAACCTGAGGAATAAAATATGAAGAGGTTTTTCAATCTTAAGTGCCAGACAGACAATCACAATTGAGATTTTCCCAAGAAAATGATCTAAATCAATTTTGTACTGATAATATCTGAATTTCTAACCCTCTGTTACTGTCAGGTAACTCTCAAAACAACCAGAAAGTTCATCTTTTTTTTCGTCAAGCAAGCATAACTATATTAGCACATACATTGCAACTTTTTATTTATTTTGATATTTTATCATCAACTAGACAGCATAAGATAATATCCACATATATTTTATAAGAGTATTGAAGCAGTATAACATATTGAGAATACATAAATTCATATCCAGGTAATACATTACTCAAGGAATCGTTTGGAAAACCTTAGCAAGAAGACGGTTTGGTGCCACTCCAGCACTACATGTAAGACCACCAGTCTCTTCATAAACACCAGCTCTGAGTTCTTCCGCAATCTTCACAAAAGAAAGTGACAAAACAAGAGTTTAACATAAAAATTAAAAAGAGAAAGGTCAATGCTAAGCAAATCATATGCAGAGGCAAATAATAATTTATATACACTTACTTCTTCACCAGTAGTACCCCTTTCTTTGCAAACCTCAGTTACATCAAGGTACGCTTCATCTAAACTGGAAGCCATGAAGTTAGGGTCGTACTTCTGGAATACTAACAAAACAATAAGTCACGATTAAAGATCAGCAGTTAGCATAAAAAATCAACACTAAAAATCTGCCTTAAAACACACCACCTAACCTTTTCTAGCTAAACCACTATAATGAGTGTACTTCTTGAAATCCGTGGGAACAAAAATTAACTCGGGGCATAATTTACGAGCAATGAAGCCAGGCATTGCAGCACGAACCCCAAATCTCCGTGCCTACAGAGTGGCAAGGTAAATATGCGCTCATAAGGTAAATGTAGGACAAATAATTTTCAAATATAGAATTCCATTTGTAATATGTTAAGTATTTGCACCTCATAATTAGCTGTGGAGATCATAGACATGCCACCAACAGCCATGGGCTTTCCCTTCAAAGAAGGGTCACTCAAAGTCTCAACAGCTGCATAAAAAGCATCCATATCCACATGTACCCAAATCCTTGAAAGGTCACGCATGGCTTCCAGCTCTAAAATTCTCTTATCCGCGACCTGAAAAACGACCATTAACTATGAAACTGACTAAACCCAGAAAATTCAACACAAAATGAAATGGTGGGTATTAAACTCACCGTTTGATAGTGAGATAAATCCGAAGCCGTGAGCTTGGCACACCGAGCACGCATGTTCTCTATCTTCTCCCTAATGAAGGCCTCCTTGCGCTCCTCGTTCTTGAAGTACTGCGACCCTTTACTCATTTCGTACACTATTCTCTGCACTTTTTCTTTGTCGACGCCTTCCATACCTGAAATTTGGGAATACAATGCAATAAGACTCTAGTCGCTCACTGACCACGCGATGTGAGTTAGATTCGATTTCACAGATTGAATTTGTGAAACCCTAATTTTTGGGGGGGAAAATTCGTACCGGCTTTGGCGTTGGTGTAAACGGTGTTGTAAGACTGCCATGGCCGAGCAGAATCGCCAGCGGTTTCGGTGTTCGCCATGTCGCGCGTTTTGGCTCCAAAAAGCTTGATTTGCAAGAAGAAAGAGGGAACTGGGGAAGTACGTGAATAAGAATGGGGATGGACCCAAACAATAATGTTTCTAGGCCCATATTTATCTCAAGGCAATCAAAATGAGGCCCAACTTTATAGGCAGCCCAAACTTTTTTTTGTTTTTATTTTTGGAGAGAGCCCAAACTATACTTATATATAGAGACTTGTGATTTTTTTAAGTCGATCATATACTATGATTATATATGATTTCTTACTAGTTTGTACTCTTAGGATTGAGTTGTTTTTTTTTTTCTTGTTAGACAATTTGATATGTTGCATTTGCACTTGGATCAAAGATTGTTGATTGAATCGAATCATATACGAATGTGTACTTTTGATTTATCGTCTAATAATAAAACATATTAGATATTTCATAAGAGATCATTTTTTCTTAGCATTATTTAGTTAACCGCTAAGGTCTTTCACCAGTAAACCTTGGCCTGGAATGACCATTCCATTATTTGGGAATGTGCATTCTCATTCCCCTAACATAATAGAATGGGGATTCCCAAATTAAAAATAAAAAAAATTTTTACAATTCACTTGAGTCATAAGAGAGCGTTCAAACACTCTCATATCTTCAATATACATTTCGCATTAGAGAAAGCCCCTCAACTTGAGGAGTAAGAGAGCGTTCAAACACTCTCCCATATCTTCCATATACATTTCGCATTAGAGAAAGCCCCTCCACTTGAGTTTAAAGACTCAAAGCTCTAAATCTTGAACGCCAAACCATAGTCCTAGATATGAAACCCTAAATTGGGGATGCTAAAGGGACTATAGACTTGGACTCATACCCTGCACTTGGGGCCAGGAAAGGAAACCCAAACCGGGACCTAAATCTTAAGCTGAAACTCTTGAACCTCAGTTTGAGCGCAGGACTTTAAACCTCAATTCTTCATAATACGAATCTTAAGAATTTAGGCATTAATTTCAAAATCAATTAGCAATAAGAGGAGTAGCTCAAACTCTTATAAGCCACTATGTAAGATTATAATTTTTCAATATGAGATAACACTTCACATTCTCACATATTACACCTCACTCATGGTAATAGGCATATTCTAATCTTGTTGGCTGTTGCTTTGGATACACATCACATTCATCATTTGCTTTTCATTATAATTTATGATGAGTGATGACTCAGTAGAATAGTGGTATGAAAAGAAGTTCAATGAATCTCTCTTTATGTGGATATCATGCATGCTGAACCTTTCTATCCTTAAAAGACAAATTAGTAAGTGTCACTAGACAAAATTATGGATTGTGATCTCCCACATTTGCATCTTAGATACATCTCAATTCACTCAACTAAAATTAATATATCTAACCATATAGGTTAGGTGGAAGCACAAGCCCTTCAATTATGTGGTGCTGAGGTAGATAGTGCTTGGTGCTCACCTACAAGATGCATTAATTTTAATCAACCAATGAATTTGCTTATATCAAGTGCAACCAATTACTAGCTAAATAGTGCTATAAATTAAGTGAACAATATGTCAATATCTCAGACGACTTTAAGATTTGGGAAAACTTAAAAGGGTAAATAGCCCCCCACCCAACCATCAGACCACATCGTGATTCGAGATAAAGTAGTGGGACAAATCATCTTACAACATGACATGTTTGATAGATTAGTGAAAGATTGGAACAAGTTGATAGATTTCCCATAAAAAAATTTTAAAAAAATTAAAGATTGGAACAGCAACAACTTTATGTTGGTGAGGATTGAAAACATGACTATAAAATTTGCAGCTGTAGATTAGCCAATAATAGAAATTTTAATGGGTGTCATTATTTGGATTCAATTTTTTTATAAGTAGTTTCAACACATTTTTTATATTTATTTTTATTTTAAAAAATATTAGATAGATGAGTAAAGATGTTGGGTATAGTTTAAATTAATTATTTTTAAAATTCTTAAATTAAATATATGTCCCAAACAGTCAATTTATTTTAATAGAAAATTGAAAATTAACATATCATTAAATTAGTAGGACAACTGATAAAAAAATTGAATCTGAATAGCGGCATCTAATTCTAATTTCTCTCTTTCTTCTAGCTTCATTTACAGTTAATCTCTAACTCTCTCCCTATTCCATGAATTAACGGAAAAAATATTACTGAAGAAAAATTTAATGAAAGGAAAATTTGAACTTAATACCAAGTGAAACTTTCTTTTTCTCATTATAGCAATACAGTACTTACAATTGTTTTTAGTCTATATAGTATATACTAAGCAAATGAGAAGCGATAAATTTGGGGTTAAATTTCTTGTATGAAGCGAAGTTAATTTTGCATCAAATCGATTTGCTGGTCTATGGATCCATCTATAATCTTTTCTTGGGTATATTTTTGCGACAGTCCCATAGTCACAATAGTGTGACTCTGCCATACAATTACATTGGAATTCATACATGTTTAGGATTTAAGTCTTCAAATTTGGACTTGAGGAAAGATTAAACCTAACTTTACCATTATTCAAATCAAAAAGGATAATTTTACCAAAAGGATAAGAATTTGGGTTGTGAGTCATTTCATGATATTAATTTTGTTTTGTGTCGGTCTGCACTATAATTTAAACTTCTATTTTGTATGAAGGTGATATGGATTGATGATTATAACCCTTAAAAATGATCATGTGCCACTGTTTTGGATGAAATATGTAACAAATATGACAAAATGATTTATTTTGACACAAAATGAAAATTTAGGGTGTAGATTAACATAAAGCAAAATTCATATAAGACTGTAAATGAAATAATAAACACAAAATACTTTAGAAACTGGCAAATACCGAACAAAAAGAAATTCAAACATCTAACCCAAAATTAAACATAAAAAAATAAAAAAATAAAAAAAGAGACCCAAAATCCTTATAAGTGGGTTGGTTATGCCACTAACTAATGTGAGAAGGGATAAAACTCCCCCACAAAAGTTTTTATCCACACTCCACGTTCTCACACGTACATCCAAATTTTGGTGACAATACAAGGCAGAATTGGAATCTGCAATTATTAAAGGCAACTATTAAGGAATCCCCATCAACACGGCGTCGCTTTCAATACAACCTTGGAATCTGCTAGGACCACTCACGACATCACAGTAATCCCATATTCCTGTGATGACTGATGTCGGATGATGCATTTCAGTAGCATTTTTATTTGAAAGAAAACCCAACCCTTGGCCAAAAAAAAAAAAAGAAAGAAAACCCAACCAACGGTCACTTTTTTATAACGAACCCCTTTACACCGTTACGTCACCTACCGACAACCCAAAACTGTCTCACCGCCACACACTTGACACTCCTCACTTTCCATTTTCCCACGTCTCTCAGACTCCCTCCAAATATCCCCAAAATTAATTCATACCAAAAATTCACAACTTACTATATTTATATCTCTCTCCCTCTCTCTCTCTCTCTCTCTCTCTCTCATTCTCTGGATTTCTCTAAACCCATTGTCTCTTTTTGTCTAATCCTTTGAATTGAGGCCTTGATTCTTCGAGATATGCATACCACCCCACGGAAATGGACACCCTCGCCGGGTCTCCGGGTCGGGCTTATTGAAACGCCGTCGTCTTCCTCGTCGCAGTTATCTTTCGTGAACTTCCCCGGTGGCGCTTCTGTAAATAGTTTGACAAGTAGGGGTGTATTTGCAGTGAAAGCCATGGAGGATTCAACTTCAAGAATGCTGAGTCTGAATGGGCACGCTGGGAATTCAGGTACGTTAACTTGTTTTCTAAATTGCCCATTTACATATCATGTAGCTTTTCGCTTTGGGGCTTTGAATTTTTTGTTTTTTTAATCGTTTTTGGTGTTAATTAAGTAGATAAAAATGGGAGCTTGTTGTCTTCTGTTGGAAATTCAACCCACATTCAGTGGCACGAGTGCTCAGTGAACAAAACTGACCGACAAAAGTTGCTTAAACAAAAAGGGTGTGTGATATGGATCACGGGTCTTAGTGGGTCAGGTTGGTTTTCTCAATTCAAAGCTGTATAATTAAGCTTGTTGCTTCATATAATATAGATGAACATATAGGAATGATCTTTTGCCAGATATATGACATGTTATATGTTGTCAAACTTTGAATCAGGACAGCCCATTTACACATAATCCACTAATCAACAGTCTTTGATTCAACAACATTAGAAAATTTATGAGATTTATATATTGTTAATTTTTTTTTAATTGTTAGGGAAGAGCACTGTGGCATGTGCTTTGAGTGGGAGCTTGTACAGGAGGGGAAAGCTTTGTTATATTCTTGATGGGGACAATGTCAGGCATGGCCTGAATCGGGACCTTAGTTTTAAAGCAGAAGACCGTGCTGAGAACATTCGGAGGATTGGTATGTGTAATGTGTATGTCAGTATGTCTCTTTCTTCACTAATTTCTTTCAAGAATTGGTTACTGTGTCCATTGCTTCATTGTATATTTAGGAAAGCATTGGCTATGTTTTTGTATTCAGGGGAGGTGGCGAAATTGTTTGCGGATGCTGGAGTCATTTGTATTGCTAGCTTGATTTCTCCTTACAGAAGGGATCGCGATGCCTGCCGTGCATTGCTACCTGCTGGAGATTTTATTGAGGTTGGTGCTTCAACTGTGAGCTTTGAGTATATATCTGAAATATTTGTTGAAAAGGAAATTTACCCAAAAAGAGAACTTGTATTATGAAGGTGTTCATGGATGTCCCCCTCCAAGTTTGTGAGGCTAGAGACTCGAAGGGCCTATATAAGCTTGCTCGTGCAGGGAAGATCAAAGGTATCTGCAAACTACGATTTTGGATTTTGTATTTTAATTTTTAAGAGCCTGCTTGATGGTACTAATAATATCATTCAGTTTTATTTATTTTTTATTTATTTTGGGTGAGATCCAAGCAACCTTCTGGCTATGGAACTTATTTTAACTCTTGTCTAAACAAACACTTGAAAAATTCTGAACTTTCCAGTTACTATTGTGTGCAAATTTGTGGATGTGGGTGTGTGGATCTTCTTCCTTTGTACTTTGACATGCATATTTGTTGAAGTTCAGTAAATTTTGGAATATCATACCCCCCATGGGCCCTTTTGTTTTTTGGCCATGACCCCCATGGGCCCTTAATTGTGTCTCTGATTACTAATTAAATCCCCCACCCCCCTTCTCTCTCCATATTCCCATGCATGAATGTTTTCAGTCTACATTGCAACCGGGATTTGTGGTTGAATGACCAAATTATGTATTGGTTTGTTAGTTGCTAGTCCAAATGCTTTTCATCTCTCTCTCTCTCTCACTCTCTCTCTGTGAGATGAACTTTCTTGTCCAAAATGCTGATGATGATTACATATATTGTGTCAATCTGAAATTGCAGGTTTTACTGGGATTGATGATCCATATGAGCCACCATTAAATTGTGAGGTAAGTATACTATCTAGAGAAAAGCAGGATACATCTTTTTAAGGCTTAAAATGAACAGGTATTCACACATACAGACAACAGACATGCATATGCACATAAATGTTTTTCATGCTAAAGAGAAACACACATTATATCAGGACAACTGGGTAAAGCAGCTTAAGGATAAAAAATTTACTCGCGGTAGTTGCTCATAATTCATAAATTTAAATCCATACTTTATTCTTGCACTTTAAAACAGCCCTGTAAAAGGCATTACCCTGTATTGGTCTTGTGATGTTACGGGTTCACAGCAGGGGTTGGGAGGAAAGATTGCAGTTCCAAACTTTATTATTGCATGATGATGTCTCAAGATTCAAATTTGAACTTTTGTACGCAACCCAAAAAGCTGAATATTTTCTATAGGGGGGATGCATGTTCTTAAAAACTTAAAAATGGTCAGTCTAATTAATCAAGAACATGATGTAGGCTGCTTTGAAGTTTAATTTTTCAGTACGTATATTAGTCACTTTAAATTGCAGGCAGGCACCATTTCAATTGCATTTGTTTGATTAGCCTGTAGGAATATGGTGCAGAATGGAATGAAAGATGAGCTGATGTATACTTGGGTTGCATGTAAGATGTAATTACAATTGTGCATAATCTTAGCTCATCTATTGTTAACTTTGGGCCTATAATATGCTTGATGTTACTGTTCTATTTGGGATATTAAAGGAGAAGCTCATCTTCGTTTCTCACTTTTTTATCTTTATCTTCCTTCAGATAGCATTAACACATAAAGGAGGAGTGTGTGCTTCCCCATGTGAGATGGCTGAAGAAGTGATTTCTTACTTGGAAAAGAAGGGCTTCCTCCAGGCATAACAAGTTAGTTGTACCCTTCTTTGGACCGTCAAAACTTTGAGCTGCACCATAAATGCAGTGTGGTTCGCTTCTGGCGCCCTCAGTGGATGCTATGCTTTTGGCCTTATCAGACAGAGATAACCGATGCAAAAATCACCTGCTCTGAATGGATGCTGTGCTTTTGCCTTATCAAACAGGAGAGAACCCAGAGGCAGAACGTAGAAGGGACTAAGAGGGGCCATGGCTCCTAGCCTCCTACAAACTTTTGAAAAAAAAAAAAAATTAATATAAGTTATAGAATTAATACCAATGTGTTGAACATTTATTGTTTGTAATTACATTTTTTTTAAGACTGACTTTATTTGAACTCAATTATTTTGTATCTTATTCTTAGCTCAACTTTTTGTATATAATTTTTTCCTCACATTTATACTTACAAAAAAACTAAAACAATTGATTATTTATTCTTGTAGTTTCCTTTGTTTTAACTTTTAAGGACCATACCTCTTCAAAGCCCAATTTTTTAAATAAAACCTCTATTAAATCAAACAAGAAAATTAATATTTAAGAATTATGTATTATACAAAGAATCAAAGACAAGTGATGATGATGATGATGATAATGATTAGTGCAACAAATGTGTAAAACATAGTTTCAACAATAATTTTTTAACATGCTCATAATAAATAAACTAAATATCTATATGAATTCACAAAATTCTTATGAATATATTTTGGGTGTAGATATTAGTATATATATAGCATCTAACCAAATAATTTAGAGGGTTGAAAAGGCCAAAAGGGTACTCTAGCTCAAGTTCTATTCTATGGATAGTGGAAATCTTGAGCTCACACCCTTGTGAGTTGACCATATATTGTAAAAAATTAAGATCCACAATTGCTAGCTAGAACTAACTTCTCTTTCTTTAAAAAGAAAAAAAAATCCAAAAGAAATTATAATAAAACAAAGTTATTATACACATATATAATTCCATGGATTCAACGTCAAACCTGACACCTTCACAAAGAATGAAGGTGTGTCTCATTGTTAAATCTTTTTTTTTTTTTTTTTGAAACAAAGAAAATTTCATTTCATTTATTCAAATAACAAGGTCTGCATTAAAAAACAAAACAAAGGTATTTTGGAATTTCTTTTATTTTTCTTATTTTTAAAACAAGTGAATGCAATTTTAGGATTAAATACATAAAGGAAGCCTTTCTCTTTAGTTTTAACATATTTATATATTATGAAAAATTAAGATCCACACATGCAAGAAATGGCAATTGTATATACATACCTTCTCCAAATTATTTAAATTTGTCTACTCAAAACAGAATAACTAGCTAGTCGCTAGAACTGAGTTTTTTTTTTTTCTTTTTTCTTTTCTTAAATAAAAAAGAAATTATAAGAACACAAGTTAGATACATAAATGTCATGGGCTCAACATCAAACTTGAAGAAACCTTCATAAAGGATGAAGATCAGTCATACAAATACAATTAGCTCAAGAAAAAAACAGAAATTTTGAGCTGCCAAAATTTCCAGTTGCAAAAATGTTGATGTCCTCGATTAATGGGCATGTTATAGTTCTGAGTACTAGCTAGAAGCACTTTGCTTGGATTGGCAGCCATTTTTGTTTTATTCATGATAATTTGTCATTTAAAGTTCAAGTTTTAGGTTTTGAATTTTATTCATAAAATTCGCGAGTTAAAATCTTAAATATAAGTAAAAAATAAAAAGTAATTCATTAGTGTGTACGAATCGCACAACATTTTGACGTATGGATTAATTAAAGAAGCAACCTGCAGCTATTCGGTTGGTAAAATTAACCATAGTCAGAAAGACTGTTATTTTAATTTCTAAAATCCAGGAACAACATTTAATTAATTCAATAATTCACCTTATATTGTAAAAAATATCTTTGTAAACATGTGAATATGAGATCATATCTTGATATAAAATAAAAAATAAAAAAGAGCCTGTGATCATATCACCTCACGAAGTAAAGTAATTTTATAAACAAAATGAAATATTACTTACAAAGTTACAATTAATAACCCATAGAATAAAGAATAAAAAACTTCATCTATCTATCAATATAACTTGAGGTACATAGCACTTTGGAGCAACTCCAAATCTCCAATACAAAAACAAAAAATTGACCAATCCCAACGCCGGTCCCATTGTAGCTTGATGGCTTTGTCTTACATCCAAAGTCCAACAAGCCTTTGGTTCGACTGGCAGGTACGGTGAGAGGAAATTAAAAAAAGTTTAACAAAATATGAGGTATTCTAAAATACCTCTGTTTTTTTTTTTTTTTTTTTAATATGTGACTAATTTTATTTGTATATCATGATTGATAACTTGCCAGAAACCCAGGTCTGAACTACCACACTTGAATACCTGATCTTGAGACTTCAAACTAGACACTTCAATTCAATGTATACAAATTAAAGAAGAAAACCATTTTATATATATATATATATATATTTTGGCAGAAATAAGAGAACCAATTAGACAGTCAAAATATGAGAGCTGTACCATAAATACAACTAGCTAAAAAAATACAAAACAGAGGTATTTTAGAATACCTCATCATTAGTGACCTCTCTCTTCTTCTTCTCTCTCTCTACCAGTCGAACCAAGGACCTATTGGACTTTGGTTGTTATACAAAGCCAACAAGCCACAAAGTGACCGGTGTTGGTGGTTCTCAAGTTATTGTATTTGTACTAGATCTAGCGCAAAGGTTAAACTATATTCCTCCGACAATCAATTAGTTGATACTTGATAGGAGCTTTCCAACAAATATTTGTAAGATCAATTTAGAATATCTTTTCTTTCTCTTATTTGTAAAAGAAGTTAATGAAATTTTAGTATTAAATATATTAAACGGAAGCCTTTGTCTTTTAACATGCAATATACATACCTTCTCGAGCAGAAGAAAATGGGAATTGAAATTGTATATACATACATACCTTCTCTAATTTGTTCAAATTTGGCTGCTCAAAAAGGAATAAATAGCTATAATTGAGTTTTATCTATCCTTTTTTTCCTTTTATTATAACAACACAAGTTATGTATATGTACATAACTTTCATGAGTTCAACATCAAACTTGAGACCTACACAAAGAATGAAGACAAGGTGTCTTTGCCTTGGCATGTTACAAATCATGTAAGTACAATCTAGTTAGAAGAGAAGAAAATAAAAAAAGAGAAGTATTTTAGCGCGCATCAAAAAGACCAAAGCAGAGGTATTTTAGAATGCATGCCTTTCTTTCTTTCCTTTGCTGCCAGATCGAACACAGAACAAATTGGCTTTTTGGATATACCCCAAAGCCAACAAGTCACCATGACATTCAAAATGTTAGTTCTTCTTAGGTTATTCTATTTATAGAAATCAAAATGGGCTCTCTGGCTCAAGTGACATAGAACCAGTGTGACATTCATTCAAGTTTTTGTATTTGTATTGGATCGGGCCTAAAGGGCTCTCTAGCTCAAGGTATAGTGAAATGGACACCCTAGCCGGGCCTTGGGTTCAGGCTTGAAACACTATCTTCAGGCTTAAAATATATATTATTTCAATGAATAAACACAAAGAAATAAAAGAGAATCCAAATCACCCATAGAATAATGAAAGAAAAGAATAACTCATAGAATAAAAAATAAAAAACTTTGTCTATCTATCAATTTATTGATTCTTAAAAGGAATAGTTTAATACCCAATAAATTTATTGGTAACTTGAGCTTGAGAGCACTTTGAAAGTACAAATATAAAAACTTGACAAACACTTAATCCGATCCCATTGTGGCCTATTGGCTTTGTGCTATTGGCTATTGCTAAAGACTAAAGTCAATTGGTCCTTGTTCGACTGGCACAGCAATCTTAATTCTTAAGTAACTAAAGACATTTACAAAAGATGAGGTTTTCTAAAATACCTCTGTTTTGTCTTTTTGCTGCAAAAATTTACCTCTTTTTTTCCTATTTCCTAATTTTATTTACATGAAAGAAGACAAAGGCAAATACTCCAACAAAAAACAACACCTGATCTTCATTCTTTGTGGGAGGTTTCAAGTTTGATGTTGAACCCATGAAACTTATAATTTCTAGTGAGCTTTTGGGTTTTGAGGTGCCAAATTTGAACAAATTGGAGAACAGGAGAATGGGGTTCGAAGGCTGTGGCATTTGTGGCAAAATAGATAATAAAAAAAAGACATTCCAAAATGTTGTTACAATTTTGTGATTTTTCATAGCTCGAATGAGATGGCTGAATAAGTGATTTCAAAACTCGGAAGAGAAGGGGTTCCTGTTGCTCTAATGCAGCTAGAGCTAGCTTCAGGTGCAGATCAGAAGCAAAAATAACAAAACAGAGGTATTTTAGAATACCTCATCTTTAGTTTCGTTTTCTCTCTTCTTCTTTGCTTCTTCTTCCCTCCCTCTCTACCAGTCGAACCAAGGACTTATTGGACTTTGATTGTTACGCAAAGCAACAAGCCACAAGGGACCGGTGTTGGAGCTTCTCAAGTTATTATATTTGAAGTTTAGATGGCCCAAGGCCCCAAAGAGCTCTCTATTCGGCCCAAATATGAAGTTACAACTTTCATAATTCTCTATTGTGGCAAATCATTCTAGTATTAAATATGTTGAAGGGAAGCCTTTCTCTTCACAAATATTATGTATAAAAACTTGAGACGCACACATGCAATAAATATAGGGTGAAGCAGAAAAAGAAATGACAAATGTATATACATATTAACAATTTATTTCAAATTTGGCTGCTCAAAGCCTAGAACTGAGTTCTCTTTTTATTTTGTTTTCTTAAAACGAAAAGAGATTATAAAAACACAAGTCATTTGCATACTTGTATTTTGTATTTTGATCACAAGTCATTTTATATTTTGTTTTCTTAAATTTCATGGGTTCAACATCAAACTTGTAGAAACCTCCACAAAGAATGAAGATCAAGTGTTGTTTCTTCTTGGAGCTTGTCTTTGCCTTTGGCTTGATATCAGCAATGCAAATACGATTAGCTAGAGAGAAAAAACAGAGTTTCTGACCCAAAAAAAAAGGGAGAAAAGATGGGGTTTTTTAGCACCAAAAATACCAAAACAGAGGTTATTTTAGAATACCTCATCATTAGAGCACAAATATATATATATATAACTGCCAATCGAACACAGGACCTGGTGGGTCTTTGGAATACACCAAAGCCAACAAGACACTCTGTGATCGGCGTTATGCACTCTTAAGTTAATGAATTTAAATGGTGTACATAAAAAGGAAGAAAGTTAATGAAATTGCTTCACTTAATTTCTCTTATTTATATTATGTCCAATGTAAGATCAAATAATTTTGTGGTTGATCACATCAGTCCCTAAAAAAAAACGAGAGAGAGAGAGAGAGAGAGAGAGAATTTTGTGGGTGAAGAAGTCCACCCACGTTTGCTATGCCACAAAATATTGGACAGTGGAAATCAGAGTTGGCCATATATTTCTAAACAGAAAAAAATATGGATCAAAATTCACAAAAATGTGTAAGATCAGTTTGGAATGTCTTTTATTTTGCTTATTTTTTAAAAAAGTTAATACAATTTTAGGATAAAATATATTGAAGGGACGCCTTTCTCTTAATGTAATATTTCACCTTATATAGAGCATGTCCCGCCTTTTTTCTATATTTCCTTTAAACATAAGGATAAGTTTGAGGAGCCCTTTCTCTATATTCCCTTCAAACATGAGGATAAATTTTGAGAAAGGCTCTTTAATGCTAAAATTTTCTTCAAATTATATAAAATTTAATTGATGGAGGTTTAGAGAGAGTTTGAGGATCTCATCCATTCAACTTGATTTGAAAATATTTTTAGAAAAATCTCAAATTTGGGGAGCTTTTAGAAAAGGGTTGAAACTGTGTTTTTGTCAATTTTTCTTAAATTTAAATTTGGGGAGCAATTTAAGGAAATGCTGAAAATGCTCTCATATGGTAAACAGGCCTCGATCCTCTCATTTGTCATTTTTTCTCTACTTAAATCTTAGTTGTTTATTTGGTTTGTAAATACGTGTGACACAAAATATTTAAAATATTTGTTACTTCATACATAATACGAGGGATATATACACAAAGTAGAGGACAACAAAGGAATAGGAGAAAACCCAAATCCCCCTAGAATAATGGAAGAAAAGAATAACCCATAGAATAAAAAATAATAAATTTTGTCTATCTATCAATTTATTGATTATTAAAGGAATAGTTTAATACCCAATCAATGTAACTTGAGCTTGAGAGCACTTTGGAACTACAAATACAAAAATTTGACTGGCACAACGACGTTCTAGTACAATTCGGACATTCTCAAAATATGAAGTATTCTAAAATACCTCCGTTTTGTCTTTTTGCTACTAAAATTTACCTCTTTTTTTTTTTTATTAATTGTATTTTTTTGAAAAATAAATTAGTAAAAAGTCACAAAAAATACTCCAACAAAAAACAACACCTGATCTTCATTCTTTGTGGGAGGTTTCAAGTTTGATGTTGAACCATGAAACTTATAATTTGTAATTAGATTTTAGGTTTTGAGGTTCCAAATTTGAATAAATTGGAGAACAAGAGAATAAGACTTTGATTAAATTTGGCAAATCAAAACCCAATATCTACTTATCTAAAAAGAGAGGTATTTTTAGCACCAAAAAGTGAGTCTTACTTACCAAACAGAAAGAAGAAAATGAAGTTAATGAGATTGCTAGCCTAAAATGAAAGCTGCAAATAAGAAGTAACTTACAATTGAGTTAGCCAGTTAGGTACCTAACTGGTTTTGTCTTCTTTACTGAGAGAGTGAGAGTACGTACATGTCTAGGTTGAAGTATGAAGATCATCGGCTCTTGCATGTTTCTTTGGCTAATTGGCTTCTTTTTTGGGTCCTTCCAAAAATCATTTCATAATGCAAACACAATTAGTAAAATAAAAAATAAAACAGAGGTATTTTAGAATACCTCATATTGTTTCATTTTTTTCCTTGGTTTTTCTTCTTTTCCTGCCGGTCGAACCAAAGACCGAGTGAGCTTTAGCAGAAGCACAAAGCCAACTGGGTACAAAGGGACCAGCGATAAACCTACTCAAGTGTTTATATTTGTATATGTTTTGACCCAACAGAAGTGGACTTAGAATTGCGTACGTACCCAACTGGTTTTGTCTTTTTTTTTTCTTAGAGTAGTGCCTTGCCTAGTAGTTCAGAATCCCCTTTTTGATAGTAGCTTAATTAGGTTGTAAACTCACCGTTTAGTTGTTGTTTAGTTTATTTCTTCTTTGGGCCTTGGGCCTCCAATGTACCACTGGAAGTATGATATGGGCCGATGATTTTCTATTTTTTATTGATTTTTTTTTCTTTTTCAGTGCATGTGGGTATATAAGGAATGAACCAATTTTCAATTTTTGTATAGGTTGGACAACTCTCACTTGAGAAGAATGGAAAATCATGATTGATAACTTAAAAGGAAATTACTTAAGCAATTCCTGAAGTTCCTTGCTGTTATATATATATATATACTGGAATTATGGAATAGTCCAAATCAAGTACAATTAAAATTGCCAAATCTCCAAATCTCCAGTGTATTAAATATAAAGATATTAGTTGGGGAGCCAATTCCAATTATATTTTCATTCAAATTAATCATATCAGAAAATCCTGTACTTACCAAAAAGCTCGATGGGTTATTATTTTCATATCTTTTTACAGCTAAAATCTAGCATGTAGAAGCTTTCATCTCTGTATAAATACAATGCATATGTTCTTTCAGTTCATGCCATTGCCTTCTGATCAATCTCTAGTTAGTTTCCTCTTCTCTTCCACTACTAAATCTCTCTCTCTCTCTCTCTCTCTCTCATGGTTTTCTAATATTGGTTATTTTTTTGGTTGACTTCTAATATTAATTGGTTTATTCCTCAGCATTGTGTATAGAGATTAACCTACAATGAAGATTGGAGGAGAAAGCAATCTAATTCTGGTGCTATGCGCTTTCCTTTTTGCAGGTTTGTTTAATTTGTATCATATTTTGTGAAATTTAAGTTTCGGCATGGAAGCCAATAAAAGTTTCTGAATGAAAATTATGTACTGTACATGTATGCCATAGGGTTTGGATGTCAATATTGGATATGAGACAAGTCATGCATATTAATTCGTCCAGTGTTGAATCAAAATATCTAACTTGTTAAATATGATATGACACGACACAACACAAATACAAAAAATTGTGATGGCCAGACACGATCTAATCATACTAGAGATGGCTTAGTCATTAAACATTTTTTTATTGGTAATAAGAATTTTGTAACAATATTCAATTAACTTCAACATATGTGACCTTTTTTTTTTTTTTTTGTGAGAAACTTATTTGACCCTTGTTGAAAGTTGAAACCAACAACTCTTGTCTCAACTTATTAAAATAGTTATTTATTTGATGATACCATGAGTTATATCTTCACCCTCAAACAAAACAATTTAATAATTACGTACTAACCTTATTATATATATATATACGTATTACCTTAGTAACTAAAATTGATTTTATAACGAGCACCGATTCTTGTTAGTTTTTATTATTCCTCTCCATGAAATACCATCACTAATGCTTTTTAGAACATGATTAACAAACAAATGTTTTTTTTTTGGCCACTAACAAACAAATGTTTAATTTGCAGGCTTTGAAGTAAATGCGTTACCCTATGATTACACAGCCAGCATTGAGGCAAGCTTTAATTAGAAGTGCAATTAATGATTTAGTTTACTTTTTTAAGTTTACAGAGAAGTATATATCTATTAAATCTAATTTAATTAGTTGTTTCCATCTTCTTAATTCGATCCCTTTAATTCTTCAGTGTTTGGCAAACCCTCAAAAACCCCAGTATGGTGGAGGCATCATCGTAAACCCGGAACTAAACCATGGCTTGAGAGGGTGGTCTAGTTTTGGCAATGCAAAAGTACAACACAGAGAATCACAAGGCAACAGATTCATTGTGGCTCATAGCAGAAATCAATCCTATGCAAGTATGTCTCAGAAGATTTCCTTGCAAAGCAACAAGCTCTATACATTCTCCGGTACGGGCGTAATTAAGTAATTACTTTACCAGTTAATGTTATAATCAATTGTAATCACTTTAGTTAATGCATATATAATTGCAACTATATATATGTAATTTGTATTGATGCAGCATGGATACAAGTGAGTAGTGGCAGTGTTCCAGTAACAGCTATTTTCAAGACAAGTAGAGGGTACATACATGCTGGTGCAATTGTTGCTGAATCCAATTGCTGGTCCATGCTCAAGGGTGGCCTAACCGTCAATGCCTCAGGCCCAGCTGAGCTCTATTTTGAGGTACTTATTTCTGGTCATCACAATCAGTAGATATTCACTAGTCCTGACCAACCTATATTGGTCACCTCGATCTATTTAATATATAGCATAAGCTAGTTTTGGGATGGATATTTCAATATGATCATCAGAGCCACCAAGTATAGCTCATTATACTATACGTACATATCATACATAAGAACCCTAAAACACCGATGATCTATTGGCCGGACGTCTCCACCTAATAGTTTAAGTTTTTGGGTTACATACTTCAATAACATGACCTGTTGTTATGTACACGATAAACCGCCTTCATTTTGCATTTAGGAGGGTGGATTTAAGATTTAATTAATTAGGCCGGCCTACATTGCATTTTGGTCCTTTATGTCTGTTGATTATTATTTTTTTTTTTTAACATCCACTAATTAAACTCTTCATTCAGAGCAAAAACACATCTGTTGAGATCTGGGTTGATAGCATCTCACTACAACCATTCACCCAAAAGCAATGGAAGTCTCATCAAGACCAAAGCATTACAAAGGTGAGTTCTAGAATAGACATATATATATATATATACATACAGTTCAATAAGGTGATGGAGACAATTAAACTACACTCTAATTTTGCAGATTCGTAAGAGAAATGTGAGAATCCAAGCAGTTGATGCACAAGGAAATCCGCTACCAAATGCAACAATCTCCATGGAACAAAAGGCTTCATCCTTCCCATTTGGCTGTGCCATCAACAAGAACATCCTCACTAACACTGCATTCCAAAACTGGTTCACTTCAAGGTTCACAGTCACAACCTTCGAAGACGAGATGAAATGGTACAGCACAGAGCCTTCCCAGGGCCACGAGGACTACTCAGTCCCCGACGCTATGCTTCAGTTTGCGAAACAGCACAACATTGCAGTCCGAGGCCACAACGTGTTCTGGAACGACCCCCGGTACCAACCCGGTTGGATCAATTCGCTCTCCAGCCAACAACTCTCCGACGCTGCTTCAAAGAGGCTGAATTCAATCATGCACAAGTACAAGGGCCAACTTATTGCATGGGATGTTGTGAATGAAAATTTGCACTTTAATTTCTTTGAGAGCAAGCTGGGTGCAACTGCTTCCGCCCTTTTTTATAACTGGGCTATTAAGGCTGATGGAACAACCACCTTGTTCATGAATGACTACAATACCATTGAGGAGAGCGGGGATGGGGATTCCACGCCAGCCAAGTACCTTCAGAAGCTGAGGGACATTCAAGGTTTTCCGGGTAACAACGGAGCACGGATGGCGATTGGGCTTGAGTCTCATTTCAATACTCCTAACATTCCTTACATAAGATCTTCTATTGATACTCTTGCTGCTGCAAATGTGCCCATTTGGATTACAGAATTGGACGTAGGAAGCGGTCCCAATCAGGTAAAACTCTAGGATTTACCACTATTTTCAAAAGCTTAAACTATTAGGAAATGGACTTATAACAATTGTTTTATATTCTCACACGTAGGTTGATCCATCTCCATTATTGGAGCCGAAGATGTGGAATTAAACTTATATTGAGAGATTTTGCATTGCAGGAATGCTATGATAACATGATATAGTTTAAATTAACTGTTAAGATACGAGCTAACAATTTTTTTATATTTGACAATATATTTTTCCTGTTTATATGGACAGGCATCATACTTGGAGCAGATTCTAAGGGAGGTACATGCTCACCCTCAGATTCAAGGAATTGTTCTTTGGGCTTCATGGAAACCTCAAGGGTGTTACAGAATGTGTTTGACTGATAACAATTTCGGCAACTTGCCCACTGGTGATGTTGTGGACAAGATGCTGCACGAATGGGGCTTGAGGGCCTTGGCTTCCGGCACAACAGACGCTAATGGTTTCTTTGAGGCCTCCGTTTTCCACGGAGATTATGAAGTGAGCATCGACCACCCATTGGGGGCGACAAATTCCTCCTCGGTTCACAGATTGAATGTGTCACCAACCACTGCGTCCCAGCAACCATTGCTGCTCCAACTTTCTACTGTTTGAGTCTTATTTTCTTGTGTTTGTTGCTTAATTTTGAAATTTTTGAGTGGCTATTAAGTATTGAGAGAGTCATGAAAGGTTTGCATAAGAGGCTTTAGAAATTATGCGGACTTTTTGTATCCGCGTGAATCGGGGTATATATATAGCATTGTCCGTGCATATTCTGGCCGGTGAGATTAACTGGGGATGTAATGTACGTGTGTTTATGATTGGCAATGAATAATATATATCTTTTTCCATTTCTCCTCTCAATGCATGTTCCAACCTTAATTAATTTACATACGTACAACAAAGGATCGAATTCAAAAGAATTCAAAGGGTTTTAGGAGCGACTGAAAATATCTAAAGATGGCTAGCTAGCTGTAAATAAGATCAAAATAATTCACTTAATTAGGTAGAAAAAAGAAGAATATTAGAAGAAGAAGAAGAAGAACTCACTTAAAAAGAGATAACTTCTTATTTACTTAAGTGCATGAGAATATGAGATCATCAATGTGGCATTCCTAACTTTCTCATTTGCTTATTCAAATGGTTAGTTCCTAGCCTACAAATTATCAAATCTAGGTATCAACCGGAAACCAAACATATATATGAGTTAATTACAATGTTGGTAAGCTAAGTATAACTTCATCTAAAAATATACAATTTTTTAATTTCTTGTCAGACTGAGTCTGGCAATATATAAGATATTTTATGTTGTCATATTATCATATTTAATGAATAGTCAACTTAATCAATAATTCAAATTTAAAATTTGCCAAACTTAATTTCTGCCTGAGAGAGATTCTGTATACTTAATTACCAAATCTCCATGGGTTTATTATTGATGATCATTTTGGGTATGTACAGCAATGGTTAAGTATGACCTTCCCATATTTTACATGAGATCTTGGATTAATGTAGCAGCTAGCTTCCAGTTTAATTATGCAAATATATATATGTATATGCATTGGTTTCTCATCAATATATCTCTTACTAGTCTCCTCTTCTTCCTGTACTAACTCTCTCTCTCTCTCTCTCTCGGTTTGCTTTTCTTTTTGTCCAACTCTAGTAGTTTGCTTCTTGTTTTGTTCCTTCATGAAGATTATGGGAAGAAACAGCCCGCTTCTCTTGTTATGCACTTTTCTCTTTGCAGGTTCGTCTTATTAAAAAAAATGCTAGCATATTCTCTTTTATATCTCTCTTTGAAGTTTTTTTTTACTATTTTCTGTGTAAAGTTTCAGCAAGACATTAATTGATTCAATGAACACATGCATTTCGGCACTATATCTCATATATAGGTTCGAGTCCTGAGTGTTATATTTTTCTTTTTATTTATTTATGAATTGAGTGTTTAATCTTTTTAAAATTGTATACTAATTGAAAGGTCCAAACTATATACAAAGGTTCTGATCTCAGTCCTTGATCATGAATCTAGAAAGTAAAATACTTTACTGGGATTTAAACATCTTTTTTTTTTTTCTTCTTTTTTATGAAAAGGTGAAATGACATTTGAAGCTTAATCATTGGATTTTGATGCGCGCTATGGATTTCATGATCAAGTGATGGATCAAGACATATATATATATGTGTGTGTGTGTGTGCGCGCACGTGTATTGTTAGCATCTTAAGAAAATGTGATATGGTGATTTTAAGGATATTTTTGCAAAAATCAGTCTAAGTTTTAAATCATTGAATTATCTAATTTTTGTCAAGCAATTACACGAACACAAATTTTTAGTAAATGTAGAAATGATCAAACGGCTAAACCATTTATAATCTGACTATATATAACTTTTTACAGGGATGATCTTTGGAAAAGAAAACTAAAATATAGGTAGTTGAGATCATTAAAGTACATTAATCTATGGGTGGATCCCCACAAATGAATAATCTATCAAACATCGTGATAGATATAATATTAGGGATTCTTGCATTCACATTTGAGTCATCCACACCTGGTTTAGATGGATCATATATGAAATTTTTTTATGGCCAATGCTATCCAAAAGCTAGACCAAACGAGATCGGGATCCAGGATCTTATAATAGAATCCTTTACCTATAAAAAATTATTATATAAGATTGAAATAAAGAATTATAGTATAGGATCTGTTTTGACCAGTTGTGGATGACCTAAGTGTGGATGCGAGAATCACCCGATATAACATTAGCCTTTTACAATATAGTTCACTTTTTCACATTACAATCATCTGTTTCATGAAAGCTGAAAGGAAAAGATTATTGTACTTATAAACTAACAAATGTTGGACCAGGTATCTCAGACTAATTTACAAGTTTGTTTTTGGTACAGTAGCTGTATTGCATAATTTTTTCTAATTTACTACTAAAGTAATGAATAATAACTAGTTAATATGCTAGCATAAGATTGTCTAACAAATAAATGTGTTGCAGGGTTTGAAGTAAATGCTTTATCTTATGATTACACAGCCAGTATTGAGGCAAGATTTACTTTTTTATGGTGCATTGTACATTAGTCTACTTTGTTAAGTTTACAGAGAATGAGATCTAATAAATCTAAAATTGTCTCCATTTTTTCCCTTTCTTAAGTGTTTGGCAAACCCTCACAAACCCCAGTATGGTGGAGGCATCATTGTAAACCCAGAACTGAACGATGGCCTGAAAGGATGGTCCACCTTTGGCAATGCAAAAATACAACATAGAGAAGCAGAAGGCAACAGATTCATTGTGGCTCAAAGTAGAGACCAACCATATGACAGTATGTCTCAGAAGGTTTACTTGCAGAGTGACAAGCTCTACACATTTTCTGGTACATAATTCCTTTAATTTTCAAGACAACTAATGTTTTAATCAATTATAATATATTACTTTAATTAGTTTAGTTTATGCATATATATTTGCAATTATATATATATACATATATATATATATATCTGGTTTGTGTTGATGCAGCTTGGATACAAGTGAGTAGTGGTAGTAGTGTTTCAGTAACAGCTACTTTCAAGACCAGTACTGGTTTCATACATGCTGGTGTAGTTGTTGCTGAATCCAATTGCTGGTCCATGCTCAAGGGTGGCCTAACTGTGAATGCCTCTGCTTCAGCTGAGCTCTATTTTGAGGTAAGTATTTCTGGTCATCACAAAAAGTAAATTTTGATTTCATCATAACTTATATGTATAAACTCTTTTACTTAGTTATATGAGAATTTGTCACATGCATACAGCATACATGAAATTGAAAAGCTATTTCAAGGAATAAATAGTAAAATCTTAACCATAAAGCTCTAATTATAAAATATGTATACTCTGCTTAGTGTTTAGTTGCTCTAGCTCTCACAATCAGATTCATTTCCTAATACCAGATCTTATAAAACCAATACATGCATGTATTCTTAATCAGATGCATGTGCTAGGTATAGGATTCAAGCTGCAGGCTAGGTTCAGAGATATGTGTTAAATCTGTATTACATTGTTGTTTTTAAGTATTTATGTTCAATATTATATTGTAATTATTTAACTCTTCAGAGCAAGAACACATCTGTTGAGATCTGGGTTGATAGCATGTCATTACAAGCATTCACCGAAGAGCAGTGGAGGTCTCATCAAGATCAAAGCATTGCAAAGGTGAGTTTCAGGATACTATACATATAATTAATGTATGATAGATATATAAGTCTTCAAAAACATGATATATAAGGTTAAGAAAGCAGTATATGCTTGGATTAACAAGTTTAACTGATGACAGACAACTCTTTTTGCAGATTCGTAAGAGCAATGTGAGAATCCAAGCAGTTGACGCGCAAGGTAATCCGCTGCCAAATGCAACAATCTCCATCCAACAAAAAGCCCAAAGTTTCCCTTTTGGTTGTGGTATCACCAGGTACATCCTCAATAACACTGCCTACCAAAATTGGTTCACATCAAGGTTCAGGCTCACGGTGTTTGGGGATGAAATGAAATGGTATAGCACAGAAAATGCCCAGGGAAAAGAGGACTATTCCGTAGCTGATGCCATGCTTAGGTTTACAAAACAACACAACATTGCAGTCCGAGGCCATAATGTGTTGTGGGATGATCCTCAGTACCAACTAGGTTGGGTCAAGTCACTCGCTAAACATGAACTTGCTTTGGCCACTTTCAGGAGGGTAAATTCTGTTATGAAGAGATACAAGGGCCAACTAATTGCTTGGGATGTTGTTAATGAAAATTTGCATTTTAATTTCTTTGAAAGTAAGCTCGGTGCAAATGCTTCAGCCTTTTTTTATAACTGGGCTATTAAAGCTGATGAAACAACCACCTTGTTCATGAATGACTATAATACCATTGAGCAAAGTGGAGATAGAGCATCCACGCCGGCTATGTACCTCCGAAAGCTCAGAGAGATTCAAAACTTTCCAGGTAACCAAAGAGGACGGTTTGGGATTGGGCTTGAGTCACATTTCACTACTCCTAATATTCCTTACATAAGATCTGCTATTGATAAGCTTGCTTCTGCAAGAGTGCCCATTTGGATTACAGAATTGGACGTAGAAAGCGGTCCCAATCAGGTAAAACTCTTGGGTGAGACAATCTGAATTGATAATGTTCTGCAGCTAATTGTTATAAAAAGTGTTAGCTTGATATACATTTTGAAGTTCAATGATTATCTAATATGGTATTAGAATGCTGGTGATTATCTAATATGGTATTAGAATGCTGGTTCGAGAACTCATCCCCACTTTATCAATTTAACCTGCAGGGTGGAGCTGTACATAAACTGTCTACTAGTGGGTGATTTTTGCATCTACACCTGGTCCAGACGGGATTGTATACATGAATCTTTTATGTCAATCCTATACAAGATTATTTTCATGCATAAAGAATTCCCGTATAGGATTCCGCTCAAACAAGCTTCCTGTATAGGATTGGCATAAAAAATTCTTGTATAGGATCATGTCCGAACTAGGTGTGGATGCAAGAATAATATTAGATTGATAACCCATTTCATTGATAGCTTAAGATTTTAGAGTTCAGTAATTCCCTAACAAAAAGCACTATATATGACTAGCTTAAGCTTCAACACGACTGGGGCTCTATCTCTTTAATTTTCTATTTATATGGTCTGCAGGCATTGTACTTGGAGCAGATTCTAAGGGAGACACATGCTCATCCTCATATTCAAGGAATTGTTTTGTGGGCTGGATGGACACCTAAGGGGTGTTGGAAAATGTGTTTGACAGATGACAATTTCAACAACTTGCCTACTGGTGATGTTGTTGATAAGCTACTACATGAATGGGGTTTGAAGGGTTTGACTTCTTCTGGCACAACAGACGCTAATGGTTTCTTTGAGGCCTCCCTTTCCCATGGAGATTACGAAGTGAACATCACTCACCCTTCAGCCACAAGTTCCTCCTTGGTTCAGAGATTAAATGTAGCACCAACTACAGTGTCCCAACAACCATTGCTGCTTCAGCTTTCTGCTTGAGTTTGATTCTCTTGGGATTTTTGTGTTCTTGTTGAATTTGAAAGAACCAGGAATTTAAGTTGATGCCCAAAAAGAAAACAAAGGATGTTCTGACCATTTAATAACACCCTTGCTTATGTTTTTTTGCTACCCATTGGACAGGGAGCCTACTAACCCGAGAGTTTAGGGACATGCTTATTGTGTATTTATTGGAGTGAACAGACCCAAGACTTTCACAAACCATCTTGTTAGACTTCGATCAACAATGTTCATGACACATGAAAGTCATTAATCGAATTCTGGGCCAGAGCAATGAATCTAATTATATAAAATTTAAGAGAGGGTGTCCGCTTGATATAAAATTATGCCTTTGATTTTAGAATCCAATGTGTTAGACAACTATTATATCCCAAAAGCTCAAATTGTCAGGAAATGAGCTGACAATGTATCAAACTAATACAATGTTTGTCTAACTACTCCAATGGTTGTCTAAATATTCCATGACATACTTTAGGAACATGTAATTAATTTGCTAATTATAAGGATTGCAAGCATTCATGTCTAAATAGTGTGTTCCTCATGTGGTGGGCTAAGCATGATATATGCACGACTGATGCATAGTCCACTTTGAATAGTTTGAGGTAATGGCAGGGCACTGATGAGTAATGACAGTGTGTATTGGACTTAAAAATATGCTCTTTATCTTGTTCCATTAGAAAATGAAGGTATACAGATGTGTAGGCAAATACAAAAATATAGGATCATGAACAGATTGGCATGCATATCCTTAAAATGGTCCAAAATATATAGCAATCTCCCCCGTGCGATTCTCCACCTAATGCTAGTGCTGCATCATTCAACCATGCCACTAAGAGAATTAAACTATGAATATGATGCACAGTCAGTCCACTGTGAGTGAATGTCTAGGAAGTGCCCTGAGTTTGACAGAATGAAGTCCTTATAAATTTGCTTAAATATTTGTTATATACTTCAAAACTTAACGCTACTCATTCCCATTAATCCTACGTACTTCTTGATTTGTCAGTGAGTCTTAACTCAAGTTTAAGTTAAACTCTATTGATCGATAATCATACTCTAAGAAAATGAGGAAAGGAAACCCACTAGGATCCAATACTAAAATATTGGGATAATAGTTGATGGGGGTGATTTTCGCATCCCACACCTGGTCCGGATAGGATCTTATATGTGAATTAATTATTTAATTATATACAAGAAGTTTTTATGCATAAAGGATTCCCATATAGGATCCCGTCCAGAGTGGATGCGAGAATCCTCAATAGCCGATGGGCCTCTAATATTACTTCCTTGTGCTATTAGCTTGATACATTATTGGCTCATTCCCTAACAGTTTAAGCTTATAGTTATTGTCCAATATGGTATCAAAAAGCCTTGTAATGTGACGAAACCTACATTCCGTCATGACATGTCAGCATTATTTTTTCGAAAAAGCTATAATGTGGACGAAGATCAATGATCAAATATCGAGAAACATTTAGTTAGTCTATTAATGTGATCTTAATACTATAACAACCTGAGATTAATTTAGAGATCCTTAATTACATTAAATAACTTACATGAACCAACATTAATTAACTTTCAGGTGACCTGTCCAATTTATGTAGCTTTCATGAACCAAAGGCAAAGGTGCCCAGGCATTAAACCATGATAGTGAATCATGCACTGCACCAACATCAGTGCACAACTCTATTGTACATATTATAAATACGGAAATACCATATCCCACAACCACAAGTCTATTGCATTTTAAACATACCTAG
Organism: Dryas octopetala; assembly: GCF_963921425.1. Lineage (NCBI taxonomy): Eukaryota > Viridiplantae > Streptophyta > Magnoliopsida > Rosales > Rosaceae > Dryas > Dryas octopetala. Next base: position 6,542,372 of record NC_141373.1, on the reverse strand, counting down.
ATTGTTTTGAAGATTCCTTCTTAATTTGCAATGAAGTGATCAAGATGTTCACAGAATCCTGCACCAGTTTATTTCTCTCATGCATTTTTCTGTATTTTGGTCTCTCTCTCTCTCTCTCTCTCTCTCTCTCTCTCTCTCTCTCTCTCTCTCTCTCACACACACACACACACACACATGTTTGTGTAAAAATTTGTGTGAGACAACTATCTTAAAATGATATGGAAATAGTTATTTCTATGTCATCATTGTTTGCTGTCATATAAATTCTTTCTGCTAATGTAAACCTGTTCAACTGTTACAGGGCATGGCACCCATGCTTCGTTCTACAACTACTCGACAACAACAAAGGCAAGGATCAACTCCCATTCTTCACAATCATATTGCTTTTGCTTCTATGGATTTAACGCTTAACTTGCAACATGATGATTTCTGAATAAGGACTTTTTGTATTGTGAATGCCAGCTTCAAAAATTTTGTGAAACACTAATGTTGAAATGCACATAAGCCAAAAGCTGATTTCAACTTACCTTTTTGCTATAATTTTGATCAAACAGTGCTTGGTGGAGCCCCTAGAAGCTCTGTATGGAGGAGGGATTATGGTAAACCCAGAATTTAATCACAACATTGAAGGATGGAAAACTTTTGGACAAGCGAAAATAGAAGCACGAATATCAAAGGAAGGAAACTGGTTCATTGTGGCACAAAGTAGAAAACATCCATCAGACAGTTTCTCACAGAAGGTTCAAGTTGAGGAAGGAAAAATCTATAGCTTTTCTGGTAACTAATTTCCAATTCATCAATTTTAAACCTCATTAATTTTAAAGGAATGTAATGTATGTCTAATGTCTTATTCAATTAAGTAGTATGATTATGATACTTGTCTCATCCAGAATTTATATGTTAGTGCTAACTGGATCTATGTACTTGTTACATGATTTTGACTGAGCAAATTTTAAAATTTCAGCTTCTGTTCAAGTCAGTAAAGGAAGTGAGATTGTAGGTGTTGTTTTTAAGTTTCCCAACGGTGATGGCATTAGTGGTGGTCAAGTAATAGCCGAGCATGGTTGCTGGACCCTGCTAAAAGGTGGCATCGTAGCAAACTTTACAAGCCCGGTTGAGATTCATTTTGAGGTAAAGTGAACTATGAGTTTGAATTTGATCCTCTTTTTGTTTTAGTAAGTCGACTATTAGAAATCTAAGAGTTCTCCCATCTTGTTTTGAGTTTAATTTATCATCTATTTCCAACTACCAACAAAGGAAGAATCATCACAATCAAATTGATACTGAATATCCTTTTTCATGCATCTGCTATGCAGAGCAAAAATACAGCAGTGGAAATATGGGTGGACAATGTCTCCTTAAAACCATTTACCAAGGAGGAATGGAGATCACACCAAGACCAAACCATCGATGAGGTCAAGTGTAAACACATTAAAGCTAGAATCCTCTAATTTATGGATAAAATGTTAGGTTGGTCACAATTACTGAAAATTGAGATTGTTAATTAATTCAAACCCTGCAGGTACGTAAGAGTAAGGTGAGGTTCAAGGTAACTCAACCAAACAGAACTCCTCTGGTTGGTGCTAAAGTCTCCATTAAGCAAATCAAGTCAGACTTCCCATTTGGATGTGGCATGAATCATAACATCCTCACAAACTCTGATTACCAGAAGTGGTTTGCATCAAGATTTAAATTCACAACTTTCACCAATGAGATGAAGTGGTACAGCACTGAGAAAATAAAAGGCCATGAAAACTATTCTATTGCAGATGACATGGTAAAGTTTGCCAAACAGAATGGCATTTCTATTAGAGGTCACAATGTCTTCTGGGACGATCCCAAGTACCAACCGGACTGGGTTAAATCCCTTTCCCCAGAGGACCTACGAACAGCAGCTGCAAAGAGAATCAACTCAGTAGTTTCTAGATACAGAGGACAACTAATTGCTTGGGATGTGGTGAATGAGAATCTTCATTTCAGATTCTTTGAGGATAATCTTGGCCAGAATGCTTCTGCACAATACTACTCCACAGCTCAACAGCTTGATCCTGGCACAATAATGTTCATGAATGAGTATAATACCATGGAATATAGTAGCGATGAGAAATCAAGTCCAATCAACTACAAGAAGAAACTTCAGGAGATTTTGTCATACCCTGGAAATGCTAATCTGTCAGCAGGAATAGGGTTGCAAGGTCACTTTGGTTCTGGTCAGCCAAATCTTGTTTACATGAGATCTACTTTAGACATATTAGGTGCAACAGGATTGCCAATATGGCTTACAGAAGTGGATGTGGGAAAAGACCCAAATCAGGTACTTCAATTTTTTTGCAGCAACAGTGCAAATGTGGAACAGAAAATAACAAATATTTGATGTGTATATGACTGTTTCAATAGCTAAGTTGATGCTAACATTTATTAATTTGTTTGCAGGCTCAGTATTTGGAAGAGGTACTAAGGGAAGGTTATTCTCATCCTGCAGTTAAAGGGATCATCATGTTTGTAGGTCCATTGACAGCTGGTTTTAATGTTACCACCCTTGCAGACAAGAACTTCAAAAATACTCCATCAGGAGATGTTGTGGATAAGCTGATTAATGAGTGGAAATCCGGGACTCGCGAAATCACAACAGATGGTCAAGGATTTATAGACCTTTCCCTGTTTCATGGAGATTATGAGGTAACTGCAGAAGACCACATCACCAAATCCTCAGCAACTCTCAGCTTTAGGGTCACAAAAGCTGAACCACAGGCAATTGTCCATGTTCATATTGATGCATGAAACACCACAATGTATAATAATAACTATACATATTGAGAAAAATAAAATTCTATAATATTGAGTTTTTGACAACATACTGCTGCAACAGTCTAAAGAGGAAAGATTAAGAAACAGCAATACCACCGCATTAGTTCACAAGAGAAACAAATTTCCTATAGCCAGAGCAGTAGCACACAAACAAAATATTACATGAAATTTTAGCTGATCCATATTGCCTTTTGATTCTAACACATTCAAATTCTAAATCCATAAAACTTTGTCTGGTAATGTTATGAATTCATTACCCTAAAAGAAAATAAGAAGTAGGGTGAGTGTCTAAATTTGGTCATTAAAATCACATACTATATATATGAACTACAAGCTAGCAGAGTCCATCAAATGGCGGCACAACCCAAAGCGCCAGTGGTAGGCACCCTTTCAAATTAGGATCTAGAGAGTAATGTTGTGTGAAGGTTCCATCCTCTAAATTGAAGATACCCATATCATCATATGGTACATCAAAAGCATAATCTACCTCCGGCCTATATGATTTAAAACCATCTGTGTATAATTAATATACTAGTATTGCACATTGTTGAAAGCCCACTTTTGCTATGCGCCTGCAAAGCATGTTGTTAAGAACAAAATTTGGCACGTGTTGTTCTTATGTGGTCTTATACCATTTTTCTTGTAGTAACTCCTTATCTTGTTCCAGTAGAAAAGGAAGGTATACAGTCTGTTCCTTATTTCCATCAATACCTATAAGTAAAGAGAAAAATAATATCATGCCTTCCATGAGAGCATGGCATGCATGGCCTAAAAATGGTCCAAAATTAATGACAATCTCCTTTGAGATTCTCCACCTAATTGTAGCGCTACATCATTCAACCATTCCATATTAGTTTTGATGAAAATGAACCCCAAACGTGGAAGTGATCCACTAAGAACACTATGAATTAATTTGATACACACTCAGTCAGTCAGTCCACTGTGAACTGTGAGAAGTGCCCTGAGTTTGACAGCATGAAATCCTGAATTTGCGGAAAGGGTTTTTGAAAATCCACAGAATGCAACATTTCCATTCCGGTGTTTGAAAAGATGGAGAACAGAAATGGCGCTATCATTGTTGAGATCAAAGTGTTTGTATAATGTACGCAAGAATTGGGAGAATTCAACTTATTAGATTAAACCCTTTAGTTGGCCTTAAATAGCCTTACAAGATAACTGAAACAAATCAAATTGCAGCCCACGTTCTACAACTCTAATAACGTGGTACATGGCTAAGGAATAGGTCAAAGGAAACAACATGTCCCTAAACAATAGGGATTATTAACAGAGCAGTCACAAACTGCCAAACCAAACTCTAATGACTAACAACTTTAACATCCTCCCTTAAACTAAATGCTAACAGCAGTCAGTTTATACTGGGTTTGAACAAACACCCATTAACTCACGCATCTTTAAGAACGCATCAAGCTTTAAAGGCTTTGTCATTATATCTGCAACCTGCTCCTGAGTTTGACAATGAACCAAAGTCACGATACCATCTTTTGTGAGATCACGAAGAAAATGGAAACGCACATCGATGTGCTTGCTGCGACCATGCAGCACTGGATTCTTAGAAAGCTTGATAGCTGAATTATTATCACAATAAATTGTTGTGGACGCAATTTGATCATGACAGAGTTCCCCCAATATCCTTCGTATCCATACAGCTTGACAGGCACATGAAGCTGCAGCAATGAACTCAGCTTCAGTGGTGGATAGAGTGACTACTGGCTGTTTCTTCGAAGACCATGACACTGCTCCTGAGCTTAACATAAACAAATATCCCGAAGTGCTTTTTCTATCTTCTAGATCCCCAGCATAATCACTGTCCGTGTAGACAATGAGATTCTCATTGCCCCCCCTTTTGTAGAACAAACCCAGATCAATTGTTCCTTTTAAATACCTCAGCACCCTCTTAGCAGCTTGTAAATGCAGTTCAGTAGGACAGTCCATGTATCTACTAATGAGGCTTACTACAAACATAAGATCAGGTCGAGTGGCAGTCAAGTACATAAGACTTCCCACAATCTGTTTGTAGAAAGTACTGTCGACTTTCACTCCATCTCCATCCTTCATAAGCTTGAAGCCAGGAACAATTGGATTGTGAACGGGGTTGCAGCTGTCCATTATGAACCTTTCCAGGACCTCCTGTGCATATTTCTTCTGACATATAAAAATGCCAGTCGAACTTTGCATTACTTCGATGCCAAGAAAGTACCTCATTTTTCCAAGATCAGTTATGTCAAACTCATCCATCATAGATTGCTTGAACTTGGTAAACATAAGTTCATCATTTCCAGTAAATATGAGGTCATCAACATAAAGACAAACAATCAAGATCTTACCTCCATATGTTGTTTTGATGAACAGAGTGTGTTCATAGGGGCACTTCTCAAAGCCTTCCTTCAAAAAATAGGATTCTATGCGACTATACCAAGCCCGAGGGGCTTGTTTAAGTCCATACAATGCTTTGTTTAGTTTATACACTTTCTGCTCATTACCCTTCTGTCCATAACCAGGAGGTTGTTCCACAAAAACTTCTTCACTGAGCTCTCCATGCAAGAATGCTGACTTCACGTCTAATTGATAGATTGTCCACTTCTTCAAAGCTGCAAGTGCAATCACCAGTCGAATAGTATCTAGCCGAGCCACAGGTGCAAATACTTCAGCATAATCTACACCATATTGTTGAGTGTACCCCTTAGCTACCAGTCGGGCCTTGTATTTATCCACTTTTCCATTTTCATTCAGCTTAGTCTTGTAGACCCATTTGACCCCAATCTTCTTTCCTCCAGTAGGTAAGTTTGTCAATTCCCATGTATTATTTCGTTCTATAGCTTCTATCTCCGAATCCATGGCTTTTCTCCACTTGGCACTTTTCACAGCATCGGCGTAGCAAATGGGATCGCTGTCAGCAAACATAGCTAGATAAGCCATGTCTTCTTCTTCAGAAAGCCCTTCACCACTTTCATAGTCTCTCATCCAACCTGGTGGCATCTTGATTCTTCCTTCATCCGGACGAGGGGAATTATTTTCAGGTAAATTGATTTCTGTGAACTCACCTGAAGTATCATTTTCTAGTTCGGTGGCTGGAGTGTTATTAGGAACAGCGCCGATTTCTCCTTCATTGGCATCAAAGTCTGCTAAGACAGCTTCTTTTTGAATTTTGTCCCAGTCCCAACTGCTATCTTCTTCAAACACTACATCTCTGCTCACAATTATCTTATGAGAAGCTGGATCATACAATCTATAGGCCTTCGACTCCTCACTTACTCCAAGTAAAACACATCTCAAGCTCTTGTCATCTAACTTTGTCCTCTTGGTATCTGGGATATGAACATAAGATACACACCCAAACACCCTGAATTAATCAACGGATGGTTTAGATCCGCTCCAAGCTTCCTTTGGAGTGACATTTATGACTGCAAAAGTTGGACTTCTATTTAGAACATGAACAGACCAATTGACTGCCTCGGGCCAGAACGTTTTTGGGATTTGCTTCCCTGAAAGCATACTTCGAACCATATTCATAATAGTTTGATTCTTCCTTTCCGCAACACCATTTTGTTGCGGAGTATATGCGGATGTCAATTGTCTACGAATGCCATTTACAGTACAAAAGTTGGTGAACTCTTGTGATGTAAATTCTCCTCCACGATCAGTGCGAAGACCTCTTATATATGAACCAGTCTCTTTCTCAACACGAATCTTATAATCTTTGAAAAAGATAAAAGCTTCTGACTTCTCTACCAAAAAATAAACCCAGGTTTTACGATTGAAATCATCAATGAAACTAATCACATACCGTTTCTTGCTGTTTGAGATAGGTGTGATTGGTCCACAGATGTCGGCATGCACTAGTTGAAGAATCTGAGAGGCTCTCCATGTGCTCTCTTTTGGAAATGGATCTCTCTGCTGCTTTCCCACCAAACAATCTTTACATACTGTCGAAGGGGACTTGAGTTGTGGCAGTCCACTGACCATTTGCTTCTGTTGGAGGGTGGTCAAGCCTTTGAAACTTAAATGTCCATATCGACAATGCCAAAGTCGAGCCGTATCTTCTGTAAGCGTGTTGAGACACGTTTGGTTGCTTGTCACAGATTGAGCAAGCAAGACAAACATTCTATTTGCAGACATCATAGTTTCCATAATTAGTCCTCGCTCAGGATGAAAAATTTTGCATTTCTCACGTTGTATGAGAATTGCAAGCCCTTTCTCTTGTAGTTGACCGATGCTTAACAGATTGTTCTTCAAATCGGGTACATAAAACACCCTAGTGATAACCTGCATAATCCCATTCACTTGTATTCGTATGTTGCCTCTCCCCATCACAGCCATGCTTGAGTTGTTTCCCAACTTCACAGACTCTTTGAAACTACCATCAAAATCAGAAAACAGCTCTTTCTTGCCACTCATATGGTTGCTGCAGCCTGAGTCAAGAAACCATAATTCTTCCTTGCTAGCAATCGTGAAATCCACATAAGCCATCAACAGCATTTCTTCATTAGCTTCTGTGTAATTCGCCTTTGTCTCTGATTCTTTCTTTGGACATTCATATTGGAAATGTCCAAACTCATGGCAGTGGTAGCACTCAACAGTAGATTTGTCAAAGCCTTGTCGACCTCTTCCTCGTCATCTTCCCCTGAATCCGCCACGACCTCGTCCTCTTCCTCCTGATCGATCTTCATGAGTAACCTTCAAAGCTTGTTCTTCTATAACATGGCCAGTCATGCGTTGTTCGTGCACCAGGAGATTGCTTTGTAACTTGTCAATGGATAAGCTGTCTAGATCATTAGACTCCTCAATAGAACAGATGACATAATCAAATTTGGAAGTCATGGATCTTAGGATTTTTTCAATAACAGCAACATCCCCCATTTTCTCTCCATGAATCTGCATCTTGTTGGCTATGGTGAGAGTTCGTGCAAAATACTCATTCACAGATTCTCCTATCTTCATGTGGAGAACTTCAAAATCCTTTCGAAAAGCTTGTAGTTGGGCTCGTTTTACTCGTGCTGTCCCCTGATATTTATGCTTCAAGGAGTCCCAAATGTCCTTTGCTGTGTCTTTGTTCAAGATTGTCTCCAGGATTGATCGATCAATGGCTTGGAAGAGATAGTTCTTTGTCTTCAAATCTTTCAATTTTTGATCTTCAATTGCCTTCCTTTGTCCTTCTGTGAGCTCGACTCCTTCTGCTGCTGTAGGTATCCCATCTTCCACCAAACTCCAATATTCTTTGGAGCGCAAGAAGTTCTCCATGAGCATACTCCAGTGGTCATAGTGCCCATCAAACTTCGGAATTGCTGGTTGCACAAAACTGCTTTCAGTCGCCATATCTTAGCAACTGCACTTCTAGAAGACTGCTGCTTCTCAAGTTCCAATCAGAACCCCGTGAGGTGGCTCTGATACCAAATGTTGAGATCAAAGTGTTTGAATAATGTACGAAGGAATTGGGAGAATTCAACTTATTAGATTAAACCCTTTAGTTGGCTTTAAATAGCCTTACAAGATAACTGAAACAAATCAAATTGCAGCCCACGTTCTACAACTCTAAGAACGTGGTACATGGCTAAGGAATAGGTCAAAGGAAACAACATGTCCCTAAACAATAGGGATTATTAACAGAGCAGTCACAAACTGCCAAACCAAACTCTAATGACTAACAACTTTAACAATCATAACATCAATGAATAAAAAAAACATTCACAAATGGAGATGGCCTCTTTCGATAAGACACACCAAAATTAGACATATCAATCTTGGTTCAAAGTTCAGACACCACTAGGCTCCAAACCAATGTACTTTTAGTATATGAGAGTTTGGTCCCTTGTTAATTAATTTTCTTTACCTAACAATCACAGGTTCACAGCTCTTTAATGCATCACTGAAGCAGACTCACGGGACATCATGAGAATCTGCAACTAAACAGTGATCTATCATTAATGTTTGCAGGTTGTCTTTATATGTACATTAAAATTTGTTAAACCTATTTAGTATCTTTCAATGACATGCCCTAATTATGTATATTTAAGTAACATGTTAGGCTACTTAATTATGTAATATGTTAGGCTAGTTATGTATTGAGGTGGTGGGAATATTGGATGGGCTTGTATTGAGATTTAAACTGCGTATAAATAAGTAATATGATCCTTATCGGTTGATTGTTCATGATATTTATATGGATGGAAATCTTTGATAACACAATACACAGCCAGTACATTCTTCCAAAATTTATTTTCTCATTTTCTAACACTCACCTAAATTCGTTTTGCTTGCAACGGTGACCACATGCATTAATAAGATTGTCAATCAGATAAAAGTATGTGCAAATGCATAGTCTTGAATGACCAAGAACATTTCCCTTGTGGCAGAGTTGAGGGCATTTTAAATCAAGAAAAGTCAATATCATTTGACTATTATACAAATATGAATAAGCCGCCATCCAACTTGAGCCAACAATATGATTCTTAATAGTCGAAGCTATTAGGAGAAACTGGGTCTACACCGATATGAAATTTACCAAGCAAAGATCGACAAATCGCCATTCTTCACCCCACAGATGAAACCAAAAATAAATATTCATGGAACACCATGAAAGGAAAAAATAGAGTCTCCCAAAGCTCATGTTTTGGCATCTAATCCTATTATATAACTTGCATTTTACATGAGTCAGGTCCTATCCGCAGACATAACAACTTCTCCAAAAACAAAACCACAATGTAACTGAAAAAGATGGGATGATCATGAAATGGAGAAAGTGAAGCAGAATCCTGCAAGGAATACACAGGTTGATAATCTAACAATCCAAGCAAGAGTAGCCTCACTGAAGCTGATAGGTACATATAAATCTTCTATAACTTCACTACATTATGATACATGTTATGAAACAATTATGTACACCATTTGAGTGCTTGCAGGACTATTGAATCAACAAACTTGAGTAAAGGTGTCTCTGGTGTTCTTTGTATACATCTTTGGGCGGATAATACATCTTCAATTTACTGTTAGCCATACCACAGTAATCCATCACGAATCATGGTAAATTGATTGTGGCATCCACTTAAGACTCAAATTCAGTTTCCCATATTTGGCCCCATCTAGGGGTAAAGAGTCTTGGTATTCCCCTTCTAATATAACCCTAGTGAGTGTCAGGATGCATCTTCCCATATAGTCCTGCACGATACAGAAAAGACCCATGTTAGAACACGTTCCAAAGTAAGATGGCATGTCATATTCGTAATAGGCATTTAGTTTTATACCGTTAAATTTCATAGGTTTTTAAATTGTTTAGACATATTAGGAAACAAATTATGTTACAAATGTTTATGTTCATATTGGTCATGGACTTATGATTGTATGTATACACGTTTCTAGAGAACTTATTTTCTTGTAATAATTAGTTAATGTTGATGATGGAATAATTTTATTTGAGAGCTACTATTTGCACATCATTTTTTATCTTTTTGCACACCCCTATTAAAAAATAATAATAATAAACCAAAAAAAAAAAAGACCATACAGCCCCTCTCCTCCTTCCCTCTCTTTTTTCTCTCGTTCACACCCCCTTCCCCAGTTTTTTTTTCTTCTTCTTCTTCCCCCTACCCGAGCCACCACTGACCACCTTCTTCCTTCTCTCTCTCCGCATGCACCACCACCACAGCACCACCAAAACAGCCACCACCACCACCTTCTTCTCCCCCTACCTAAGCCAAAACAGCCACCACCACCACCACTACCACCTTCTTTTCTCTCTCTGTCTCTGTCTCTGTCTCTGTCTCTGTCTCTCTCTCGCCCAAGCTGACAGTAAAAAAAAAAAAAACAAAGGGGTTGCAGGTGGTTTGGCAAACCAGTGCCGAACCCGTCGGTTTCGTTCGACAGGTAACTACTGAACAAACTTGGTTCGTTCGACAGTTACCTGTCGAACGAAACCGATGGGTTCAGCACTGGTCTGCCGAACCACCTGCAACCTTTTTTTTTTTTTTTTTGCTGTCTGCTTAGGGGAGAGGAGAAAGGAAATGAGAGAGAGAGTGAGAGAGGAAAAAGAAGTGGTGGTGGTGGTGGTGGCTGTTTTGGCTCAGGTAGGGGGAAGCAAAAGGTGGTGGTGGTGGTGGCTGTGCGCCATTCAGCGGAGATGAGAGAGAGCGAGGGAGGTGCGGGGTGTAAGGTGGTGGTGCGTGTGTGTTGACATAGAAAGGGAGAGCTTGTGAGAGATGATGGGGGTCACTACAAGAAATTCGGAATTAGGCAACAGAACAATAGGCAACGTTGCAAATTCGTTGCCTAATATGAGAATGGGCAACAAAGTTTTTTACAAGCGCAACGATTATGTACTTGATCTATGATAATTAATAGGCAACGATGTCGATAGTATATGCAATAATGTTTTGGTTGCAGAGTATGAGAATAGGCAAGGAGATAAAAAGGGGGTTGCCTATAATTTGGCGGGAAATGATCACAACGATGAGGTCGTTGCTTATTGTTTTCAAGTGGTTGCCTATTCATTTGGCAGAAAATTTTGGCACCATAATGAACATAATAGGCAACAACTGTTTTTGTCGTTGACTATGCATAAATGCTATGAATGTGCAAGAGTTTAGGTAACAAAATGAATTTGTTTTCTATTAAGTTTGGCAACGACTACTCTATAATAGGCAACAAACGTGAACGCAATATTGAAAAAATATAAGGCAACGACGTGGTCATTGCATATTGTGGGGATTGGCAAGGAACTAAGTAGGGCGTTGCCTATTAGTACAAAAGAAAAAGGTACAAAATTTAGTAACAACGAGGTCGTTGCCTACTATTTTTCAAGTGGTTACCAATTCATATGTGAAGGATTTTTGGCACTATAATTAATATAAAATAGGTATGGACCGTTATTGACATTGCATATGAGTAGATATAGGCAATAAACTTCTCAATATAAGAAACAAATTAAACTGAACACATTGATTTTTGACCCTTATATGACAATAATCTTATGAACGACAATTGTTGATTAATAGAAAAAAAAAGTTTTGGAGTCGAGTTTTTTTTCTTTCTTTGAACATTTATGTAGATAGAGAGAGTCCATCCATATAATATAAAGATATTACTACTTAATATAAATCAAGACAAAACAAGGAAGAGGCAAATCCCCTGCACATTTCTAAGTGTAGTGCAATGAAACTTTGACATGCTGATATGTTTAAAAAGGGATTTAGCTCCAATACTTCATTATAAGTCTTTGCCCTTCTTTTCTGGCTCTTAATTCACAATCTCCGCGTGCTTCCCAGTAATAACAATACAGCTAACATTGTTCTTCTTGAAAGTTAAAAAAAGAATAAATAGAAATATTGGAAGTTTAAAGCTCAAGCAGGACATTGAAACTTATATATTACATTAATAGTAAATATTTTGCTCACAGTATATACATATATAATTTCTAAATACATGCACTAATTAATCTTAAGCTAATGCTATTTCTCAATGTCTTGCTTTTTCGTATTTCCAGAGCATGGCTAATATGTGATTCTTCTTATGCATCAACCTCTATCTCTATCTCTTCACTTAAGATGCGATGATTACAATGAGCTTCTTCAATAAATAACTAGGCTGTCACTTAAAACTTTCACCTCTTCTTTCAAACTTCAAAAGTTGGTTAATTGTGAATGAAGGGCAAGCATGCAAGACCATCTCCTGGTACTGAAATCATGAAAAAAATATATTGGATTTTGAATGTTCAAGCTCGTTATAATAAATAATATACTGCAACCACATAACTTGTAACTTGAGAAGTCCATTCTAACATAATATTAGCAGCCAACAAGAAGTTCAAATTATGGTTTTATGCTCAAAGCCCAAAGCTTTCATACAACTAGAGTCTACAGTTCGAAACTCATATAATTTTCTACAAAGAAAGATGTAGAGAACATTGTAAAAATCCCATAAACAACAATGCCTCCTATGATCAATTGCTATCATCAAATCTAAGGCATATCCATAACTTACCACCGACAGACAAATATATTCCTCGAAATTTAACACAAGGGAAAAAAGATTCAGTTTATCATAATGAAGCAACACTTCTCTTGAAATTAATGAAATAAACAGCAACCTCATGCTATCATCATCGATTTCAGATTCTCAAAAGGAACCCACAACAAATTACTCATAATTTCATTGAACAAAAGCCACAATCATGGAGGATGATTTAACCCAAAAAACAAAAACCTCTCCTGACTTAACCCATTAAGCCACAACTATGAAGGATGATTTAACCCAAAAGCCCATTCTGAGTAGCCAATTTATTCTACCCAACAAATTAAAAAACAAAAAATACAGAAATAATTACAAAAAAGATGAAGAAAAAAAAAAATTCTGAAAATGAAAAGCTCAAGCACCTTAATGGGATCAACCTTCTCACCCTGCACAACCACCTGGTGTGTGTTGACAGAGAAGGATAGGGTGGTACATTTTTATGCTCTCATTTCTGAAAGAAAGAAATACCTAAAATCCATTTAGCATCATACTTTTGCTAGCTAGATTGGTTTACAAAAAAAAGAATAGCAGATTACTTGTGTAAGATTTTTAATTTTGACAGTTTGCCCTGTTAAACCATATCCAAATTTTCATCAGTTTTTTTAATTTGGATAGGTCTCTAAGATGTATAAGTATACTGCATACATGATTTTGTGTTCAGAAACTCATATCCTGTTAACAGTTCAACCTAAAAAATGTTACTTGTCTAACTATTAACTTTTTGCAAATGCAAGGGGGAAGTTATTCCATTCAAAAACTATCTTCAGCGGTATGCTACTCCTTATTATGCATCCAATAGTACCAATCCTCTTTGGTATGCCATCAGACGTGCATCAGCTCATATAATTGTGCTATCCAGTTATTCTCCATTTGGTAACTTCACATTCCCACACTTGCATATGTGTGAATTGAGTTTATTTTATATCTGTAGAATTTACTGCTGCTTGTAACTTTTACTTTTGTTTAGGAAAGAATGATTGGAATCCCATACGCTGATGCTTCCGTCTTATAAAATTAACCATTAAGGCTTGCCAGTGTTACATATCTCTTAGCCTTGAAAGGACTTTTTTTCTCTTTTTTCTTTTAATGCTGATAACTTTGTCATCAGTGAAATACACGCCTCAATGGAGGTGGCTGACAGAAGAATTGTCAAGGGTTGACAGGGAAAAGACACCTTGGCTCATAGTCCTCATGCATGTTCCAATCTACAACAGTAATGACGCACACTACATGGAAGGTGAAAGCATGCGAGTAGTATTTGAGAGTACAAAGTTGATGTGGTGTTTGCTGGGCATGTTCATGCTTATGAAAGATCAGTATATATGGTTCTTTAACTTTTATGTTTTCCTGTCTTCCCACACTATATAATATGATATAGTTTATTTGGTGTCCATCATTCCATCCATCTTCATATATGCATGAGATTCATGTTTTTATATTCATGTCTTTTTTTTTTTTTTTTACATTTTTTTTATGAATTATGATGGCAAGGAGTCTGGCCCAGGCCCAAAACAAACACAACAAGGGGCCACCTGGCCCATCAGACGGAAAACAAATAAAGGCAGGTAAGAGAGTGAATCTCGAACGTTGTCGGCCGCCCGAGCCCAATTAAGGAGGGTAAGGGTATTATATATTTTAAAAATGACATTAGTAGCAGCTCCAGTCCGGCACGAATCAGCAACATCTTGCACAGAGCTACAACAAAATATAAAGCAAGACTGCAAGAGTTCGATTAAAAGACATTTAATACCATATAGGGCAGAAACGTAAATGCCAATAAATTACTCACCTGTATGCATTACACATATAAAAGGATTTCATTGAGATCCAGTTTAGTACTTTGTTTTTAATTTATATGTATTTTATTTCCTTCAAGTTGGAGATAGCGCACATGTGCACGCCAAAACTGTAATAAAGACTTTGGATCTTTTATCATAATTGGATATCAATAGAATGTTGTTGTGTACAATTTTATACTATATTTGTTGTTGTTATTCTTGTTCTTATTATTCGGGAACGAAATGTTTCTTATTTGGCAAATGGTTTTCCAATGTTGGCATAGCATCTTGAGTCCTAGGGCTGGGTAAAAATATCGAAATATCGAAAAATACCAGTTTCGATATCGTCACTCTCCGACTGATACCGAAATGAACGGTTACCGACTACCACGGTACGGTATCGGAACCAAAAATCATCATCTCGACTCCTATCGATCGGAATTCGATATGGGTGTTTCGGTACGGTAACCAAATCCACCCTTAAATTCTTGACTATCATAGGATCAATTTATATAAAAATGTCTGTGTGGCCTAGTTTGAAATTTTGAGCTAAAGAAAAGAATTAAGGGCTCTTTTCCTTTTGTTTTTTTGTTTTTTTTTTTGAATAAAGTGCCATGCAAAATCAGGCAGTTTCATATCTTTTTAAATCATAATGGCTAGGGGTGGGCACGGTGCGGTTCGGCTCAATTCACCCCGAGAACCATGCACCGCGCCAGAAATATTATATCGGTTTGGTTCGGTGTTGAGAACCGGACAAAGTGAAAAAAAACCAAACCAAACCAAACCATTGCAAGAACGGTTTGGTTCGGTGTGTGCACGGTTTTGGGCCAAAAAATGTGGGCCTAAGTCCAATTATTTTGTTGGTACTTACATTTGGTTTTTAAACATTTTGGCCACACAATTGAGTTTTTGAACTACCATTCTACAAATTAAACAAATGCAAATACAATTTTGAACTTTATTTAACTTAGTACTTAAAATTTTAAAGTAAATACAACCTGCTTAAGTTATAAGTTATAACTATATATAAGATTATATATAACTATTATAGAGTAATGAGTATAGTATATATATAACTATATACTACTATAGTATATACTAGTATACTACTATAATTATATATTACTTATATAGTTATATATAACTATTGTAGTATGTATACAACTACTATACACTAAGTTACTAACTATATAGTTATATATAACTAACTATACTAAGTTACTAACTATATAGTTATATACTAAATTTATATATAACTCTATATGCATAAAACATTATTATATAGACTATAGAGTATACTAATTTTATTATATAAGATATAACTAAAATTATATACTAAAACATTATTATATATATAATATTAAACTCATAGGGTTATATAAAATATATTTTAGGGTCTAAAATAAAAATGTATAAAATGTGTATAAAAATGTATAAAATATGCATAAAAATATATAATTATATTTTAAAAAAATTACACGGTTTGGTTCGGTTTGGTTCGGGTAATATGAGCATGAAACCGGAACCGGAACCGTCTATATACGGTGTGGTTCGGTTTTCTCTTACGGTGTTGACTTTTTGGTCAACTCGGTGTTTTTTCGGTTTTTTTACGGTTGGTTTGGTTCGGTGTTTCGGTGCGTCGGTTATTATGCCCACCCCTAATAATGGCATCACTTCTGTAACATAGTTACATAGGGATGCCCAATCATTATATTTATACTTGTATATTTATCTATTTGATTTCTTGTATGTTAAAACTTAAAACACTGACTTGGTTTTGACTTTTGAGGCAGCTGTTCTTATGTGTTGGCGTTGGTTTGTGGGCTGGGCTTATCATTGGTTTTGTAACCGAGTATTAAGGGTATTATATATTTCTGAAATTAGAACAGAAGACTCTCATACGTAACTCTGATATCGACGTCCGTTTCTATGGACGACAAACCGAGCAACCAGGTAATCTCTCTCTCTCGTCTCTTCCATCCTAGCTTATGGATTTCTTTATATTTTTTGTAATTAATTTAATTTAGGGTTTGGTTCTACCTGGCATAAATGATGCATGAAGCGATTTATTTGGGGCTTTTCTGAATTAGGGTTAATTGGCAACGATCGAACCAGTGGATCTCATCGATCTGATGAGTCTGTGGATCTCATCGTGTCTAGTCTCTTCCATCATTCATTGTCGATTTGTTCGTTTCGTTTTGTTGTAATTTAATCTTTTCCCAATTAATCTTTTCTTGCTGGGCACTCTCGAAGACTCCACACAACACCATAGCCATGGGTGTAAAACGCAAGCAAGACCCTCCCTCCCCTGCCTTTGATGATCTTATCCAGAAGGATTCTGGGGTTGTTTCTGGTGATACCCAGAATGAGAAAGTTGTTGGTTTGGAATACCCAGTTGAGAAAATTGGGAGAGAAGCTGTGATCAGTGATGAAAGTTTGGTGATGATGAAGAAGAAGCAGAAGGATGATGAAGAGTCAGAGAGGGATGGTTTGAAGGGTTTGGTGAAGTCTGCTTCAATTTTCTCTTCAGGTTTGAATCAAGATTTTCAATTTTAATTTTAGAATTGAATACTTCTGAGAACCATGCATGTGTAAGAATTATGTGTTGGAGATAATATATGGAGAAAAATATAGGATACATCTAAGTGTTGATCATACTCTCAATTTAGGGCTAATATTTTTATTGGGATTTTTTTTTTTCGATTTTAAAGAGTAAATCTGCTTTTGATTTTCTGATTTTTTTATTTTTCTGCTGTCCTCTCTTTTATATTTAAAGAGTAAATATATAAATGATGATTGTTTTTTTCCTTTACATGGAGAAGTATAATAATGTTGGAATCTTAATCATGAGCGTTATTAATATAACTACATGTTAATTAAGAAGACGTTCACGCTTAAAGGTTTTATATAAGCCTTTTCTTGTTCTCTCTTCCATCATTCATTGTCGATTTGTTCGTTTCGTCTTGTTGTAATTTAATTCATCTAGGTAGGGTTCTAACATAACATAAAATGATGAAGCAATTTCAACTTGGGCTTTGAATTAGTGTTTAATTGTCATCGGGTCACTCGTTTTGTTCCTTTTTTTTGTTGTAATTAATTTTATGGTGGGTTCTAATTGATGCCGAAGCATCTACGACTACGATTATTTCCAAGATTAATTGGGCCTTCTAGCCAATTAGGCTTGGGGTTTAGACATTTTAGTTTTCCTATTCCAATTAAGAATTGGTTTGATTTCCTTTTATTAATTAGGACTTTCTATTATGTTTCCTACTAGAGTGGGTATAAAGCCTAATTTAGAGTTGTAATAAAAGATTTTATTCAGATTTTAATAGAAATATCAGAGTTACTCTCGGGTCCCTTTGCTTTGTCTCCTTATTTGGCCTGGGTTTTTCTTCTTAATTAGGGTTTGAGAAGTTTAATTCTCTCTCCCTCCCTCTCTCTCTCTTAGATAGTTTCATATGCGTACACATTTAATATTGTGATTGATATATATCATTGAATTGCATACATACTAATATTGTATATACCACATATACATAGGATCGATGGAGGCTGCTGGTAATAATGCTTCTAAGGGAGTCGCTACTGCTTCTGTGTCTTCTCTTGGTTCCAGTTATAACTCACTAGCACAAGATAACAACCCGAAGGTGGAGAAGGCAGATCAATATCCGGAGAAGACTGATTGGTGTGCAGTGTATGAAAAGCTACTGGCTTTTTATACGAATTCTCCCGATCCTTTCCTCACTGCGTCGATGCCCCGTGGATATAGTCCCTGTTCTCCAAAACAGCGGCTCCTCACTCCGGAGGAGGAGGAGTATCTCGAGCATGTCCGTCAAAAGGTGTTGGAAAGTGACATTAGTCGTGAGGCTGCAGCTAAACAAGAGGCATTTGACTTTGAGAAGCATTGGGAATGGCTGAAGACGATGCCTCCGCCCCGCCTTAGTGACACAAGGAGTTCTTAAGGAGGAGGCTGCCGGATATCATGCTTCTAAGGGAACGGGTGTTGGGTGTTTCCTTTGCGAGGAGAACTACTATGTTAAAGCCTGTTTGTGAGTGCTTTTCATAAGTACTTTTATTCTGTTGTGCTTCTTCTTTTAGCTTCTTTTACAAAGAAGTATTTTGTTGTTTGGCTATCAACAATCTAAGTATTTTAACATTAAAGTAGTGCTTTTAATAGTGTTTGGCTTTCAAAAAAAGTGCTTTGCATAATAAATTTTTTTTTTTGTTCTTAGTGTTTCAAACTTGGTTGAACACGGTAAACAAAACAGTGTTTTCCTTGCTTCTCTTCCAAAACAAAAACAAATTGAATTTTTCATATGTCATCATATTGTTTAACCTTAGTTTAGTATGATTTTCATATTTCATCGTATTCCACCGGAGGGTTGATGAGCTCTTTCACTCTCTGCAAGTTCAAGCAAGTGTAAATTTGCCGGGTTTCCAACTGTTCTTCAACAATTACCCTCTTCACTTCTATTAATGCGCGCCCAATGAATCAATAGAAACCATTTTTGCATCTAACATCTTCAACCACAAATCAAATCAAAAGACCATTTTATTTACCAAAACATAAAGAAGCTTAGAGCGTTAAGCCTTGTTTGGTATCCTATTCAAAAACATTTTCTTATTTTTGAAAATGACGAGTGTTAAGAAATTTAGCTACAAGCCGTTAGGAATGATCTCTATTGATCTCTATCCTGAACATGAATTTTATTTTGTGTCAATAGAGGATTGAAATTTTCATTTTGTATCAATTATGGACTATGGTTTTTTTTCAGTTTTTGTCTCAACTTTGGTCCGACGTTGGTCCCATTAAACCTCTACCAAATTCAGAAAAATTATATTGGGTTTAAAGATATGCATCTCCTCTTTACAACTATATAAAGATCACTTAAATCGGACCTCTAAAACTCTAGATAATCGGCCTCAAACTAGGATACCCGAAACTGTTCAAATTTTCGGATATTTCTTCAAAGGTCCAATTGGACAGTTTCGGGTACCCTACTTTGGAGCCAATTATCTGGAGTTGTAGATGTCCGATTTGAATGATCTTTATATGGTTATAAAAAGGAGATGCATAGCTTTAAACTCATTGTAAGTTTGCTGAATTTGATGGAGGTTTGATAGGTCCAATGTTGGGCCAAAGTTGAGATAAAAACTGAAAAAAAAAATAAAAAAAATAGGGTTCTTAATTAACACAAAATAAGTGTTTCAATTCTCAGTTGACATAAAGTGAAATTCATGTCCTGAATAGAGACATGGGGTATAGTTAGAGTTATTTAGCTAAAATTTTCCCAATTTAATTTAAATACCAAAATATATAAGTGAATCTTGATGAGAATTTACGTTCACTGACCTTGGAGTCTTGCAAGGTGACCGCTCCTGAAATCAGGAAGCTTCAGTCAGCTGCCCTCCCCAATCTAGTCAGCTTTCGTGCCAGAATAGATTGGAAGATTTGTCAGATATGATGTAAATAGCCTGCTATCTGCGTGGATAGCTTTGTGTACAGGTTAATAATAATTCCATATAGAAAGAGAAAGGGGCCAAAATTTCTGGATGGAATAACCCTAATGTACAGATGGCCTATATCTGGATGTACGTTTAGTTAGCCTCCAACTTTGAATCTATTTGACA
This sequence comes from Dryas octopetala, assembly GCF_963921425.1. Taxonomy (NCBI): domain Eukaryota; kingdom Viridiplantae; phylum Streptophyta; class Magnoliopsida; order Rosales; family Rosaceae; genus Dryas; species Dryas octopetala. Next base: position 6,522,135 of record NC_141373.1, on the reverse strand, counting down.
TACAAGTGTATATACAAATATTTATGTTAATGAAAAACATATTGTGCTGCAACTGAAAGCCAAAACTTGGGGTTGAGGTTATATTAATCTTTAAGTGAATCTTGATGAGAATTGAAATACGTTTGTGCATGTTGAGTTCAGTTATCGTAGGCTTTAGGGGTAGATTTATAATGTCATCACTCATCACCGAAGTTCACTTCATCTTTTTTACGTTTCCTATAAAAATGAAAAGTACAATAAAAAATGTGGGTATGAATTTCGGGCATCATGTACCGGTGATTATTAAATTCTGGATTCATAACTTGTGAAGTATAAATGCAGGTTCGGCAAACATCGATGATTTGATGGACAATTTTGTGCTTAAATTTTTGCAAAAATGTATGAGCGTGTTTACATGTTTTCTTAAGAGATAGAGAACTACTGAGCTATAAAAACTAACAGAGCCTCATTACTCCAATACAAGTTTTTCCCCTCAAAAACACGTACTAGACACAAATTATTCAAGTTATACTTACACCCTTACGCTAGTATCAAACTATAAATAAATAAAAAATCAAGAACATGCCACCATAGATGCTTCAATTACAAAAACAATATTCTGACAAAAAATGTAAAGCGATGTGGATGAAGGGCAGAAGCTAACTAAAATCAAGACCTGCAACTTCACCTCGAACTCCCAACGTAAAAAGAGAATGGAAAATTTGTTTTCTACAAACAACTACTCGGAATAAAAATTTGGATCCACAACTATCCACTGTTTATAGAAACTACGAGGCCATAGCTGAAATCTATCTCTTTGTTTAACATACTTAAACAGTGAATACACCTTGGACCAGCGGCGGATTCTGGAAATTAGTCCAGGGGGGGCTTCTAAATATTTTTTTAAAAGATTAAAAATAACAAAGATAATAAAAACTATATAGCATTACAATTACCACAAAAATTCAAATATTAATTTTATTTATAAAGTTCATACTTCATACTTCATACATGAATTTATAATTGACCTCTACGAGTTTTCATCTTTTGAAATGTTTTCATGATTGTATCATTATCAATCTCCTCCAAGATATCATTCTCTATATATACAACCCATGCTATCGCTCAACCACTCATCACCCATCCAGTTGTGCAACCTACCATATTTCAATTCAATTATAATTGTCAAAAAGCCTAAACAATCTATTACTGTGTAACGTACTGTTTTATCTTGAGTACTTTTATTATCCAAAGAAATTTCAGCAGCGTTTACACATTTCCTCTAAATTCCCTATGTACAGAACTTAATATAGATGCAAATGCTTCATACCTAAGTACGTATTTATAGAAAATGAAAACTGAAGTTATTAAACAACATATTTGCAGCAAATTGAAGTTGACTATGTCTCTCTAGTTCGTTATTTCAAAAGAATGATCAGTAATGCTTTTTTTTTTTAAAACAATACATGGGGCTTTTGGTCATTTATCAGAGGGGGCTTAGTTTTCATTTAATAAATATATACAAACAAAATCCGCCCCTGCCTTGGACCGTTCACAAAGTAATGTTGTTACTGCATCCTTTGCTCTCATTCTGTGAACCTAGCTAGAACTTTATTAGATAAAGTTTTTGTTTTTTCCACCCTTTGTACCATGTTATGCTTATGTTACATTTTTATGCTCTCATTTCTGAAAGAAAGAAATACCTAAAAACCATTCAGCATCATACTTTTGCTAGCTATATTGGTTAAAAAATAAAAAATTAAAAGAATAGCAGATTACTTGTGTAAGATTTTTAATTTTGACAGTTATCCCTGTTAAAACATATCCAAATTTTCATCAGTTTTTTCATTTGGATAGGTCTCTAAGATGTATAAGTATACATGATTTTGTGTTCAAAACTCATATCCTGTTAACAGTTCAACCTAAAAAATGTTACTTTTTGCATATGCAAGGGGGAAGTTATTCCATTCAAAAACTATCTTCAGCGGTGTGCAACTCCTTATTATGCGTCCAATAGTACCAATCCTCTTTGGTATGCCATCAGACGTGCATCTGCTCATATAATTGTGCTATCCAATATATTATTCTCCATTTGGTAACTTTACATTCCCACACTTGCATATGTGTGAATTGAGTTTATTCTATACCTGTAGAATTTACTGCTGCTTGTACTACAACTTTCACTTTTGTTTAAGGAAAAAATGATTGGAATCCCATATGCTGATGCTTCCGTCTTATGAAATTAACCATTAAGGCTTGCCAAAAGACTTTTTTTCTCTTTTTTCTTTTAATGCTGATAACTTTGTCATCAGTGAAATACACGCCTCAATGGAGGTGGATGAAAGAAGAATTTTCAAGGGTTGACAGGGAAAAGACACCTTGGCTCATAGTCCTCATGCATGTTCCAATCTACAACAGCAATGACGCACATTACATGGAAGGTGAAAGCATATATGCGAGTAGTATTTGAGAGTACGTTGGTTCGTTCCTTACAAAGTTGATGTGGTGTTTGCTGGGCATGTTCATGCTTATGAAAGATAACTTTTATGTTTTCCTGTCTTCCCACACTATATAATATGATATAGTTTATTTGGTGTCCATCATTCCATCCATCTTCATATATGCATGAGATTCATGTTTTTATTTCACCCTTTTCAGTATAGAATCTCAAATATACACTACAAAGTACATAACAAGTGGTGACCAGTACCCCATACCAGACAAATCAGCTCCTGTCTACATAACTGTTGGAGATGGAAGGAACCAAGAAGGTCTTGCTGGAAGGTAAGAACTTTATTTCTATTTTTTGTTATGATTTTTGCTTTTGTTAACAAGGAAAGGTGGGTGAAATTGCATGGAAGTTCTCATATTGCAGTCTGCAAGGAATTCAAATTCTTTTTGTGCAGAGGATAGTCAGGTCTAACAATTGTTCCATGGTTTCTGTAGGTTTAGACATCCACAACCAGATTACTCTGCGTTCGGAGAAGCCAGCTATGGGCATTCTACGCTGGAGATTCAAAACAGGACACATGCATTGTACCATTGGAACCGGAATGATGATGGGAAGAAATTGGCAACTGATGCATTTGTATTACACAATCAGTACGTACTGGTGAGTATAGTCATTACCATTTATGTTGCTGGTGCCAAAGCCAAGAAATGCGTGTTTTCTGTATACACAATACCCCCTTGCTGATTTGGCACTGAACAGTTGTGATACAACTATGGCCATTTATGAAATTTAGGAAGGAGGACACTAGGACAGGGGTGAAGATATATATATTTTTTTTTGTTTTCATGAAAATTATAATCTGTATATATGACATGAATGAGTTTTGGTAATGCAGGGGTAGAAATCACAGGAGGCGAAAACTGAAGAAGCATTATATGGAAAAATACGGAGCAAATTAAGATGTATTGATAAGCAGTCAAACACCTCAGCTACAAATAGTTTCAATGAGGAGAGCAGAGGTGGTGGGAACATTGGATGGGCTTGTATTGAGATTTAAACTGCGTATAAATAAGTAATATGATCCCTATCGGTTGATTGTTCATGATATTTATATGGATGGAAATCTTTGATAACACAATACACAGCCAGTTCTTCCAAAATTTATTTTCTCATTTTCTTACACTCACCTAAATACGTTTTGCTTGCAAAGGTGGTCACATGCATTAATAAGATTGTCAATCAGATAAAAGTACGTGCAAATGCATAGTCTTGAATGACCAAGAACATTTCCCTTGTGGCAGAGTTGAGGGCATTTTAAATCAAGAAAAGTCAATATCATTTGACTATTATACAAATATGAATAAGCCGCCATCCAACCTGAGCCAACAATATGATTCTTAATAGTCAAAGCTATTAGGAGAAACTGGGTGTACACCGATATGAAATTTACCAAGCAAAGATCGACAAATTGCCATTCTTCACCCCACAGAAGAAACCAAAAATAAATATTCATGGAACACCGTGAAAGGAAAAAATAGAGTCCCCCAAAGCTCATGTTTTGGCATCTGATCCTATTACATAACTTGCATTTTACATGAGTCAGGTCCTATCCGCAGACATAACAACATCTCCAAAAAGAAAACCACAATGTAACTGAAAAAGATGGGATGATCATGAAGGGGAGAAAGTGAAGCAGAATCCTGCAAGGAATACACAGGTTGATAATCTAACAATCCAAGCAAGAGTAGCCTCACTGAAGCTGATAGGTACATATAAATCTTCTATAACTTCACTACATTATGATACATGTTATGAAACAATTATGTACACCATTTGAGTGCTTGCAGGTCTATTGAATCAACAAACTTGAGTAAAGGTGTCTCTGGTGTTCTTTGTATACATCTCTGGGCGGATAATACATCTTCAATTTACTGTTAGCCATACCACAGCAATCCATCACGAATCACGGTAATTGATTGTGGCATCCACTGACTTGGTTTTGACTTTTGAGGCATGCAGCTGTTCTTATGTGCTGGCGTTGGTTTGTGGGCTGGGCTGGGCTTATCATTGGTTTTGTAACCGAGTATTAAGGGTATTATATATTTCTGAAATTAGAAAAGAAGACTCTCATACAGTCATACGTAACTGATATCGACGTCCGTTTCTTTGGACGACAAACCGAGCAACCAGGTAATCTCTCTCTCTCGTCTCTTCCATCCTAGCTTCTGGATTTCTTTATGTTTTTTGTAATTAATTTAATTTAGGGTTTGGTTCTAGCTAGCATAAATGATGCATGAAGCCATTTATTTGGGGCTTTTCTGAATTAGGGTTAATTGGCAACGATCGAACCAGTGGATCTCATCGTCTCTAGTCTCTTCCATCATTCATTGTCGATTTGTTCGTTTCGTTTTGTTGTAATTTAATCTTTTCCCAATTAATTTCTTGCTGGGCACTCTCCGAAGACTCCACACAACACCATAGCCATGGGTGTAAAACGCAAGCAAGACCCTCCCTCCCCTGCCTTTGATGATCTTATCCAGAAGGATTCTGGGGTTGTTTCTGGTGATACCCAGAATGAGAAAGTTGTTGGTTTGGAATACCCAGTTGAGAAAATTGGGAGAGAAGCTGTGATCAGTGATGAAAGTTTGGTGATGATGAAGAAGAAGCAGAAGGATGATGAAGAGTCAGAGAGGGATGGTTTGAAGGGTTTGGTGAAGTCTGCTTCAATTTTCTCTTCAGGTTTGAATCAAGATTTTCAATTTTAATTTTAGAATTGAATACTTCTGAGAACCATGCATGTATAAGAATATTGTATATACCACATATATATAGGATCGATGGAGGCTGCTGGTAATAATGCTTCTAAGGGAGTCGCTACTGCTTCTGTGTCTTCTCTTGGTTCCAGTTATAACTCACTAGCACAAGATAACAACCCGAAGGTGGAGAAGGCAGATCAATATCCGGAGAAGACTGATTGGTTTGCAGTGTATAAAAAGCTACTGGCTTTTTATACGAATTCTCCCGATCCTTTCCTCACTGCGTCGATGCCCCGTGGATATAGTCCCTGTTCTCCAAAACAGCGGCTCCTCACTCCGGAGGAGGAGGAGTATCTCGAGCATGTCCGTCAAAAGGTGTTGGAAAGTGACATTAGTCGTGAGGCTGCAGCTAAACAAGAGGCATTTGACTTTGAGAAGCATTGGGAATGGCTGAAGACGATGCCTCCGCCCCGCCTTAGTGACACAAGGAGTTCTTAAGGAGGAGGCTGCCGGATATCATGCTTCTAAGGGAACGGGTGTTGGGTGTTTCCTTTGCGAGGAGAACTAATATGTTGAAGCCTGTTTGTGAGTGCTTTTCATAAGTACTTTTATTCTGTTGTGCTTCTTCTTTTAGCTTCTTTTACAAAGAAGTATTTTGTTGTTTGGCGATCAACAATCTAAGTATTTTAACATTAAAGTAGTGCTTTTAATAGTGTTTGGCTTTCAAAAAAAGTGCTTTGCGTAGTAAATTTTTTTTTTTTTTGTTCTTAGTGTTTCCAACTTGGTCGAACATGGTAAACAAAACAGTGTTTTCCTTGCTTCTCTTGCAACATTTCCGTTCTGGTGTTTGAAAAGATGGAGAACAGAAATGGCGCTATCATAACATCAATGAAAAAAAAAAAATTTCAAAAATGGAGATGGCCTCTTTCGATAAGACACACCAAAATTTAGACATATCAATCCTGATTCAAAGTTCAGACACCACTAGGCTCCAAACCAATTTACTGTTAGTATATGAGAGTTTGGTCCCTTGTTAATTAATTTTCTTTACCTAACAATCACAAATTCACAGCTCTTTAATGCATCACTGAAGCAGACTCACAGGACATCATGAGAATCTGCAACTAAACAGTGATCTATCATTAATGTTTGCAGGTTGTCTTTATATGTACATTAAAATTTGTTAAACCTATGTAGTATCTTTCAATCACATGCCCTAATTATGTATATTTAAGTAATATGTTAGGCTACTTAATTATGACAAACTTGAGATGGTGAATGACAAGATTTCAAACTCTCATTATTTTTTGTTTAGACTTAAGCATTCACTACTTAAAACTATTTTTTTTTTTGGCCATTCACTACTTAAAACTTAATCTGCTAATGTTATGAATTCATTAGCATAAACGACAATCAGAAGATGAATGTCTAAATTTGGTAATTAAAATTGCATACTATATATATGTTGATCAGAACGAGCAGGCTTTGGAAAATCACAGCTCAACCACTTGGCAAAAAGAGAGAGCACCAAACCAAAAGGCAGATAAATAAAATTTGCAAAGCTTTTGGAAATATAGCACATCACTGCACAGTTCCTGTTGTACATATCATAAATACCATATCCCTCAACCACACGGCTATTGCATTTAGAGGTAGATTGTTCTGTAGAGTGGTTCCTGAAGTGATGAAGATGTTCACTGAAGCTTGGACCAGTTTATTGCTTTCATGCATTTTGGTTCTCTCTCTCTCTCTCTCTCTCTCTCTCTCTCTCTACATAGTCAATGTTTTCTGTCATATGAGTTCTTGCTAATGTAAACCTTTAATTTCAACATTACAGGGCATGGCATCCATGCATCTTTCTATAACTACTCAATAACAACAGAGGCAAGAATATTCTACTCCTATACTCATCACAATTTTGCTTTTGCTTCTTTAATTGGATTTAACACTTTGTCATCCAAAATGATAATTTCTGAATAAAAAGACAAATTGTTTTTTTTTTTTTTTCATTTTTTATGGTAGAGTAAAAAGACAAATTGTTGTACGAGTTGAAAATTTGATGATATTTATTCATCACTGACAATTACAATGTTTACAATGTTCACAAGGCAAAGTCAACTGAGGTGATTACAGCTAATTACAATCAATCAAGACTAAACTCAATGCATGGCTTTGGTTTCCGCTTAACCCAATTCTCAATATATATAGAAAATCTCAAAAACACCAAAGACTCAGCTCTCACATCTTACACTCTAAACTCGATCTCAAAAGATCCAAATTCTTTATAATGTGTTGTGTGGAGGCTAAAACTATAGAAAGATATTAGGATATCATCAAGTTACTAGTGACTTGATTATAATAAATACTAGCTTCAACAAGCTTATGAAACATTGTTGAAAATGCACATAGCTAAAAGCAAATTTCAATATACCTTTTTCTACAATTTTGATCAAACAGTGCTTGGTGGAGCCCCTAGAAGCTCTATATGGTGGAGGGATTATAGTAAACCCAGAATTTAATCACAATATTGAAAGATGGAAAAAGTTTGGTCAAGGGAAAATAGAAGGAGAAATATCAAAGGAATCCATCAGACAAACAAACCCTAAATTAAATCAAAGTAATATGGTGTCTCTGGTGTTCTTTGTATACATCTCTGGGCGGATAATACATCTTCAATTTACTGTTAGCCATACCACAGCAATCCATCGGAAATCACGGTAAATTGATTGTGGCATCCACTTAAGACTCAAATTCAGTTTCCCGGATTTGGCCCCGTCTAGGGGTAAAGAGTCTTGGTATTCCCCTTCTAATATAACCCTAGTGAGTGTCAGGATGCATCTTCCCATATAGTCCTACACGATACAGAAAAGACTCATGTTAGAACACGTTTCAAAGTAAGATGGCACGTCATATTCGTAATAGGCATTTAGTTTTATACTGTTAAATTTCATAGGTTTTTAAATTGTTTAGACATATTAGGAAACAAATTATGTTACAAATGTTTATGTTCATATTGGTCATGGACTCATGATTGTATGTATACACGTTTCTAGAGAACTTATTTTCTTGTAATAATTAGTTAATTAATGTTGATGATGGAATAATTTTATTTTCTCAAAGAAAAGATCTAACAAGAATTGTCACAAATAACAAATTTTTAATGCCACGAATCACAAAATTAATTATCACATCCGTCAATGATCAATCCTATTTAATTCCGAGGAAGATGAAAGGGAAAAAAAGAAATTTTTATTTTTTTGTTTCCAAAAACTCATAATTAAATTCCATATATTCTAAAAGAGAATATTCGGTTTACTGTAGCTTAGGAACAGTATTTTGTTCACTGAAAAGACTTTTGTGCCACTCTATTTTTTTATTTCAGTTGCTTCTCATTGTAATTAATGGGGTTAGTTGGGCCCCTTTTTGTCATTTACGATCTCTTTATCTGGGTTGGTCTGCTCTCTTTGGTAATTCGCTTTTTGGCTTGCCACTGTGAGTTAAGTAAACCCATATTCAGAATCACTCTCTCATTCTCTCTCCTCACCCCCCGACTTCTCTCTTCTCTCTCTCCTTGGTGCGACGCCGTCCGACGAGGGATGGCGGCGAGACCACCACCATACGACTCGCCTCCTTCTCCTCTCTCTCTCCATGGCCGCCGATCGTCCATCCAGTCACCGACGGGGACGAATCGAGTCAAAACCCGGAAAGAGAGCTCGCCGGCGTTGACTTCTTTTCCGGCGGAATCGAGGCCGGCGACCACCTGGGTTCTCTTCCAGTTAGTCATTCTTTCTTTCTGTAATGACTTTTTTCCTTATTCAATAATTTGTATTTAATTTGGTTTTGGGTTTGAACTATATAGTGACCATAGTTTTGTATTTAATAAGCTGTCCATTCAACAGCTTCCTTGCATCACGGGGCTTGATCCCAATTCATCTCAGTGTCTCCCACAGGCTTCCATTATTCGAAAACACTCTGGATATTGTGCATTCAGTGCATGTTCTCAGCAACTGGATTCCCGATAACATGCTTGAGTTCACACTATATGACATATACTGGGTGTTGAGGCCAGGAGGGCTCCTCTGGCTCGATCGTTTCTTCTGCTTGGATCACAGCTCAATGAAACTTACGTTCCCATGTTGGATAGGATTGGTTTTAACAAACTACGATGGAATGCGGTGCCAAGCTTGATCGTGGAAAAAATAAAAATGAGTGGTACTTTTCAGCCCTGTTGGAGAAACCAATGATCTGAGGATGAGGTACATTCATATTGTGTTTTGCTTAATGAACACATAACTGTAAAAGAATTTTGTACTTTTAAGAGCTGAAGATCTTGAGTGGTTTTAGTGCTATTTAACTTGCAATGCACTTGACGACAAATCTTTTTGGAATTAATTATATTTCACTCCAAGAAGCTAGCGACAAAGATTGGAAATAGATGAAGCATATATGAAAATTGAAAAATAAAGTAATACTAGAGCTCTTGGATATGATGATGAAATTGGCCTTCTGCATGCTCTCCTCTTACATTATGCAGAAACCTGACGTGTTTAGTGAAAATCTACATAATAGATGGCCAACAATAAATTGCAAAATATTTTACAGTGTCCAATCATGTTTGGGAGAAAAAGAAAGAGCAAATCTTTTGAACTCACAAGTCACAATCACTTAGTCCGATATTTGATAAAGTTTCACAAAGTTATTACAAGGAGCATCTAGATGTCTTAACACAATCATGAATCCATTATCAATGCAACTACATGACTTAAAGCAATCTTGGAAATCCATTATCAGTTTACCCCTCCCCTCTAGCAAAGAGTTATTAAAGAAAGAAAAACAAGGATTCAACAATTCAACAAGAAGAATGTAGTCTGAACTTTTCTTAAAGAAGAAAGTACCCTTCATTTTTAATTTACTTGGCATAGAAGCCTACAGGTCATTCTAATTTACTTTCAGTGTCTCTCATTGTAGTTTTCTGTTATTTTTAGTGTTTGTAATTAGTGGGTTTTGGTTGTTTAATTCTTGATTCCTCACCCAGAGGTAATGTTGCTTTTTTCTTTTATTTATTTATTTATTTTTGTCTGAGTGTTTTATTTGTTGAGGAGGAGCAAGTGTATTCTTTATTTTCTGTCATGTTCAAACAATGGATACTGCAGGCAGAAATTTGTAGCTATCCATATGTTGTGCAATTACATTCATTCATGATGCAGTAAGCCTTCAGTTGTTTTTTTGATGATCCACCTTTTTTCTTTTGGATGTGAATGTGTATTCAATGTAAAGGTTGTAGCTAGAGGATTATAGCTTAGTATCTTTTTCTCTTTCTTTTTTTTTGTTCTCTAAAATTTTTTGAAACTTACCATGACTTCAATTTTGTACAAGTTATGGAAAAAAGAAACAGGGATAATAATGGTGAAAATGAATGTTTATTATATTCTCTCAAAGGTGAAACTATGGGCTGCTCTCAAGCTATAAGGTATTCTACCCTTTTCTTCTTTTCTTTTGCATTTGTTTTACTGCAATTGTATCTTTCATTACTTTTGTTCAATCCTACGAAGTCATTTTCAAAATATTTCTTCCATATGTAGTTTATGGTTGACATGTATATGCTAATAGTAAGTCTGATGAAAGAATTAACTGAAAAAAACATTCGTAAAGCAAGGTAGAAATACTAAGAGAACACCTCCATTTGAGCATTGGTGTTACGTGTTATTCATTTTTTTTTTTGGGGTTTTGGTGAATTTGATTATGAGTTATTGGGTTTTGGTTCACTTTTCGGGGTTTTCTTTCTTATTTTTTTCCTTCAAATTTTTTCATTATGAATTTTTTTCTGGGTTTAATTGGATTTTGGTTTTAATTTCAGGTTCCCGTACTTTCTTGGATTTGAAGATTGGTTTCTTTTTGGGGTAAGGTATGTTTTTTTCGCTGGTTTTAGCTTTTGTATGTTTCTGTTCAACTTTTAACTCTCAAGGTTTTGGTTCTTTTGATAATTTTTGAGATCTTTCCATTAAGAAACCTCAATATCCACACGATAGATATGGACCAATTATAATTTAACACCTGTATTATGTTTTTGTAAACATGATGTATAATACATCTTTAAAGTTGAAAACGAAAGTAGTTAAAACAAGAAAGAATAATATAGAAGTTAGCTAGCTATCCTTGTTCTTAATTTATTAATGACTTACAGTTCCTTTTTGTCCCAAATCATCATTAAGGTAGATGGTAATATGAGATTTATTGTAGAAAATATATTTGGATTATATAAATTGGGTAAGCTGATTTGCGTTGGAAACAACAGAGACCGGCTCTGGCTCACCAAAATTAGAAGAGCTATGTTCTTCTTCATTCAAGTTGCATGGCAGAACTTTCACTACAAGAGAAAAAAAGATACTACACGCCATATACAGGGCAGGTTGCACAGAATAGTAAAATCAAAAACCTCAAACACAAATATATCAAAAACACTACACTAGCCTTCCTTGACTCAAAGTCTCAAACACAGACAAAGGAGAAAGCTCAAAGCCATCAACCTTTCCCTGACTCTCAGTAAGCTTCCTTCTCTCATGGTATGTGCATCAATGGCCTGTGCACACTCTCTTTCAGAATCACAAACGTGTCTTTGGGTTTGTGTGCATCTGAGTTTTTATTTTTTTGCTTAATCTTGTGGATTTTTGTTTTAACTTATGTTTTTTATATGATTTAAATTTGTATTTAGCGCCAACTAATAGTTAATGTCTTAAAAATTGCATTTTTATTTGTTTACTAATGTCCTTACTTGTAACCAGAACCCAGAAACCATTCTAATCTAAGCATAGTTCAGTTATCATCAATGATGCGCTGGAAGTGGTTTTTGAAAGAGGTGATGATGGTTTTGGCGTGAAAGAGGGTTTTCCATGTATTATGTCCATCAATGACACTGGACATGATCGTCTCGTCTGTCGTCCATGTATTATGTCCATCAATCATCACCATTAATCCGTCTCTCTTCGGCATTCGATTCCTATAGGCCAGCTGGTTCAATTCTCTATCATCATACCTCCAAACTTGTTGTTTTGCTGAAACTGAATCATCCTCTACGTTCCAAAATTCTTCAAAAAGTATTCCATACTTTTTGATGAAATCGTAGCACTCCTCTGACCAACAATTGCCACCTTTAAACACTCTAGTGGTACTGTGGTAGGGTCCTTGTAATAATTCGCACCAACCCAAATAAGTCTCTTGGAGACACTTTTGGTCTAACTCTAAGACTAAACTTATACCGCAATGTAGCTTCAATTGTCTCAGCAATCGTGCACGGTGTGCAAGTATCCTCCCCTTTTTGATCTCTTACATCCTCACTATGTCCTTTTTAACCTAATTAACTATATCTTGTGGTTGAAAAATTACTTCTGCCATCTGTAAATTTAAACATCACAAAAAAGTAAGTCTTATACGTGGGAAGAATTACATGGAAGCAAACATCAATAAATTGAAAAGCTAGACAGAACAACACTACAGGCTTAACGATCAAATAAAACCATGGCATTTCATTCTTCCCCAGTTTTCTTTTCTTTTTATTTTTTCCAGGGAAAATTAAGAGAGAGACGAAATTAAACCCAATCACTTTCTCTCACTTACTCCAGGACGCGATTTGGAGCGAGTTTCTCACACTACTTGAAGAAAAATATAGTGTACATGCCAACAACCATGCATTGACCAAGAAAAACCATGCATATTGTACTCAAACATTTTTCTTGGTCAATGCATGGTTGTTGGCATGTACAATATATTTTTCTTCAAGTAGTGTGAGAAACTCGCTCCAAATCGCGTCCTGGAGTAAGTGAGAGAAAGTGATTGGGTTTAATTTCGTCTCTCTCTTAATTTTCCCTGGAAAAAATAAAAAGAAAAGAAAACTGGGGAAGAATGAAACGCCATGGTTTTATTTGATCGTTAAGCCTGTAGTGTTGTTCTGTCTAGCTTTCCAATTTATTGATGTTTGCTTCCATGTAATTCTTCCCACGTATAAGACTTACTTTTTTGTGATGTTTAAATTTACAGATGGCAGAAGTAATTTTTCAACCACAAGATATAGTTAATTAGGTTAAAAAGGACATAGTGAGGATGTAAGAGATCAAAAAGGGGAGGATACTTGCACACCGTGCACGATTGCTGAGACAACTGAAGCTACATTGCGGTATAAGTTTAGTCTTAGAGTTAGACCAAAAGTGTCTCCAAGAGACTTAAGCATTTGGGTTGGTGCGAATTATTACAGGGACCCTACCACTAGAGTGTTTAAAGGTGGCAATTGTTGGCCAGAAGAGTGCTACGATTTCATCAAAAAGTATGGAATACTTTTTGAAGAATTTTGGGACGTAGAGGATGATTCAGTTTCAGCAAAACAACAAGTTTGGAGGTATGATGATAGAGAATTGAACCAGCTGGCCTATAGGAATCGAATGCCGAAGAGAGACGGATTAATGGTGATGATTGATGGACATAATACATGGACGACAGACGAGACGATCATGTCCAGTGTCATTGATGGACATAATACATGGAAAACCCTTTTTCACGCCAAAACCATCATCACCTCTTTCAAAACCACTTCCAGCACATCATTGATGATAACTGAACTATGCTTAGATTAGAATGGGTTCTGGTTACAAGTTAGGACATTAGTAAACAAATAAAAATGCAATTTTTAAGACATTAACTATTAGTTGGCGCTAAATACAAATTTAAATCATATAAAAAACATAAGTTAAAACAAAAATCCACAAGATTAAGCAAAAAAATAAAAACTCAGATGCACACAAACCCAAAGACACGTTTGTGGTTTGTGATTCTGAAAGAGAGTGTGCACAGGCCATTGATGCACACACCATGAGAGAAGGAAGCTTACTGAGAGTCAGGGAAAAGTTGATGGCTTTGAGCTTTCTCCTTTGTCTGTGTTTGAGACTTTGAGTTAAGGAAGGCTAGTGTAGTGTTTTTGATATATTTGTGTTTGAGGTTTCTGATTTTACTATTCTGTGCAACCTGCCCTGTATATGGCGTGTAGTATCTTTTTTTCTCTTGTAGTGAAAGTTCTGCCATGCAACTTGAATGACGAAGAACAGAGCTCTTCTAATTTTGGTGAGCCAGAGCCGGTCACTGTTGTTTCCAACGCAAATCAGCTTACCCAATTTATATAATCCAAATATATTTTCTACAATAAATCTCATATTACCATCTACCTTAATGATGATTTGGGACAAAAAGGAACTGCTCATTAATAAATTAAGAACAGGAATAGCTAGCTAGCTTCTATATTATTCTTTCTTGTTTTAACTACTTTCGTTTACAACTTTGAAGATGTATTATACATCATGTTTAGGGTCCATATGGAGGTTTGATGGGTCCAACATCGGACCAAAGTTGAGATAAAAACTAAAAAAAATAGGGTCATTTATTGACACAAAATGAAAGTTTCAATCTTCACTTAACACAATGAATTCATGTCCTAAATAGGGATATGAGATATAGTTGGAGTCCTTTAGCTAAAATTTTCCCTTCTAAATAATGTAACATATAACTTTTTCTTTTAGAAGAATGTAACATATAACATATAAGGGTTCATTAACCTTAATTTTAGAGTATATTATTTTTAAATAACTTAATAGTAATGATGTCGATGTGACATTATTTTGGATTCAAATTTGAGATTCCTAACACTACTCTTTAATTATTTATAGTGCTTAATTTTAAACCCTCTAATTACATATAAAATTTGTCAAAACCCCCACCTATATAGAAACTCTCTCAAAACCCTTTAATACTTACAATTCCTTTTATACCCTCATACACATAATAAAGGTCCATTTACAAATAAGTCAATAAAAAGTTTCAATATTACAAATACTCGGTTTGTCGGCGTTTATGATATGGTGGAGCCCAAAATTTCGGAGCTAAACCCTAACATAACGCTTCCACCAAGCTTATTCTATACCCTAGGAGAAGATTTACCCTTACAAATCAGGGAAGGAAACAACGAAAAAAAAGAATGGCAAAAAAGTAAATGAACGAAATCAATAAAAGGGTAAAAATGGAATATTTAAAAAATGGGAAAAACTGGAATATTAAAAAAATGGGGGTCAAACTTTGATAGGTATTAGTTGACCGAGGGTTTTGAGAGAGATTAAGTCCCTAATAGGGAGTTTTGAATTAGTTTCATTAAGGGTGAAGGTTTTGAATTAATCAAATTCAAAACAAGGGGATTATGAATAATTTACTAATAAATTAATTGGTATTTGAAAAATGGTGACTTGTGTTAAGGGTCACAACATAATGACGCTGTAATTAGCTCCACCACCAATAATATATTAGCAAATTAAGATTAACTACCAAATTCTAATAATTTTTTAGAATAGCATAAATGCCATATAATATTTTCATTGGACTACCAAATGTAATTGTAGTTTTTAGATTGGGTCACAAATATGTTGACCCCTTTGTTTTGGGCATTTTCATTTGACATTTTTGCCTTTGATGCTTTTATATTGTCTTGAAAAGTTGGCTAATGTAGTCTAATTGTACTTATGAGCATAAAATTATGATGTTGTCCTTAATTTAGTTTAGGGTATAAAAACGAGGTGCATGATATATAAATGAGGTTTAGAGTTTAGAATTAAGGTTCCAAAGCTTATAGTTTAGGGTTTAGGACCTTTAGGTCTCAGATTTTGGCAGCAAAACACTCTAAATATGAGAATAATAATGTATATGTATCAATCTATTGTAATTTATTTTTTTTATTTTAGTGACATGTGATGTAATATTTGTGAATTTTAGTACCCTTTACTATATTAGTATGTTTGATTTTTCAATTAGTACCTAATTTAAATACTATTAAATTTTGATATCTAAACTAAAAAACTATTCAAAGTTGGTAGCTAATTAACCTCAATGGTCCTTTGTTATAATGGTCAAGAAATAATGGGTTACTTACTTCCAAAACCTCTTGAGCACGTGTTCCCTTCATTAGTTCACCAGAACAGAAACTGTCCAAACACACACACACACACTCTCTCTCTCTCTCTCTCTCTGATGGTTTGGTTCGATTGTTACATTTGGTGACCGTACATTCCAGAAAGGCAAGGGTTTTCTGCTGAGACCGCAAAGCCACAGATCGAACTAAAACTCCAAATAGTTTGATCAATCTCTATCAGATTTATTATTATAACCCTCCCCCCTTCTCTCCTTCTTCAGGTACGTTTCTTTTTCTTTCCCTTTTGTTTTCTTTTCTTTGCTTCCCCATTTCTTATCTTTGAAAATGCTCTGAAAGAAAGTTAAAAGAAAAAGAAAAAGAAACCAAATTTGTATGATTACTTGCTTTTTTCCCATTTTCCCATTTCATAATTTTTACCATGATCAACTATTTGCTACTAGATCGATTACTTAATTAATGGAATTCTGCGTTTGTTTTACTTTTTTGGATGTTATAGAAATAGCTGGAATCACAATTTAAGTTTCCTTTTCAGCCAGTTGGGGGATCATTTGGTCATTGATGGAGTTATGAGTCACCTTTCCTGTCCGGTTCCTTAAACCTTCCATTTCTACTAAAGGTTCAAAATGTCTTATCCAATTTTTCTTTTTGGTCTTACCCAGTTTTTAAATTTAAGTGTTTTGCCTAAATATTCAGGATTTTGATTAAGCCAGTCCTCTTTCGTGTTGGGAAAAATCCTATTGCCCTATTTAATGGCTGCACTTGTTTAAGTAGTTACGACTTTCTTGTTGACTGTGCTTAAGCATTTGACAGACTAAGTTTAGTTAATTAATATTGCAGTGATGTTAGTTAATTTGCAAGTTAGTTTGTTTATGTAATTGAACACGTGGCTGTGTCTCATAGGACACCAATTGATTGGTTGAGCTGAGCTCATAGGCTCACGCACTTGGCATGCCTCAGTACATGGGTGCTGCCCTTTATGTAACAGAAAGGGAATGAATGGAACAGTGGCGTGAGCACTGGAATTTCTTTACTGTGATTGAATTCTTTTTGCTCTCCCCCTTTCAGCTTCAATGCTACTTCCTCTCTCAGCCTCAAGTCTAATTAATTAAAACAAAACACACCTAAATTCTACATGGTATCAGAGCCTTGGTTTGGATCAAGGTGTACTGGGACGTGATTGTGTGTGAAGAAAACAGAGTGAAACGAGCAAGGATTCGTGGTTGCAATGGCAAGCTCTGGAGGTGGTGAGCTACGAGCTCCTATCTTTGATGGTAATGAATTCGATTATTGGAAAGTCAGAATGATTACCATTTTCAAGTCACAAGGATTGTGGAAGCTAGTAGAAAAGAGGATTACAGTCCCTGAATCAAAGAAAAAGAGAAGTTCTAAGAAAGAAGAACAAGCTGAAGGTGTAGATGTTGATGAAGAGATGGAAGCATACCTTGAAGAACAGCACATGAAAGATGCAAAGGCATTAGGCATCATTCAAGGAGCAGTCTCCAAAGAAATCTTTCCTCGAATTGTTAATCAAGAAACTGCAAAGGGAGCTTGGAACCTACTGCAGGAGGAGTATCATGGTGATGAACAAGCTAGATCTGTGAAGTTGCAAGGTCTACGCAGAGAGTTTGAGTATATGAGAATGAGAGATAATGAATGCCTTGCTGATTATTTTTCCAGGTTCTTTGATTTAACAAACCAGATGGAGAAATATGGTGAGATTCTCTCACATCAGAGAATGGTCCAAAAGGTACTTATCAGCTTATGCAAGATTTATGATCCAATGTGTGTAGTGTTAGAAAGAACTTGTGATCTGAATTCAGTTTCAGTACATGAGGTTGTTGGATCTTTGAAGAGTTATGAGCTTCGATTGAATAGACATGAGGAAGATGATGGACACACAGAGAAGGCATTTTCCAGTATGGGCATCACTCCAAAAGGCCAAAACACACAGAATAGGCCATATGCTCATGATGCAGGAAGGAAGGGACAGAAGCAATGGAAAGGAAAACCAAGGAAATGGGATGCCAAGTTTCAGGTTGCTGGAAAACAGGAAAGAGGTACTGACTCTGGGAAGCAGAAATGCAAGATTTGTGATAAACTTCACTATGGTGACTGTTGGTTCAAAGGAAAGGTCAAGTGTCACAAATGTGACAAATTTGGCCACATGATGAAGGATTGTCATCAGCCTAACAGGAGGGGTGAAGTGGTGAATTATGCCAATCAGGTCCAGGACACTGCCACAATGTTCTATGCATGTCATATGGCATCTGTGCAAAAGGAACATGGGGTCTGGTATCTTGATAGTGGCTGCAGCAACCATATGACAAGCTGTGAGTCACTTCTTATCAACATTGATCGAAGTGTGAGGTGCAAGGTCAAAATGGGGACTGGTGACTTAGTGGAATCTACTGGCAAAGGCACACTGGTGGTTGAAACAAAGAGAGGGGTCAGACACATACCTGAAGTGATGATTGTTCCTGGTCTGGATGAGAATCTGCTCAGTGTTGGACAGATGATTGAGCATGGATATTGGCTTGTTTTTGGTGATTTCATGGTTTCCATTTTTGGAGACAAGAGTTTGCAGGAACCTATCACTACTGTCAAAATGAAAGGAAACAGATGCTTCCCTCTTTCATTTGACAGTGTCACTTCTTTTATGGCAAATTCAGTGACCACTATAGGATCAACTTGGAAGTGGCACAGAAGATTTGGACATTTAAACTTTGGAAGTCTGAAAAGGTTACAAGAAAATGAAATGGTATATGGACTGCCAAGTTTGACAGACAATGATCACTTGTGTGAGAGCTGTGCAATGGGAAAAGCTCATAGGCAACCCTTTGACAAAGACAAAGTCAGAAAAGCCTCTGATCTTTTGGAGTTAGTACACACAGATGTGTGTGGTCCCATGACAGAAACAATTGGAGGTAACAAATACTTTCTCACCTTTATTGATGACAAGTCAAGAATGTGTTGGGTCTATTTTTTGAAGTTCAAGTCAGATGCATTCAATGTGTTTAAGAAATTTAAAGCAATGGTTGAATTGCAATGTGGATTTAAGCTTAAGAAATTGAGAAGTGATAGAGGGGGGGAGTATACCTCTCATGCCTTTGAGAAATTCTGTGAGGAGGTGGGAATTGAGAAGCAATTAACTGTTGCTTACTCACCTCAGCAGAATGGCATTGCTGAAAGGAAGAACAGGACCATAATGGAAATGGCCAGGACTATGCTCCATGAAAAGAAGCTGCCACAGAGTTTTTGGGGAGAAGCAGTCAATACTGCTGTCTACCTGTTGAACAGGTGTCCTACAAATGCCTTAGATAACAAAACTCCATTTGAGGAGTACAGTGGAAGGAAGCCAGGTGTTAAACATCTAAGAGTCTTTGGTTCTGTATGCTTTACTCATGTTTCTGCACAAAATAGGCAGAAACTTGATGAAACTGGTCAGAGAGGCATTTTTGTGGGGTATGGAACTCGAGAGAAGGGTTATAGAGTGTTTGATCTGAAAAATAACAAGGTTGTTGTCTCTAGGAGTGTGATTTTCGATGAAAACTCAATGTGGGATTGGAACTCTAAGGAAACTGTTTACATAACAGTACCCTTTGAAAGAGAGCAGACAAGCAATGCTGCAGAAGGTGAGGTTGAACCTGCAACACCTATGCAATCTCCAAGAGTGTCTAATGAGGCTGCAAGTGTGGAAAGCTCATGTCCAAGTCCACTCACAGAAGGCTCAAGTGGTGGAACAAATATGACAAGGACTGATGTTCCAATTTCTACAGCTGAAAGTGAAATTGGGATGTCAGATACCTATGATAATACTCCAAAGAAGTGGAAGAACCTCAATGAGGTGTTTGCTCAATGCAAGTTCAGTATAATAGAACCTGAGAATTTTACTGAAGCTGTCAAAGACAAAGCATGGCAGAAAGCAATGTCAGAAGAGATTGCCATGATTGAGAAAAACCAGACTTGGAAGCTTGTAGATAGACCAAGTGACAAGCCTATTGTGGGAGTAAAGTGGATTTACAAGGTCAAACTCAATCTGGATGGCACAATTCAGAAACACAAGGCAAGATTAGTTGCTAAAGGCTATACACAGAAGCCAGGAATTGATTTTAATGAAACCTTTGCTCCTGTAGCAAGGTTAGACACCATTAGAACACTGATTGCTCTAGCAGCTAAGAATGGCTGGAAACTTTTCCAACTTGATGTCAAATCAGCCTTTCTCAATGGAATTCTAGAGGAGGAAGTGTATGTAGATCAGCCAGATGGTTATGTTGTCAAGAATCAGGAACACAAGGTGTATAAATTGCACAAAGCCCTCTATGGCCTGAAACAGGCTCCTCGAGCTTGGTATGGAAATATTGACAGTTATTTGTTGGAATGTGGCTTTGAGAAAAGTCCTAGTGAGGCAACTTTGTATGTTAAAAGCAAGGAAGGCCAGGGCACACTTATTGTATCAATCTATGTAGATGACATTGTCTACACAGGGAGCAGTGACAGTATGCTTGTGGAATTCAAAAGGGATATGATGAACAGATATGAAATGTCTGATCTTGGTCTGCTACATCATTTTCTTGGAATGGAAGTGATCCAGCTAGAAGGGAGTATCTTTATTCACCAAAGAAAGTATGCTCAGAACTTGCTAGAGAAATTTGGCCTAAAAGATTGCAAATCAGTGTCCATTCCATTGTCAACAACTGAAAAGTTAAGGAAGGAAGATGGAAGTGAGCCTGCAGATGAAGGCTTATACAGAAAACTGGTTGGAAGCTTGCTATATCTAACTGCAACAAGGCCTGATATTATGTTTGCAACAAGCTTGCTAGCTAGGTTCATGCATTGTCCCTCTGCTAAACACTTGGGAACAGCTAAAAGGGTGTTAAGATATGTGCAAGGAACCATTGACTATGGCATACAGTATAGGAAAGGAGATTCTGCCATTCTCATAGGCTATTGTGATAGTGATTGGAGTGGGGATGAGGATGATATGAGATCCACATCAGGATATGCATTCTCTTTTGGGAGTGGTGCATTTTCGTGGGCATCAGTCAAACAACATAGTGTTGCTCTTTCTACTGCAGAGGCAGAATATATGAGTGCTTCAGAGGCTACATCACAAGCTATTTGGCTCAGGTTTGTCCTACAAGACTTTGGAGAAGAGCAAGTTGAACCAACTACCCTACTGTGTGACAACACATCTGCAATTGCAATGTCCAAGAACCCTGTATTTCACTAGAGGTCAAAGCACATAAAGAGGAAATTTCATTTCATAAGAGATGCTATTCATGATGGAGTGGTTGATCTGGTTTACTGCAAAGGAGAAGATCAACTCGCAGACATTTTCACGAAGGCATTAGCCAAAGACAGGTTCTGTTGGTTAAGGAGCAAGCTTGGAGTCAAGTCTGCCAAATCCTTAGAAGGGAGTGTTGACTGTGCTTAAGCATTTGACAGACTAAGTTTAGTTAATTAATATTGCAGTGATGTTAGTTAATTTGCAAGTTAGTTTGTTTATGTAATTGAACACGTGGCTGTGTCTCATAGGACACCAATTGATTGGTTGAGCTGAGCTCATAAGCTCACGCACTTGGCATGCCTCAGTACATGGGTGCTGCCCTTTATGTAACAGAAAGGGAATGAATGGAACAGTGGCGTGAGCACTGGAATTTCTTTACTGTGATTGAATTCTTTTTGCTCTCCCCCTTTCAGCTTCAATGCTACTTCCTCTCTCAGCCTCAAGTCTAATTAATTAAAACAAAACACACCTAAATTCTACATTTCTATCCT
Organism: Dryas octopetala; assembly: GCF_963921425.1. Classification (NCBI taxonomy): domain Eukaryota; kingdom Viridiplantae; phylum Streptophyta; class Magnoliopsida; order Rosales; family Rosaceae; genus Dryas; species Dryas octopetala. Next base: position 6,500,213 of record NC_141373.1, on the reverse strand, counting down.
TGCTGAGTCCCATTCGCATTCATGTCTGATTATTAGTTGGCCCGCATTTGGCATTCATAGCCTGATTTCAGCTTCGGAACAAAAGATTCGATAAAATAGTAGTGATTTCATTGTGTTAATAGAGCTAACTTATTTCAATAATGATAAAATGACATTTCCAATTTATCTGAGTGAGTGAAATGTGAATGCTCGTGTTATTTTTTATTTATTTATTTTATCAGGATATTGCAGGCATCATGCCATGTTCTTCAGGAATGGAATTATTATCAGAAGAGGTTAGCTGTTTTCTCTCATTCTATTTATAATATCATTCCTGCTCCCAAGTTACTATGTCAGCAATGCCTCCAGCATTATCACTGATGGGACCATAGGCATCAATGGCCAATCCAGTTGCTATGGTGCTCAGCATGCCAAGGGCTACAGCAATACGATACATGGCTGCAAAGTTGAAACTAACAAAAATACTGACTGCAATGGCAAAGATAAGGAATGATGACAGACTTGTATCCCAATGCAAGCCCAAAAATGACATTAGTAGCAGCTCCAGTCCGGCACGAATCAGCAACATCTTGCACAGGGCTACAACATAATACAAAGCAACAGTTAGATTAAAAGACATTTAATACCATATAGGGGAGAAACGTAAATGCCAATAAATTACTCACCTGTATGCATTACACATATAAAAGGATTTCATTGAGATCCAGTTTAGTACTTTGTTTTTAATTTATATGTATTTTATTTCCCTCAAGTTGGAGATAGCGCACATGTGCACGCCAAAACTGTAACAAAGACTTTGGATCTTTTATCATAATTGGATATCAATAGAATGTTGTTGTGTACAATTTTATACTATATTTGTTGTTGTTATTCTTGTTCTTATTATTTGGGAACGAAATGTTTCTTATTTGGCAAATGGTTTTCCAATGTTAGCATAGCATCTTGACTAGGGCTGGGTAAAAATACCGAAATACTGAAAAATACCAATGTCGTACTGGTTTCGATACCAAAATATCAATGAATTTGGTATTGGTACCGATTTACAAAGTTCGGTACCGACGGTATACTAATACCGACTGTATATTTAAAAAATATAATTAAAATAATTTATTTTTATACATTTCTATACTATACCAGTATACCCTAAATACTTAGTATTACCTTTCTATATGATTTATAATTTTATATAATACATTTCTTATTTTCTATAATTTATATAAAACATATATAAATTTATAAACCATAAACCCTAAACCTATAACTTATTAACTTATATGTTTTTTAATTTATATAATACATTTCTATATAAAAACTAATTAAAAATACCCTAAACCCTAATATTATACTAAATTATAAACCATATATAGTATATGTATATGATATCTCATACTAAATTACTAATTTCTATACCCTAATAGTCTAATACTATAAATTTATAATTCATAGATTCATAATTGGTAAGTTAGAGTTTGGTATATAGTATAATACTATAATATGATATAGTATAGTATAATATGATAATATTAGTAATTTAGTATATTGTATAATATGATATAATATAGTAAAATATGGTTTAATATGGTTTAATATATTAATATCAATATGGACTATGGAGTTATGGACTATTTATGATTTATGTAATTACCTCAATCATAAATGTATAATATGGTATAATATATTATTATTAGTATATGGTATTAGCCATTTAGCCTAACAGCCCTATTAGGTATATGACATATACCATATACCATATACTCTAAGGTTTAGAAGATGATATAAATTAAAAAACATGTAAACTATTAAGTTATTGACTGTATACTATAAATTATAAAAAACATATGTAATAAAAATAAAAAAACTCTAAACCCCAAAGTCCAAACCCCAACTAAAATTTGAAACCCCAAAATATCCTAAACCCTAAACCCCAAACGAAACCCCAAAATACCCTATTTATTCTTTACAAAATAAAACTTTATTTTTATTATTTTTTATTTTCCTTTCCTCCTAACCCACGTGCCCCTCCCCCCCCCCCCCCTTTTTCTTCTTTCTTTCTTTTCTTTTTCTTCTTTATTTTTCTCTTCCCCCTTCCTTCTTTTTCTCTCTGTGTGTGCGACCCAACTCCCAAGCCCCAACCACCATCATCAATTCATCATCTCCGACCATCACCACCACCACCACCACCACCATCATCTATTTCCCTCTCCCCAAAATACCTTTCCTCCCTCTCTCTCTCTCTCTCTCTCTCTCTCTCGATCTTTCTCCCTCTCTGTCGCACCCCCCTCCTGCCTTAGTGACACAAGGAGTTCTTAAGGAGGAGGCTGCCGGATATTATGCTTCTAAGGGAGCGGGTGTTGGGTGTTTCCCTTGCGAGGAGAACTACTATGTTAAAGCCTGTTTGTGAGTGCTTTTCAAAAGTACTTTTATTCTGTTGTGCTTCTTCTTTTAGCTTCTTTTACAAAGAAGTATTTTGTTGTTTGGCTATCAACAATGTAAGTATTTTACATTAAAGTAGTGCTTTTAATAGTGTTTGGCTTTCAAAAAAAGTGCTTTGCGTAGTAAATTTTTTTTTTTTGTTCTTAGTGTTTCCAACTTGGTCGAACACGGTAAACAAAACAGTGTTTTCCTTGCTTCTCTTGCAACATTTCCATTACGGTGTTTGAAAAGATGGAGAACAGAAATGGCGCTATCATAACATCAATGAAAAAAAAAAACATTCACAAATGGAGATGGCCTCTTTCGATAAGACACACCAAAATTTAGACATATCAATCCTGGTTCAAAGTTCAGACACCACTAGGCTCCAAACCAATTTACTTGTAGTATATGAGAGTTTGGTCCCTTGTTAATTAATTTTCTTTACCTAACAATCACAGGTTCACAGCTCTTTAATGCATCACTGAAGCAGACTCACGGGACATCATGAGAATCTGCAACTAAACAGTGATCTGTCATTAATGTTTGCAGGTTGTCTTTATATGTACATTAAAATTTGTTAAACCTATTTAGTATCTTTCAACCCTAATTATGTATATTTAAGTAATATGTTAGGCTACTTAATTATGACAAACTTGAGATGGTGAATGACAAGATTTCAAACTCTCATTATTTTTTGTTTAGACTTAAGCATTCACTACTTAAAACTATTTTTTTTTTGGCCATTCACTACTTAAAACTTAATCTGCTAATGTTATGAATTCATTAGCATAAACGACAATCAGAAGATGAATGTCTAAATTTGGTAATTAAAATTGCATACTATATATATGTTGATCAGTACGAGCAGGCTTTGGAAAATCACAGCTCAACCACTTGGCAAAAAGAGAGAGCACCAAACCAAAAGGCAGATAAATAGAATTTGCAAAGCTTTTGGAAATATAGCACATCACTGCACAGTTCCTGTTGTACATATCATAAATACCATATCCCTCAACCACACGGCTATTGCATTTAGAGGTAGATTGTTCTGTAGAGTGGTTCCTGAAGTGATGAAGATGTTCACAGAAGCTTGCACCAGTTTATTGCTTTCATGCATTTTTTTTCTCTCTCTCTCTCTCTCTACATAGTCAATGTTTTCTGTCATATAAGTTCTTGCTAATGTAAACCTTTAATTTCAACATTACAGGGCATGGCATCCATGCATCTTTCTACAACTACTCAATAACAACAGAGGCAAGAATATTCTACTCCTATACTCATCACAATTTTGCTTTTGCTTCTTTAATTGGATTTAACACTTTGTCATCCAAAATGATAATTTCTGAATAAAAAGACAAATTGTTTTTTTTTTTCATTTTTTATGGTAGAGTAAAAAGACAAATTGTTGTACGAGTTGAAAATTTGATGATATTTATTCATCACTGACGATTACAATGTTTACAATGTTCACAAGGCAAAGTCAACTGAGGTGATTACAGCTAATTACAATCAATCAAGACTATACTCAATGCATGGCTTTGGTTTCCACTTAACCCAATTCTCAATATAGAAAATCTCAAAAACACCAAAGACTCAGCTCTCACATCTTACACTCTAAACTCGATCTCAAAAGATCCAAATTCTTTATAATGTGTTGTGTGGAGGCTAAAACTATAGAAAGATATTAGGATATCATCAAGTTACTAGTGACTTGATTATAATAAATACTAGCTTCAACAAGCTTATGAAACATTGTTGAAAATGCACATAGCTAAAAGCAAATTTCAATATACCTTTTTCTACAATTTTGATCAAACAGTGCTTGGTGGAGCCCCTAGAAGCTCTATATGGTGGAGGGATTATAGTAAACCCAGAATTTAATCACAATATTGAAAGATGGAAAAAGTTTGGTCAAGGGAAAATAGAAGGATAAATATCAAAGGAAGGAAACAGATTCATTGTGGCACACAGTAGAAAACACCCAATAGACATATCATACTAATAATAACCATCTATTTTTACCTTGATTTCAATTATAAACAGTGAAGACATATGTTCTGATTTGATTCTATTCTCTGTAAAATTTTGGTTTGTGCATTTCTAAATTTATTTTATTTTACATTCATCTCTAGCTCTCCATATTTTAGTTAATGTTAAATGAATATAGTTTACATATGGATCCAACTAAAGACAACTTGCAAACACAAATGTTAGATTGGTGTTTAATTGCTGATTTTCATGATGTCCCGTGAATCTTCTTTAGTGTTTCATTAAAGAGTTTGATCAAGTACTATGAACCTGCGATTGTTAGGCATAGAAAATTAAAGGGAACAAACTCTGATATACTTAAAATAAACTGGTTTGGAGCCTAGTGGTGTCTGTACCCGCATGGATATATATATATATATATATATATGTATTTCCAAATTTTGATGTGTCTTATCGAAAAATGCCATCTCCATTATTTGTTTTTTTTCTTTCTTTATTTCAACAATTTAAGGACAAAGTGAAGGGTGCATTCACAAAATCATAACTCATACTATGCCCAACCCGATTTGAAGGTTGGCTCTTATACCAAATGGTAGAACCTTTGGGTGGAATTTGTCCTTGGAAAACCGGATTATAAGAAAACCGGCTCGTATATGTGTTTAAAATGTTGTTTTTTCCTATGTGATCGAGATATTTGGGATATTGGAATTCTACTTACAAATCTCACATCTATTAAAAATGTTATAATATCAAAAATGTGGTGCAAACAGTTTTATCCACATTCTTTTGGACGAAGAAAATACTCTTTTATTTTAGCTTCTAATTAGGACAACACAATTGGTAACTCTTCGAATTGTAATGTGCCAAGTAGTTGGTAGGTAGCCTGAATTTCGTTTGTATCACATGATGCTAAGGAAACCTTCCTTTTCTTCCAACACTCGGAACTCACAACTCATAACATAGTTTAGGACATGATAGCCTTTTCTTATCTTACAGGTTCTTGAACTTGTTCATATGCTACGATTTTTAAGACACGATTACGATACAACACGAATACAAGACTACACATGTACAGTATAAAATACAACGCTACACAACACAAATATGTTGATATGAAGGTGTACAATATGAATACAACACTACACAACATGAATACACTGATATGATGTGATACGAGAAAGGAGCCAATTGCTCACTCATAATAGAGACTAGAGAACCAATGAGAGGGCTGAGATGGGCTCTAGCACCCATCCCCTCTTTTTTAAAAAAAAAAAAAAAAGATTAGTAAGTATATATTTTGGCCCAAAATCACACCCTAGCCCAGGAGCCCACCCTCCTCATCCTAGCCTTAGCCCACTCCACTCATCCCGGCTTAGCCCCCAACCAGACTACTTCTCCAACAAACTCATTATGGTCGCAAATCGCAATGTAGGAGTGGAATTGAACCTTCAATTATTTTTTTCTTATAACATTAAATTTCAAGCTTCAATTATTTCTTTTAAATTATTAATGAGATATACATGATTTAATAGGTTGACCACTACTAATTTAACTATCGTTAATTGATATATTTTTATATGATAGTTTTAATGTATTTTTATAAGAATGTAAGAGCTAGTGTTTTAACAAGTTTTGTAAATTTTAAAGAAATGTCACTAAAACAAATGAGATGTTGCTGAAATTTCGTAAAAAAGTTTCGTAAAAAAAAAAAAAAAATTAGTTAGAAGTTTAGCTCACCCTATTTTAAGATTATAGCTAGATCCATCTGTGCTTATGCTTTAAAACATTATTCATGTCAGCGAAAGAACAAGTTAATTATCAACAAGTTAAACATTATTCATGTGTTAATTATGTACAAAAACTATATATACAAATTACGAGTTCAATTGGTGAGAATGAAAGAAAATGAGAGACAAGAGCTAGCTAGCAAAGCTTTCATGATCTCCTTGTAGCTATGAAGCAGGACACTGCAGCCATGAGAACGGTGATTGCAACAAAGCTTACATCGTCAAAAATGGCCGCGAAACGCATTTCTTGCAGATCCCAAATCGTCGAAACAAACACACTCAGCCCTTCACAAATCTTAACCAAAATAGCCATCCCCTTAATTCTGAACCAAAAATGCATGCAACTCCCATTAATTAATCGATCACAACAATATTAACTAGAATTCTAAGAAAACTAATAAAGGATAAAAATAAAACGAAAACCATGTATATACATAAACATATATACACAAAGAAGAAGCTCAAACTGAAATTATACTCACAATTACATATATGTGGGATGAGCTAGCTAATTATATATACAATTAGATCGAGCTAGCCAGCTAGCTAAGTGGGTTATAGCTCATCCCCTATTGTTTCATTTGCTGTGTGTTATGTTGTAATGTTGAAGTAGTTTAGTGAGCTTGCTAGCTTGGAGTTTTATTGCTCATATATATATATACAACACACAATGGGTTTGAGCTGCTTCTAGGATGCTTCCTAGCTAGTTCCCTTTATTTTGTCACGATTCGATCCTGCAGAATATGGGCCCTAGTAATTCACACATGTTTTCAATCGATCACCAAATGCTATCATATCATGCATGTAATTTCCTGCCTGCTGTATGTGTAAGTGCAACAGCAAGAGTGCCATGCCTGTTGCCATGTTGCTGTTTAATTTGGTGCCAGCCAAATAGGTAAGCTATAAGCCTATAAGTATTAGGAGACCAGCTATTATGCATATTATACATCCAAATTTAATGTTTCAAAATTTAAATCTTAAGAATAAAAAGGTCAAATCCAAGAGTTATAAATGCATCCGCATATATTACATTGGGTTCATTACGGATCAGGATTAATTCTTTATCCATTTGCCTATTTATTTCTCTATCATATTTTTAATCTTGGTCATCAACAATTTCACATCTTCCCCTTTATTTCTTTTTCTACTCTCTCTTTAATGACTAAGATTAAAGCATAGTAGAAAAATAGGTAAGCAGATAAATAGGGAATCCTGGTCCATTACATCGGATGTGCACATGTTACTAGCTATTCTAATTTGGGGACTCATCAATTGAATTCCTTTTGTCTATTTGGATGGAAGGCAATAAGGGACTAAGATTTGAGTTTTTTTTTTTTTTGTACAAATTGCTTGGTTAACTTTTTAGAAAATTAAACAATTTATACTAAAAGCTCCAATCAAAATTCCTCATTGTAATAAATTATTTCATCTAAATAGATCCTTATGATCCATTTTCGATTTGGTACATTGATTCAAGAGATTCCTAGTTAGTCTCTGTTGCCCAACATCTATTATGTACCTTGAAAGGAAACTTCTCAAATTGAATTTTTTGACAAACTTATTTTAGGATTTTATGATGAAATATTACTCCCGGGAGGGCCGGGAGGGTCACCTTGGAACTAAATACAATGCCCCACCTCAAGTGTACCCATGAACTAATGTCAAGTAGACCCTTTCATATGATCACTTGCATACATGTCATGACTTTAAAGTGGCCGCCATAAAAACTTGAGCGGAAATATTGGTGTCACATCACCATATTGACATGGCATGTCAATCAAATAATATAATGACATGTACACAGTAAAAACATATGCATGTTATGAGTCTTATGACTTATGAGTCCCACTAAGAGAGGGTCTTTCATGGGGCATGCTCCACTGGGGCATGCCCCATTGAAGATTTATGCGTCCCACTAATAATATAAAACTATGCATCGTACGTAGTATTGGTTTGCGTGTCACAATAGCACTAACCCCACCCAAGTTTTTCTCCAATTGCCCCATAATTTATTTGTGAAAAAACACGTGGTCTATATATATAACATCATTATCGATGAAATTTTCTTGTTTGCTTTTATTTGTATGTACTTTTTATTTATTAAACGAAACACTATGAGGACCGAGTTTGTAGAGAATATTATCATCCCTAACTAAGACCTATGATATTTTGAGCCTCATATAAGACCCACCTTATTTGAAACATCAGTTTGAGAAAGAAAAAACAATTGGATTTGATAAATCAATGCACAAATGCTCTTTGAACTATATGGATGCATGTTTTAATATATAGGAACAAATAAAATATTTTTTATAACCAGGACTTACAAAGCATGGGTACGTAGACATAATAAGACACGCATGATGGGGTTTTGGCTATAGATAAATGATTTATATGTTGATCCATACGTCCACTAGGACCACTACAAGCATGGGCAGACATGTTCAATGCTCAGCTCAAACCAAAGATATGGTATCTCAAAAAATTTCTGAGATAGTCCACCAAACATAGATCAAAATAATCAAAATTTGTTCACCAAATAACATATTAATGCTTCATTTATTCAGTTTTGGATCCATTTTAAATTTTACTTATTTAGAAAAATAATATATATACTGACTTATTTTTTCTTTACGATAATTTGAACTTAAGACTTCTCCAATATTGTAAGTAAAATTACTATAGACTACTAATTAACTAGTTGATAGTAAGACACCAACTTTTGTATATGGGTGAATCTCGAATCCACATCTTTCCCATACAAGATTTTATATGAGAATCTTTTATGTCAATTTTATACAATAAGTTTTTCATGCGTGAAGGATTTTGTATAGTATTCGGATTCTTGTATAGATTTTCGTCTAAACAAACGTCCTGTATAGAATTAGCATAAAAAGATTTCTTATGAAATCCTTTCTAAATCAGGTGTAGATGATCCTTGTGTGGACATGAGAATCCATGTATTCTATGTATTGTATTAGCATAATAGTTCCATTTTTTATATTCTTTCACAGAAGAACAGCTAAAAATAAGTAATTAACCAACTGAAACTTAATTGAAGCACTTATATAATTGCATTGTATTGCAAGCACTGGATCAGATCAGGGCCCACACAATATTCTGGTCAAAAGCCAACCTGGCCAATTGGCGATGAGCTTAGCTGGCAGCTGTAGCAGCCTGGGCTGGAGCCTAAACTACGACAACATCATTAGATTCATCATTCGTTACCTTCACAATCCCAAATACTACATCGTTTCACGCTTCCCAGCCTCCATTTTTGGCTTCACCACAAACCAAACCCACCCTCAGGTGATCGCGTGTTTGTTCACCGCCAATCAGATCCTAACAAGCCTCTCAGAAATCCAATAGTGTCGCTCACTCCCCACTAGGCGCGTGGACGAAGAAAGGAACATTCCTCAATCTGTCTGATTATTATCATCACTTTTTTTTTTTTTTTAAGTTGTTAATATTTCAATTCCTGACGGGAAAGGAATTGCAGAGGCTCAGAGAGAAAGAGAATGTCTATGAGGATAATCTGAAATCGATTGAAATTTGAAACCCTAGAATTGAAAACAATTTTCTATTGTTTCTTGTGTTGGGGTCTTCAGCGGCTCGTTCCCAATGGGGTTGTGGGAAGCTTTTCTCAATTGGCTGCGAAGGTATAGTCTTTTGCTTTTTTGATTGATTTTTGCGTCTTTTTTCTCGTTGTTTGGATGCTGAGAAAGTAAGGGACTGGAATATCCGTTCGAATTTACTGGAAATTTGCAGTCTTTTGTGTTTTCATTTTGGTGGGAAATTGGAATTTTCCCGCGAAGCCGAGACTCTAATACCAACGGAAACGACGTAGGACTTAGACTATGTGATTTTGTTATTCAGTTTGATTCTGAAAATCTTGCATTGTTTGCTCTAGTTCCAAATTGAATTTAGCTTTAGAAAAGTTTTGATTTTTTTGCTTTGTGTTTGGCTGATGAGGAAAGAAAGAATAGGGGAGTTGAAGTTATGAGTCTCGAATTCTCAATATGTAAAATTTTGAATACATAGATGATTGGCAATTGAATTAATCTAAAACCAGTCATTCTAAATCTGAAGAACAAATTTGTATTCAATTTCTCTTACGCCGTATGATAATTATCTGATTAGCATATCTCAACCGTTAGTCTTTGAGTAACATTTTCTGCTAAAGATTTTAATTTGTTGGTTTCCTGCTTTATTATGGTCTTTCCTGGATTGGTTTATGGTATTTTTAGGTACCTAGAATTTAATCGACTAAGATGCCACTGAATTTCGTAGTTTTCTTAATGTGTGTATCTATCTTATACTCATTAAGTTTTGTTGTACTAAAAGTGTTTATCAGTAACATAAACACTTTAATTTGGACAGAATGATGTCATCATAAGTGAACTTTTGAACCTTTCAGTTTGGTTACCCACCATTTCTTCTTATTAGAAATAGAAACAACCTTTTTACAATCGATTATATTACTTTCTTATTACAGTCTTTTTTCCCCTCTTGTAGCCTATTTTTCAAGCAAGAAATGGAGCTATCTTTGATAGGCCTTCAAAATGCTGGGAAAACATCACTTGTAAATGTTATTGCAGTAAGTATATATATTGT